>NC_134403.1:209550616-209873116 GCF_038048845.1 Mixophyes fleayi | reverse complement strand
GGCGCCACCCCTGTCATTGGTGGAGTGGAGCTCAGCGGTCAGCTGATCTGACCGCCGACAGGAACTGCTGGCAAGCGTCTCCGTTGCCTAGCAAGAGAATGAGCTGCAGGAACCGAATGTCACGGGCACTAGGAGTCTTTACCCAGGGATCACCAGATGGTAGGCTTACCAGAGCAATGTAGATGGTAATCGAATACTCTGGTAGCTAGGTGATCACGGAACATGAAATGATGGCCGATGAGATGCTCAGGAAAGTCTATGACTAGCAACACTGGTAATAATGAGGTAATAATACACAAGGAACTGTATGGACAAGGACACGTGAAGATAGTCAGTGGTCTGCGATAGCAAGTTGTACCACTGCTATAGGGAGGAGGAATGTCCAACAGAAACAAGGAGGTGATGAGAGTCAGCGGTCTGCGGGTAGCAAGTTGTACCGCTGTCTGAGTGAAGGAATGGAATCCAAGTGGAGGTATCCGGGTAGTCAGTGGTCTGCGGCAGCAAGTTGTACCACTGCTATGTGAGAGGATGATGGAACAGGTGATACCGGAAACAGGGATCAGTGGTCTGACATCAGCAAGTTGTACCACTGAATATATATGTGAGGAGGTGCACAGGGGAAGACTGCAACACAGGATATACACAGGCACCTTATACACGATCCACAGTAATATGCACAATATAGATATACATATAGATATAAATGACTGAGCAGGTCTGCAATCTAGAAAGTCTCTTGAAGTAGTCCAGCACAATTATAACACAGTCAATGATGGCAATAGACTCAGCGGATAGCAGACTCCAGAGAGAACCAAACACAGTCCAGCAAGATATGCAATACACAGCACAGTCAATGAGAAGTATGCATACCGTGGTTCAGCAGTAGCAGTCAGATGGGATAGCAGCGGTACCTGAGCGGCGGGAGACCGCCTGGATAGGAAGTCCCTGGATAGGTGAGGCAGCGGTCTAGCAGGTGCAGCGCACAGGTCAGTAGACCAACAGGGACACGAATTCACAGGAGTCAGCAACACGTGGAACTGGACTCATAGGAGACCCAGGAGAATGGAGATGATCCAGCAGAGGGTAGTAGATGAGATACAAATCAAATGCTGACAGGAGGGTAGAGACCAGTGGAACACGTGAAGGCGTGGAGAGTGGATCAGCAGGAGATGGAGGATAGCGCTGACCACAGCAGCAGGACTCAGCGGCACACGGAGGTAACCAGTAGCAACCACAGGAACCAACAGCGATGGGAAACAGGAGTGCAGCGCAGGGCAGGAGCTGTTGATCACGAAGAGTAGCGTATGGTAATGAAAGCGGCAGGCTCGAGGAAGTCACAGCAAAGATGAGATGAGACTGTAGTGCACGGAGGCAGCGGATAGTAATCAGCTGGCAGTCACGATGTTGAACACAGGCGAGTTGAAAGCAGGAGACTGTAGTGCACGGAGGCAGCGGATAGTATTCAGCTGGCAGTCACGATGATGAACACAGGCGAGCTGCAAGCAGGAGACTGTAGTGCACGGAGGCAGCGGATAGTAATCAGCTGGCAGTCACGATGTTGAACACAGGCGAGTTGCCAGCAGGAGACTGTAGTGCACGGAGGCAGCGGATAGGAATCAGCAAACAAACTTGATGAGAAGCAGGTGAGTGAAGTAAAAGCTGGAGTGCACGGAGGCAACGGATAGCAATGAGCAAACAGTCACATAGATGTAAAATAACGAAGAAGTGGTTAAGAAGACTGTAGTGCACGGAGGCAGCGGATAGGAATCAGCAAACAGTCATGATGATACAGTTGATGGTAGAAGTGGTATGGAACCACAGTAGTAGAAGTGGTTTGGAAACCACAGGAATCAGCAGCGCTGAATACACGAGTAATACAGGAACACCTTCAGAGACTCATGAGGAATGAGACTCCAAGATCAGGCAACGTGGTGTTGACCACAGGTGCTTAATATAGGGAGTGTTGCCTGATCTGCCAATTGAGTTAAAGGGGTATACACTGAAGTATAGAAAAGGGCTGCGCATGCGCAGACCCTCAGGATGGTGGACGGCCACGGTTCCTAAATGTCCGGGAAGAGGCACTCACGGTCCGGTGAGTGACAGTACCCCCCCTTTTAAAGGTGGGCACAGAACGCCTGGAACCGGGCTTGTCCGGATTTTTGGAGTAAAACTTCTTCAAAAGGGCAGGAGCATTAAGATCTTCAGCTTTGATCCAAGAGCGCTCCTCAGGACCAAAGCCCTTCCAATGAACGAGGAAGTGGAGGACTCCTCGCGAAATTTTTGCATCTAGTACCTCGGTAATCTCAAAATCCTCCTCCTGATGAACTTGAACTGGCTGCGGAGCTGAGGGAGGAGTTGAGAAACGGTTGATAATAAGAGGTTTGAGCAAGGATACATGGAAGGCATTAGAAATCCGAAGACTCTTAGGAAGAAGGAGTTTCACACATACTGGATTGATAACTTGAATGATCCTATATGGACCAATAAAACGAGGGGCGAATTTCATGGATGGAACCTTCAAACGAATATTTTTTGTGGATAACCAGACACGATCTCCAATTTTTAGTGGTGGAATAGCCCGCCTCTTCTTATCAGCGAAAGATTTATATTTGACAGATGTCTTCTTTAAACAGGTTCTGACCTGAGACCAGATATTTTTAAAAGTCTGACAAACAGTTTCCACCGCAGGAACTTGGGTGGGCGGGAGGGCAGGAAATTCCGGAAAAGACGGATGGTGACCGTAGACCACAAAAAATGGAGTTTTGGATGATGACTCATGGTACATGTTGTTATGGGCGAACTCAGCCCAAGGGAGTAACTCTACCCAGTTGTCTTGATTGGCTGATGAAAATATCCTTATAAAAGTCTCAAGATCTTGATTGACACGTTCGGTTTGTCCATTGGATTGCGGATGGTAAGAAGATGAGAGTGCTAATCGTATGCCCAAGGTTTTACAAAGGGCTCGCCAGAATCTGGACACGAATTGTACTCCTCTATCAGACACAATCTCAGATGGACATCCATGGATACGGAAGATCTCTTTAATGAAATGTTCAGCCAGAATAGACGAGAAAGGCAAACCAGACAGAGGGATGAAATGAGCCATCTTCGAAAATCTGTCCACTACCACCCAAATAGTGTTATGGTTCTTACTAGGTGGTAAGTCAGTAACGAAATCCATACTAATATGGGTCCATGGTTTGGACGGAATGGGTAGTGGTCGCAGCAACCCTGCTGGGGTTCTGCGAGAGGATTTGAATTGCGAACATAATTCACAGGAAGCAATGAACTCTTTGACGTCTCTCCTCATTGAAGGCCACCAGTAACTTCGAGAGAGGATCTCAAAAGTCTTGTGTTCACCGGCGTGTCCAGAAAAGCGAGAGGCATGGAACCACGAAAGGATTTTCCTCCTTAGTATAGGAGGCACAAGGGTCTTCCCAAATGGTAGCGTTCTGGTGGATGAAGCAGCCAGTGAGATACATTTGGGGTCTAGAATGGTATGGTTGGAAACCTCTTCTATATCAGAGGACGTAACAAAGGCTCTAGATAAGGCATCAGCTTTTTTGTTCTTGGCAGCTGGTTTGAAGGTAATTATTAATTCAAAACGGGAAAAGAAAAGAGACCATCTTGCTTGACGAGGGTTCAAGCATTGGGCAGACTGGAGATATGACAAGTTCTTATGATCCGTGAAGATCGTCACCGGATGGCGAGCTCCCTCCAACAAGTATCTCCATTCCTCTAGTGCGACTTTGATAGCCAGTAATTCCTTGTCCCCGATGGTATAATTTTTCTCTGCGGGTAGGAGACCCCGAGAATAGAAGGCACAAGGGTGGAATTTTTGCTGTTCCGAGCGTTGGGAGAGAATAGCTCCTAAGCCCACATTAGAGGCATCTACTTCTAGGAAGAAGGGGAGTGTCACATCAGGCTGTCGAAGGATTGGAGCCGAAGAGAAGGACTCTTTTAATGTTTGAAAGGCTTGAATAGCCTCAGTTGACCATTGCTTAGGATTAGCCCCTTTTCGAGTCAGGGCCACAATAGGAGATGCAATGGAAGAAAAGTCTTGAATGAAGCGTCTATAGTAATTGGCAAAACCTAAAAAACGCTGGATCGCACGAAGAGTAGTTGGCTGGGGCCAATGTAGTACAGCATTTACTTTGTCAGGATCCATCTTCAGGCCAACTCCGGAAACTATATACCCCAAGAATGGAATCTGGGGTAATTCGAATGAACATTTTTCTAATTTACAGAACAATGAATTTTTCCGTAGCCTGGAGAGGACTTCTGCCACATGTTGGTGGTGAGAGGGCAGGTCCTGTGAAAAAATCAATATGTCACATACATATAATAAGTCCCGAAAAATCTCATTGATGAAGCCCTGAAAAACAGCGGGGGCATTACATAGCCCGAAAGGCATTACCAGATATTCGTAATGCCCGTCTCTGGTGTTAAACGCTGTCTTCCATTCGTCACCGGAACGAATTCTGATTAAATTGTAGGCACCACGAAGATCCAACTTAGTAAAAATACGGGCTCCCTTGATGCGGTCAAATAGCTCAGTGATCAACGGAATGGGATACCGATTCTTGATAGTAATGGCATTGAGTCCACGAAAATCTATACAAGGGCGTAATGATCCATCCTTCTTTTTGACAAAGAAGAACCCAGCTCCAGCGGGCGAGGTGGAAGGTCGAATGAACCCACGCTGGAGGTTCTCCCGTATATATTCAGATGTAGCTTGAGTTTCAGGTAACGAGAGTGGATAGACCCGGCCCCTGGGAGGAGTCTTGCCAGGAAGAAGGTCAATCGGACAATCCCAAGAACGATGAGGAGGAAGACGTTCAGACTGAGCTTTATCAAAAACATCGGTAAATGAAGCATATTGAGGAGGGAGTCCTGGTGAAATAGCTGAGATGGAAGCTTGCTGTACCTTAAGAGGAATGACTTGGGAAAGGCAATGATGGTGACATTCAGACCCCCAAGACGTGACTTGAGGGGTGCGCCAGTCAATCTGGGGAGAGTGACACTGAAGCCATGGAAGGCCTAGGACAATCGGACTTGTCGTAACAGGAAGAATTAAAAACGATATCTCTTCATGATGCAGAGCACCAATCTGAAGGGTTACTGGAGACGTACTCTGGGTGATGAGACCATTGATGAGACGTGATCCATCGATAGCCGTCACAGTAATGGGAGTTTTTAAGGTAATCACTGGTAGAGACCATTGATTTACTAACGATTTGGAAATAAAATTTCCTGCTGCTCCGGAATCAATCAATGCCTGTGACTCAAAGGTTTTGGTAGCAAAGGAAATAGTCACATCAAAAGCGCAGACTTTAGATTTCATAGACGATGGAGAGGACTCCAGGGACCCTAACTTCACCTCTCCAGAACTAGTTAGGGCCTGGCATTTCCCGATCTCTTAGGGCAGGAGCTGAGGACATGAGTGGAATCAGCACAATAGATACAGAGTCTATTCTTGACTCTTCGTTTCCTCTCCTCAGAAGATAACTTGGAACGTCCTATCTCCATGGGAATCACAGCGGGTGACACTGGACGAAATTGAGGGTTAGAGCGAAGAAGTGCTTTAGCAGAAGTCGTTTTCTCAGCCTCTCTTTCACGAAATCTCATATCAACACGATGGCATAGAGAGATCAAATCTTCAAGTGACGAAGGAAGCTCTTGGGTAGTCAGTGCATCTTTAATTTTATCGGAAAGCCCCTGCCAGAAGGCGGCAACTAGGGCTTCAGTGTTCCACTGAAGTTCAGAGGCTAAGATCCTAAATTGAATGACGTACTGGCCTACAGTATGAGATCCTTGTCGCAGACGGAGGATGCTGGAAGCAGCGGAGGTCACACGACCTGGTTCATCGAACACACTTCGGAATGTAGAAATGAATTTGGCACTATCTTGTAATATTGGATCGTTCCTCTCCCACAGAGGGGATGCCCAAGCCAGGGCTTGTCCCGAAAACAAAGAGATAAGATAGGCCACTCTGGAACGATGGGTAGAAAAATTTTGAGGTTGGAGCTCAAAATGGACTGAACATTGGTTAAGGAAACCCCTACAAGTTTTGGGGTCTCCATCGTACTTTGACGGAGTAGGCAGGTGAAGCGTGGAAGCTGTAGACACCTGGGATGGCAATAGGGAAACGGAGGAAAGCACAGGAGCTTCAGTAGTAGCTGTCACAGTCTGTCCAGATGTTCCTTGGGAGGTTAATGACTGATAACACTGAAGTAGCAGCTGTTGGCGGGCATCCTGTTGCTCCACACGGCTAACCAGATGTTGCAGCATCTCTTTGGCGGTAGGTTCCACATCTGGGTCTGTCATGGCCTGATCTTACTGTCACGGGCACTAGGAGTCTTTACCCAGGGATCACCAGATGGTAGGCTTACCAGAGCAATGTAGATGGTAATCGAATACTCTGGTAGCTAGGTGATCACGGAACATGAAATGATGGCCGATGAGATGCTCAGGAAAGTCTATGACTAGCAACACTGGTAATAATGAGGTAATAATACACAAGGAACTGTATGGACAAGGACACGTGAAGATAGTCAGTGGTCTGCGATAGCAAGTTGTACCACTGCTATAGGGAGGAGGAATGTCCAACAGAAACAAGGAGGTGATGAGAGTCAGCGGTCTGCGGGTAGCAAGTTGTACCGCTGTCTGAGTGAAGGAATGGAATCCAAGTGGAGGTATCCGGGTAGTCAGTGGTCTGCGGCAGCAAGTTGTACCACTGCTATGTGAGAGGATGATGGAACAGGTGATACCGGAAACAGGGATCAGTGGTCTGACATCAGCAAGTTGTACCACTGAATATATATGTGAGGAGGTGCACAGGGGAAGACTGCAACACAGGATATACACAGGCACCTTATACACGATCCACAGTAATATGCACAATATAGATATACATATAGATATAAATGACTGAGCAGGTCTGCAATCTAGAAAGTCTCTTGAAGTAGTCCAGCACAATTATAACACAGTCAATGATGGCAATAGACTCAGCGGATAGCAGACTCCAGAGAGAACCAAACACAGTCCAGCAAGATATGCAATACACAGCACAGTCAATGAGAAGTATGCATACCGTGGTTCAGCAGTAGCAGTCAGATGGGATAGCAGCGGTACCTGAGCGGCGGGAGACCGCCTGGATAGGAAGTCCCTGGATAGGTGAGGCAGCGGTCTAGCAGGTGCAGCGCACAGGTCAGTAGACCAACAGGGACACGAATTCACAGGAGTCAGCAACACGTGGAACTGGACTCATAGGAGACCCAGGAGAATGGAGATGATCCAGCAGAGGGTAGTAGATGAGATACAAATCAAATGCTGACAGGAGGGTAGAGACCAGTGGAACACGTGAAGGCGTGGAGAGTGGATCAGCAGGAGATGGAGGATAGCGCTGACCACAGCAGCAGGACTCAGCGGCACACGGAGGTAACCAGTAGCAACCACAGGAACCAACAGCGATGGGAAACAGGAGTGCAGCGCAGGGCAGGAGCTGTTGATCACGAAGAGTAGCGTATGGTAATGAAAGCGGCAGGCTCGAGGAAGTCACAGCAAAGATGAGATGAGACTGTAGTGCACGGAGGCAGCGGATAGTAATCAGCTGGCAGTCACGATGTTGAACACAGGCGAGTTGAAAGCAGGAGACTGTAGTGCACGGAGGCAGCGGATAGTATTCAGCTGGCAGTCACGATGATGAACACAGGCGAGCTGCAAGCAGGAGACTGTAGTGCACGGAGGCAGCGGATAGTAATCAGCTGGCAGTCACGATGTTGAACACAGGCGAGTTGCCAGCAGGAGACTGTAGTGCACGGAGGCAGCGGATAGGAATCAGCAAACAAACTTGATGAGAAGCAGGTGAGTGAAGTAAAAGCTGGAGTGCACGGAGGCAACGGATAGCAATGAGCAAACAGTCACATAGATGTAAAATAACGAAGAAGTGGTTAAGAAGACTGTAGTGCACGGAGGCAGCGGATAGGAATCAGCAAACAGTCATGATGATACAGTTGATGGTAGAAGTGGTATGGAACCACAGTAGTAGAAGTGGTTTGGAAACCACAGGAATCAGCAGCGCTGAATACACGAGTAATACAGGAACACCTTCAGAGACTCATGAGGAATGAGACTCCAAGATCAGGCAACGTGGTGTTGACCACAGGTGCTTAATATAGGGAGTGTTGCCTGATCTGCCAATTGAGTTAAAGGGGTATACACTGAAGTATAGAAAAGGGCTGCGCATGCGCAGACCCTCAGGATGGTGGACGGCCACGGTTCCTAAATGTCCGGGAAGAGGCACTCACGGTCCGGTGAGTGACACCGAATGTGCTGAGGAATGGGAGAAATCAGGAAGGTTGGGATGGGCACCAAAGACAATAAAAAAGGGAGAGGAATCCGTGGAGTCATGTATATGATTGTTGTGTGTGAACTCTGCCCATGGGAGCAAATTATACCAGTCGTCTTGATTGCCGGAGGAGAAGCAGCGGATGAACATCTCGAGGTCCTGATTGACCCGTTCTGTCTGGCCATTCGTCTGTGGGTGATAACCCGAGGAAAACTTTAGGTTAATTCCAAGATCCTTACAGAATGCCCTCCAGAATCGAGATATGAATTGTACCCCACAGTCGGATATAATCTCTTGGGGACAGCCATGGAGCCGGAACACCTCTTTAATAAAGACTTGAGCCAGTTTAGGGGCAGAAGGCAGCCCTTTAAGAGGGACAAAATGGGCCATTTTCGAGAATCTATCGACAATCACCCAAATCGTATTGAACCCTTCACTGGGCGGGAGATCGGTAATAAAATCCATGGAAATACTAGTCCAGGGACGATCAGGTACTGGTAAAGGCAGGAGCAGCCCAGAGGAATGGACTCTAGGTATTTTGTTTTGGGCACATGTAACACAAGACTTAATGAACTCTTTGAGATCCAATCGAAGAGTAGGTCACCAGTAGCTTCGGGAAAGGAGAGAACAAGATTTCTTGAACCCGGCGTGGCCAGCAAACTTAGTAGCATGAGCCCAGCGGAGGGCTTTTAAACGAAGATGGGGTTCCAGATAGGAGCGACCAACTGGAGGAGTCTTGGCCCTGGTTAGGGCAACAATACTGGAAGGTTCCAGGATGTGAGGAGGTTCGGCAGCAGGAGCATCATCCGATTCATTGAAGGACCGGGAAAGAGCATCTGCCCTAGAATTTTGAGCACCAGAGCGAAAGGTAAGTTTAAAATCGAATCGGGCAAAGAACGAAGACCATCTAGCCTGGCGAGGATTTAGACAGCGTGCTTCTCGGAGAAAGGTTAGATTTTTGTGGTCCGTAAAGACTGTCATCGGGTGTCTTGCCCCCTCAAGAAGGTGACGCCATTCCTCAAATGCAAGTTTAATGGCCAGTAATTCTTGATCGCCGATTCCATAGTTGCGTTCAGCAGAGGAGAATTTCTTAGAAAAGAACCCACAAGGCCGAAAAGTCCCAGAGAGGGATCTTTGTGAGAGGACAGCTCCTACTCCGACAGCAGATGCATCCACCTCTAGAAAAAACGGTCTCTCTTGATCCAATTGGGATAGAACAGGAGCTGATAAAAAGGCCTCTTTCAGAGAGGTGAAAGCAGAAACGGCCTCCGGGGGCCAAACCTTTGGGTTAGCAGATCGTCTAGTGAGAGTCGTTATGGGTGCAATCAACGTAGAGAATTGATTAATGAATTGTCTATAATAGTTAGAAAATCCAATGAAGCGTTGAATAGCTTTCAAACTCAGAGGTTGAGGCCAATTGGTGATAGCGGAAACCTTCTCTGGGTCCATCTTCAAACCAGAACCTGAGACGATATACCCCAAGAATGGTATCTGAGGAACTTCAAAGCTACATTTCTCCAGTTTACAGAAGAGTCTGTTTTGCCGTAAACGAAGTAGGACCTCTGAGACGTGAGACCGATGAGTAATGATATCAGAAGAAAAGATTAGTATGTCATCCAAGTAAACTACTACTGAGTTATAGAGGAGGTCCCTGAAGATTTCGTTGACAAACGATTGGAAAACAGCGGGAGCATTGCATAATCCAAAGGGCATGACGAGGTACTCGTCATGTCAGTCGCGAGTACAAAAGGCAGTCTTCCACTCGTCGCCCTCGCGTATCCGGATCAAATTGTAAGCACCCCGTAAATCAAGTTTAGAAAAGATCTTGGAACCACTAATTCGGTCAAACAGTTCGGAAATGAGGGGTAGCGGGTATCTGTTTTTGACAGTGATGGCATTAAGCTGTCGATAATCGATACAGGGACGTAAGGTACCGTCCTTCTTTTTCACAAAGAAAAAACCCGCCCCCGCAGGAGAGGTAGATCTTCTGATGAATCCACGTTGCAGGTTCTCTGCGATATACAGAGACATGGCCTGATCCTCAGGAAGAGAAAGAGGGTAGATTCTGCCCTTGGGAATGGGCCTCCCTGGTAGTAACTCAATAGGACAGTCCCAGGGACGGTGAGGAGGTAGAAGCTCAGAAGCTGCCTTGGAGAACACATCCGAAAAGGATAAATAAGGAGCGGGAACCTCTAGATGAGGAGAGTGCGCCAGGGGGGTTGTGGAGGAAATGCATAACTTCTTGGGTCTGACCCAATTTAAACACTTTTTGTGACATTGGGGACCCCAAGAACTGACCTGAGCTAAACTCCAATCGAATTGGGGTGCATGTAACCTAAGCCATGGCAGACCTAGAATGACTGAATTGATGGATTGGGGCAAAACCAAAAATTCGATCAGTTCAGAATGCAGAACCCCTACCGTTAGCCGGACTGATGCAGTAACCTTGGAGATGGAGCCATTGGAGACACGGTTTCCATCCACGGCAGTTAGGAATAGCGGCTGAGGCAAGTCCAGAATCGGAATTTGGAGTTGTGATGCCAAGGTGGCGGAGATGAAATTTCCGGCAGCGCCGGAATCCACAAAGGCAGAGGTCAAAAAAGGGCCACTAGGAGAGTCCAACGTGATGGTCATTAGGAAGTCTGGATTGGAGGTGGAGAAGGGAGTGGAAAATCTTACTCCTAGGACGGCCTCCCTGTCACCGACTAGGATGGTGCGTTTCCCGGCCGTTTAGGACAGGACAGCAACCGATGTCCGGATTCTCCACAATAGAGACAGAGGTTCTGCCTGAGCCTTTTCTCCCTCTCCTCAGGAGATAGCCGGGAGCGCCCAATTTGCATGGGTTCGTCAGAGACAGCTGGTGTAGGGTTCTGGAACCGAGGGGCTAAGCGAGGGAAAACACGTCTGGGGGAAGATCTCTCTCTTTCTTGAGTGCGTTCCCGAAAGCGGAGATCCACCCTATTGCATAAGGATATGAGAGAGTCCAGATCCACTGGGAGCTCACGGGACACCAATTCATCCTTGATACGATCCGTAAGACCCTGCGAGAAGGTTGCCGTGAGTGCCTCATCGTTCCAGTTAAGCTCAGAAGCGAGGGTGCAGAACTGTACCGCGTATTGACCCACCGTCAGAGAGCCTTGTCGTAAGGAGAGAAGGCTGGAGGCTGCTGAAGATGCTCGGCCTGGCTCATCGAAGATCTTGCGAAAGGATGTGATGAAGGAGGAGACATTTAGAGGAAGAGGATCATCTCGTTCCCACAGTGGCGAAGCCCAGGCCAGGGCTTGTCCAGACAGCAGTGACATGATGAAGGCCACCTTGGAACACTCAGCAGAAAAGGCTCCTGCGTTGCATTCAAAGTGTATGGAGCACTGATTAAGAAATCCTCTGCATCTAGTAGGATCCCCATCGAATTTCTCTGGCGTGGGCAGCCGTAGCGAGGAGGACGCCCCAGGAGAGGGAGCGAGGACCGGAGAAATGGCTTGCGGGGGAGCGGCAACAGCAGATTGGGAGGCAGCTAGCGAAATCTGCATGGAATCCAGTCGGGTAGCTATACCCTGGATACACTGGAGAAGCCTAGCTTGCTCGGCGTCCTGTCGTTCAACCTTTTGGGCCAAATGCAGTAAGAGATCCCGGGCTGAAGGTTCATTTTGGCCATCCGTGGTCATGGCCAGAGTATTCTGTCACAAACAAAGTAATTGGATGGCCTTACCTGCTGGTATTAGCGCTGCTACGCAAGGAGGCGCGGAGTCTATCCACGCCCCAGGTTTTCACCAGGGAACCCCGCAAGGAGTTATGGGCTTAGCTGCTGGGACGTGTCGGTCGCGGTTCTCCCAGGTAGCCACCAGCGAGGTCACGTGAACAACGTAGTGAACAGTCCGAGGTCAAATCCGTGCAGGCAACGAGGTACAGAAGGATGAGGCAGGAGGGTAGCCAGGAAACCGAGAGTCAGAACCAGGATAAGGAACCAGGGAGAATCCAAAGAATCGTCAAAACAGGCAAAGGTCAATCCGGAGGAGGCGGGCAGGAGATATATATATATATATATATAACAGGGGAGCCTAGAGACAGGTAAGGAGACTAGATACTCTGGCACCCTAGTGATGCCAGAGTCTAGTTTAAATAGAGGTGCCACCCCTGTCATTGGTGGAGTGGAGCTCGGCGGTCAGCTGATCTGATCGCCGACAGGAACTGCTGGCAAGCGTCTCCGTTGCCTAGCAACGGGACGCGATGTTCGGGCGCATGCGCCTGGACTCCTGTGGCCGAAAGTGACGTCCCGTTGCCTAGCAATGGGACGAGCGGGGATCGAGAAGACGTCCGTCCCGGCACCAGGTAAGAGTGCGGGACGGCGTCTGACAGTAGCTTTGATCCTGATATATTGAATACAGTTAAAGATCAGATTTCTATGTTAAAAAATAAATTTTAAGAAAATAAGAAAGTAACTCATACATTACAATTACAGAAAAGTTCACTGAGATCAAGGAGGGAGAATACTGTCCCATCCTCAGTCACTGCTGCAGACATCCGTAAAACTCTCCCACATACCAGCAAGAACAGAAAAATCCATTCTTCAGAAACAATAGTTCCAGCTATTGACCCTGAGTGAAGTGATATTATAGAACTAAATCCAGTAAGGACAATAGCAGTACCTAATGGTAAGGCAGATAAGGATAGAGTAGTTCTACTTTAACATTGTGTCTGGTGAGACCCGTGTTGAAAAACCAGAGTGTCACGGTTACAAACAGGAGTACAGCTAGGAGTCACGAATATGGTGAAAACACTCTGTTTATTTGCAGAAAAGTATAAATAGCAGGTAATCGAGAGCAGTAGTAAATACCAGGTGCAAGCTGATGCAGGAAATAATACGAGTGTTCAGAAACCAGCAGGTAAACAGCTAATGCAGGAAAGCAGGAAGTATGAACAGGTTCCAAGCAGGCATGAACCAGAGGAGCAAGGCAGGAGGAAGAATCCACAGGTTGCAACAAGGATATGACATCACAGGATGGGACAACAATAACCAGCAATGTATGCTGGGAGTGACAGGTTTAAGAAGGGACACACCCAGGTGCAAGGAATAATTACAGGGCAGGTTAACCCCTGATACAAACAAGTAGGGCACAATAGCAGCACCTCTGGTGAATGAAGGTACTGCTGCAACACACAAAATTAACAAATAATAAAGTCCAAAAGTCCAGGAGGCAGGAGCTGCCAGGCAAAGCAGTAAGCTGTAAGCAGATCGTTACAGTACCCCATCCCTTAAGGGCGGATTCCAGACACCCACATTACCAAAAGTGTTTGAAAGTGTCAGAGTCATAGTCCACTATTGGGCATGTAGTGGAGAAATGCTCATCCCTGGACAACGAAGGTACGGGAACCATGTCCAAGGCATGCAGGAATCCCAAAGTCTCACCTCTCTTCTTTTTACCTTTATTTTTCTTTGCTTTCTTTTTAGGGACACAGGATTGCTCAAACTGAATAGCACATGCAGGTAGCCTCAAGGGTTGGACAATTGGAGACAACGACATGCAGGGAGTACGGTTGACAAGTGTTGGAGCAAATTCTTCGAACACTGCCTCACAAAAAAGCTGTAAATCAGAAAGTATGGGATCTCTGATCTCAATAAAGGGGCTGGCCCATTCCAAAGCTTTTCCTGTAAAGTTGGATAACAGGTAATATACTTGCTTCCGTTGGTTATCTAGGAGGTCAGGTACTGATGGTAAATAGGATATAAAAATTTTAATCAGAGCATTAAATTGCTGTATATCCCCATTGAAGTTAGGTGGTAGTTCAGACTTGGCACCAGGCCCGGACTGGGCAGCAGACTTGGCGGCAGACCCGGACCGGGCGGCAGACTTGCCGGCAGGCCCGGACTGGGCGGCAGACTTGGCGGCAGGCCCGGACTGGGCGGCAGACTTGGCGGCAGGCTTGACATTAGACCCGGAATGGGCGGCAGGCTTGGCAGCAGGCTTGACAGGAGACCCGGAATGGGCGGCAGGCATGGCAGCAGGCCCGGACTGGGCGGCAGGTTTGGCAGCAGGCCCGGACTGGGCGGCAGGCTTGGCAGCGACAGCACTGCGAGAAGCCTCGGCAGGGACAGCACTTTGAGAAACCTGAGGGCAGACAGCACTTTGAGAAGCCTGAGGGCAGACAGCACTTTGAGAAGCCTGAGGGCAGACAGCACTTTGAGAAGCCTGAGGGCAGACAGCACTTTGAGAAGCCTCGGAGCAGACAGCACCAAGTGGGAACTCGGGCTGAACCGCATGGACTGGCAACTCGGGCTGGACCGCATGGACTGGCAACTGCGGCTGGACTGGCAACTCGGGCTGGACCGCATGGACTGGCAACTCGGGCTGGACCGCATGGACTGGCAACTCGGGCTGGACCACATGGACTGGCAACTCGGGCTGGACCGCATGGACTGGCAACTCGGGATGGACCGCATGGACTGGCAACTCGGGCTGGACCGCATGGACTGGCAACTCGGACGGGACCGCATGGACTGGCAACTCGGGCTGGACCGCATGGACTGGCAACTCTGGAAAGGCCTGGAGGGACAGGACCCCCTCTGAAGCGGACTGTAAGGGCAGCGCCCCCTCTGGAGCGGACTGTAAGGGCAGCGCTCCCTCTGGAGCGGACTGGAAGGGCAGCGCCCCCTCTGGAGCAGACTGGAAGGGCAGCGCCCTTTCTGGAGCGGACTGGAAGGGCAGCGCCCCCTCTGGAGCGGACTTTAAGGGCAGCGCCCCCTCTGGAGTGGACTTTTAGGGCAGCGCCCCCCTCTGGAGCGGACTTTAAGGGCAGCGCCCCCTCTGCAGAAGTCTTTAAGGGCAGCGCCCCCTCTGGAGCAGACTGGAAGGGCAGCGCCCCCTCTGGAGCAGACTGGAAGGGCAGCATCCCCTCTGGAGCAGACTGGAAGGGCAGCGCCCCCTCTGGAGCAGACTGGAAGGGCAGCGCCACCTCTGGAGAAGACTGTAACAGCAGCGCCCCCTCTGGAGAAGTCTTTAAGGGCAGCACCCCCTCTGGAGAAGTCTTTAAGGGAAGCGCCCCCTCTGGAGGAGTCTTTAAGGGCAGCGCCCTCTCTGGAGGAGTCTTTAAGGGCAGCGCCCTCTCTGGAAGAATCTTTAAGGGCAGCGCCCCCTCTGGAGCAGGCTGAAGCTCAGGAACAGAGACAGTGGCTGAAGACTCGGAACCGGAGACAGAGGCTGAAGACTCGGAACCGGAGACAGTGGCTGAAGACTCGGGACCGGACACAGTGGCAGGAGACTCGGGACCGGACACAGTGGCAGGAGACTCGGGACCGGACACAGTGGCAGGAGACTCGGGACCGGACACAGTGGCAGGAGACTCGGGACCGGACACAGTGGCAGGAGACTCAGGACCGGACACAGTGGCAGCAGGCTCCAAGCTGGAGGCAGATGATGTGACCTCAGAGCTGGAGGCAGATGATGTGGCCTCAGAGCTGGAGGCAGATGATGTGACCTCAGAGCTGGAGGCAGATGATGTGACCTCAGAGCTGGAGGCAGATGATGTGACCTCAGAGTTGGAGGCAGATGCTGACACCTCGGCACAGGAGACAGAGGCTGGCACCTCGGCACAGGAGACAGAGGCTGGCACCTCGGCACAGGAGACAGAGGCTGGCACCTCGGCACAGGAGACAGAGGCTGGCGCCTCAGGACAGGCGGCTGGAGATGGCAGATTGGGTCTCTTCCCAGAGAACAGAAATGGTGACGCATAAACAATTTTGGAATGCGGAGAGGAAATAACAGGAGATGGTTCAGTAAGCTGACGTGGTCTACGGACAGGACAGTCCTGCAAGAAATGTACATTGCTGGCACAGTAGAGACACAACTTGTATGTTATCCTGCGCCGCCGTTCCTCTTCGGTCAGATGGGGGCGTGGACCACCTGTGTACTGGGAATTTGTTACCCCATAGTTCATAGAAAACAGCAAATTTGTAGAAGTACTTTTAAGAGGTGCTGTTTGCACAGGTTCATCAGCAGAGAAGGTGGATTGAGACAGCTCAGCAGCTTCTGAATTAGGAGAGGCAGAATCTGACAGTCTCCTGAGTGGGTCCACAAGTAAAGAGGAAAATCTAGCAAGCTGAGAACGTAGCAATATAATGTCCATCTGTAAAGTTTGTAGCAGTGGTAATTCCATGATTGGTGAAACAGACATGTTGCAAAAAACAAATGAAAACTTGATTGCAGAAAAAAGGTCCCAGAATAAAACAAAACTTTCACCTGACTCCGAAGCTGTTTTGTAGGCTGGTTATACTGTCACGGTTACAAACAGGAGTACAGCTAGGAGTCACGAATATGGTGAAAACACTCTGTTTATTTGCAGAAAAGTATAAATAGCAGGTAATCGAGAGCAGTAGTAAATACCAGGTGCAAGCTGATGCAGGAAATAATACGAATGTTTAGAAACCAGCAGGTAAACAGCTAATGCAGGGAAGCAGGAAGTATGAACAGGTTCCAAGCAGGCATGAACCAGGAGGAAGAATCCACAGGTTGCAACAAGGATATGACATCACAGGATGGGACAACAATAACCAGCAATGTATGCTGGGAGTGACAGGTTTAAGAAAGGACACACCCAGGTGCAAGGAATAATTACAGGGCAGGTTAACCCCTGATACAAACAAGTAGGGCACAATAGCAGCACCTCTGGTGAATGAAGATACTGCTGCAACACACAAAATGAACAAATAATAAAGTCCAAAAGTCCAGGAGGCAGGAGCTGCCAGGCAAAGCAGTAAGCTGTAAGCAGATCGTTACACAGAGTCACACAGTTCATAGTGCATACTTCTGGGGACAGACCCGGGTCTAATTTCCGGGTCTGTTGACCCGGGAATTAGATCTGGGACGATTCATACTGCACCTCGACCCGGGTCGTCTTGACTTGCCCTGGCAAAAACCTAGGTTTTTGATGCAGTATGAATGGGGAATAAATGTCAAAAAATTATTAAGGATCTGAGGAATGCACACAAACCAACAAATAAAGATTGGTTAGTAGTGTTGAGGACTTGTCTGCCTCCAAATTCTGATAATCCAAAGTTTTATCAATGAATTTTACCTGATGACGATAAACAAGCAAATATAAAAGATAATAATGAGCAATTAAATGCATATTTCCCTGTGGTAATTAATTTGCAAAACATATTTACCAGCAAACAAAAGGATAGTGAGAGTGCTGCAGATTACTTTGCAAGGGCAATGTCAGACATGGCTACATATACAGGAGTTCAGGACATCAAAGATAATGTTCACCATAGGGAGGTAGTAGTACCAGTTTTAATGGATGGGCTTAAAGAAAATTTAAAGACTAGAGTACAGATAGCCCATCCGAACTGGAGAGTTATAACAGTGGACACCCATCAGAAGGCTGATGTTAGTCATGATAAAAATATTTTCAGAAATAAAGAAGTATATGGGCAGCACAGTGGCCTAGTGGCTAGCACTTCTGCCTCATAGCACTGGGGTCATGAGTTCAATTCCCGACCATGGCCTTATCTGTGTGGAGTTTGTATGCTATCCCTGTGTTTGCGAGGGTTTCCTCCGGGTGCTCCAGTTTCCTCCGACACTCCAAAAACATACTGGTAGGTTAATTGACTGCTATCAAAATTGACCCTAGTGTCTCTCTCTCTCTCTCTGTCTGTATGTGTATATATGTTAGGGAATTTAGACTGTAAGCTCCAATGGGGCAGGGACTGATGTGAATGAGTTCTATGTGCAGCTCTGCGGAATTAGTGGTGCTATATTAATAACTGATGATGAAGTACAAAATGATAAATTAATGGCATTACATATATTAGCTCTGCAAGAGCAGCGTTCGTTACAGCAAAAACAGATGAACGCAATAAAATGTTACCACTGTGAAAAAGAGCAAAAGAAGGGAATGTTGCTAGAATATGCAGACAGGATGGGAAACCCTTTCATCCTTGTACAGATGACAGGAGACAAAGTAATTTGCAAAGGAATGACAATGAGCTAGAAAGAAGCCAATATCAGGGGTGTACCCACTCAGTGGCAACAAATGTCATGAGTGCAAATGCCAATCTCTGAAACATGTGCCACATCTGTAATCTATAGACAGTTAATTTAAGCAATAAACAGACCAGATGTGGCACATGTTTCAGAGATTGGCATGTGCACAAATCACTATAAAAATCAAACTTTTCTTGTAGACACAGGGGCGGCCAGATCTGTATTAACTTCTCCTCCAAATTTGTCTATCACTAGGGAAACTGTTCCAGCTGTGGGAGTGACGGGAGACGTGCATCACTATCCTTTGTCTACAACAGTAGAGGTTACTTTTGGACCACAGCATGCTAAATATTCTTTTCTGATAGCTGCAGTGGCTCCTACAAACTTACTTGGCTGACATTTAATATGTAAAATTCTTGACACCCCACTAATGTTGTACTCCTCAGTCATACAGATAAGACCATCAGGGGTCGAAGAAATCATGTCACAAATATTGGGTTCCTTATGGAACAATGATGGACAAGACACTGGATTGATGGCTAATGTAGCTCCAGTAATGGTTCAGCCTGTAATTGAAAGGCTGTTGCAACAAGGAATATTAATTTGTACATCCAGCACAGCTAACAGTCCAATTTTCCCAGTAAAGAAGAATGGGGGGAGGGGCTACAGATTAGTTCAAGATTTAAGGGGTATCAAAAAAGTAGCCAATTCCTCGTAGTGCCTAATCCAGATGTCATTCTGTTGCAGATTCCTCCATCTGCCAGTCATTTCAAGGTAATCAATCTTTGCTCTGCTTTTTTTTCCTGTTCCTCTACATCCTGACTGTCAGTACCTTGTTGCTTTCTCCTATAGGGGTGCAATGTACATGGGCAAGATTCCCCAGGGGTTCATTGACAGTCCCAGTATCTTTTCTCAAGCCTTGCATGAAGGTTTGCAATCTTTTCAGCCAAGCAATGGGCATGTCCTAATTCAATATATAGATGATTTATTTCTTTGTTCTGATTCATTTATGTCATCAGTGTCTGATACTAAACATTTGTTACTTCATCTCTCACATACAGGACACAAGGTTGCAAAGGATAAATTACAACCATGCCAGACTAAAGTCAAATACTGTTTCACCCAGGGGCGATATTTGACAACGAACAGGATTCAGGCTATAAAGAGTAAAATGGGAATTAGCATTGATGGCACCTGGAAATATAATTAGGAGGTGTATTACTCTAAATCCAGCTACATATCTACCGGCCTGGAGTTGCACAAAGGGTGGAAGGAGAGGAGAATCTAGCTGAAGTTGAAATTGACACGTATACAGATGCACATGATTGTATAGAATATTTGAATCAGACTTTTACTGCAAGATCTGGCATACAAAGACAACCGCTTAGAAAATGTAGATTTTACGGGTTACATGGATGGGAGTTGTTATAGACAGACAGATACAGGAGAATTATGTACTGATTATGCTGTTGTAGATGATGAAGATGTTATAGAAACCAGACCCCTTGGCCCATCTCACTCAACCCAAGTGGCCGAACTCGTGGCATTGATAAGATCGTGTGAGTTGGCAGAGGGTAAATCAGTTATTAAATAAACTGACTATAGGTACGCCTTTTGGATAGTGCAAGACTATGGGGCCCTCTGGGATCTTATAAATTTTAGAACAGCGGCAGGCACACCAGGAGCACATTCACAACATGTAAAAGGACTTCTGACAGTGATACAGTTACCAAAGGAAGTAGCCGTAATCAAGTCTAAAGCACATACATATGACAGTGACCCCATATCACTTGGTAATGACAGAGCAGATGAGGCTGCTAAAAGAGCAGCAGGCTCACTCATGACAAAAAATGTAATCAAATTAATGACTTTTGAAGCTCTCAGTGTACAGGCGATAATAGAAATGCAAGATTTGTGTCCTCTATAGGAGAAGGCTGTCTGGAAGTCGAAGGGATGTGATGAAGAGTCCTCTAGACTCTGGAAAGATGGCTAAGGTAGGCTTGTAGCTCCCAAGGCATATCTTCCAAGCTTAGCAGAGGCGGCACAAGATCTGACTCACCTGGGTAAGGAGGGGATTGCAAATTGATAAGAGCATATTGGTGTGCACAGGGCTGCTCTTCACAAGCTAGTAAGAAAGCAGTGTCTTGTCTTACTTGTCTGAGAAAGAATACAGGAAGAGCAATTTCAACAGAGCCATCCCACATTCCTCCTACAGATGGACCTTTCCAGGTCATACAAATCGACTTCATCCAATTACCACCCTGCAGGAATCTCAAGTATGTATTAGTATGCATCAATATTTTCTCCAATTGGATAGAGGTTTATCCAGCTGCTACTATTACTGCTGTGTTTACTGCAAAGAAAACAATTCAGGAATTTATAGGTTTGGTATCCCTAAAATCACTGAAAGCGATCAGGTATACATTTTTCTGGAGATGTCTTTCAGCTTAAGTGTAAACTCATAGGTATTAATAGTAAGTTACACACTCCCAATAGGTCACAAGCCTGTGGGAAAGTAGAGAGGATAAATGGTATTATCAACAACAAATTGACTAAGGTGATGGATGAAACTGGATTGGCATGGCCGGAGGCTTTGCCACTAGTCCTCCACAGCATCAGAACCACTCCTAGACCACCTCTTAACATTTCACCTTTTGAAATACTTTTTAGCAGACAACCTCAGTTGATGCTAGATCCCCAAGATGATTTAAAATGCAACAATGAGACAGCAGCAAAAGAATCTTAAAATACTGTCTCCTGATATGCCAGACACTAACTGTCTTGATGTTGAACCTGGGGAATATGTTATGATCTGCAATTTCTTACGCTCAGTTTGATTAACAGACAGGTGGGAAGGCACGTACCAAGTGTTGATGACCAGCACCACATCTTTGAAAGTAGCAGAAAGAGGCACTTGGATCCATTCCACCCACTGCAGAAAAGTCAACAATTCAGAGAAGTCCCTGTCACTCGTGAATTTGTTCCGTGAGACTTTAAAGCACAGTCAATATCATCTGAGCCAAGGAATTTGCAGAGTCTATTCCCCCATCATGAAGCAACAGTTTTCTGGGAGGTTTTCCAGTGTTTTTCTCGTCCTTATTTTTTCCAGGACATTCTATTTTTGCAATGGTGATCAGATGATGAAGATTGGATCGGTGATGATACTGATGTTGTGGATAATGGAGAAGAATTTGTTAGCACAATCAGTTCAACCTAACTCTTTATTCAGTTTGAGGGTAAAGAAAAGGTCTGCTAATCTTGAAGCTCAGAGACAGTGTGAGGGGCGATTATCTGAAAAATATTGTATTTGTAAGTACTGTGACCCCATAATCGAAGAGAAGTGCATCCAGCGATGTAAGTCTAATAATAATTTGACCTTAGACGGACATCCATTAGATGATTATCATTCATTGGTGGGTAAGGTCTTAAACCAAACTGAATGTTGCATGTGTTCTCATGTGCCTCAGGGACAAAATAATGTAGGATTAGTACCCTTTCCACTAAATATCTCTGAGGTACTTGAATTACAGGGTGGGAGACCAATTGAGGGAAGGCATAACATGACAAGATCCCCTAGTCATGCAGCTTCACCGATACCCAGTAGACAAGTCTTTGCTGTGCCTGAATTTTACAACCACAAAGAAACCTGAGCATTGGGAAGGGGAACAAGATGATGAGACAATTGCCCACTCCACAAGTGATAATAAAAGATTCATTGATAACGTTAAGATACGGGTAACAAGAAGGGCTGAGGGATACCATAAATGAGGCCATGTCAACAGATTTAAGAGAGTGTTGATTGTAAAAATTCCTCTGGGGTTACTGTTTGAATGTTATCCCAGATGAGAAGTGCAATAAACAGATGGAAATATTATTAGATATGGGTAATTTTACTGAAACATTGTGTAACACTATAACTGACTGTTTTATGTCTTATATCCTTCCAGATGATGTAGATTACATTTTTGGGTGAAGGGCTTATAAATTGGTTAACTTCAAGCTCCAAAGAGATATGTTTTCTAGGGAAAGCAGTTCCTGAAGTAATGATTATTTCCCATGATAATATGACTGACATTCAAAGAATAACCTCACCTCCTTACATACACACAGTACGAACACAAAGTCAAAAGAAATACGATTCAGGTGAAGAGCCTTTAGCTGCAAATTTAATTACAGAAACTACAGGTTTTCAGATCATGGTAGCATTGGACCCCACCAAGATTACACAGGGAACCCTAAATTATAAATACATATAAGATCTGACAGGTACGGAACTGCAGGCTTATAAAAAGGAATTAGTACAACATAGATTGAAACTAAATTATCTCACTACAATTACTAAGGAATATTGTGTGACATTGGCCACCCAGTTCGGTGTTAAATGTTGTACGTATATCGCTAACAATACAGATGACCCTAAAAAGAAAATTGACCATAAAATGGATGATATCTTACAGTTAAAATAGAATTTCGTAGAATTCCTGTTTATATGAGACAGGGGAAAAGGTAGTAGGATGGTTGAATCCTGTCAAATGTTTTTCAGATTTAGGGAAATGGGTAAAAGAACTGGTTGCTGGTATTATCCTTATAGTTGGTGTCTTTATAGTAATTGGCTTATGTATCAGATGTGTTCCTGCTGTATTGTGGTGTGGTAAACATTCGACTGAGGTGACCACAGAATATGACAATGTGATGGTATTGTCAGGTGCCGTCTCCGCGCGCGCCACAGGCGCCGTGGACGGACACCTTCTCTCCGCAATCCTTGTCCTGTTGCCTAGCAGCAGAACTCTATATCTACTCACCTGTCTGCAGCCAGCATGTCTGTACCGCCTAAATCTCCCTAACCCAATCAGGAGGCACCTTAGAGTACTTAAAGCAGCCTCTGACACATGTCTAGTGCCAGAGTATTGGTTCTAACCAGCTCCAGCATTTAGTTTATATTCCTGTTCCTGACCTCCTGTGTATTTGACTCCTTGGCTTGTTTGACCTCTCTTTCAGATATCCCTTGTACTTCGCTGCCCGCACTGGTATTGACCTTTGGACCGTTCCTGACTACTCTTGCCTACTCTCCGTGGTACCTCGCTTCCTTGGTTTCGACTCGGCCTGTCTGACTACCCTCTAATCGCTGCACTGGTGACTTCCTGGGAGAACCGCGACCTGCACATCGCACGCAGCAAAGCCCAAACCTCCTTGCGGGGGTCCCTGGTGAACACCGGTGGTGTGTTAGACTCCATGCCTCTTAGGTTAATAGCGCTAATACCAGTCAGTGATATTCCTTGTGTAAAAGTGTGACAGGTATTAAGAGGGACAGTTATCACAGAAAATGAAGTATTATATTATGATCCAACAATAGAATCTTGAAAGGGTGAGAGTGTTGGATATACTCTCAAAGGGTGAAACTGTTAAAGTTTAATATTTGGATGAAGATGGTAATTACTAATTTCTGTACACTATCATTAGCTGTGATGCGATCAATACACAATCTAATTACTGTCATATCAACATGTAAATAAATGTAATGTTTTTCTGTTGCTTCATATCAAATATAAAATGGTAAAGAGGCTAAATAATGTTTGAGACTTACAAATTACATCGTTTGGTATCAATGAGAACATTTCTGGTGTTATTTATGTAGCGTGGGTACTTTGTGAACGCTAGTTATAAACAATCTCACTTTTTCCTACAGCAAATAGCCAGTTCACAGGGATAATAAAAAACAGTGTATACAGGTCTAGAGGCGGGAGACTGGAGAAGGACATTTGGCAATCTCAAGGAACAATGACCAAAGGAATCAACCAATACCACATTGAGTTCCTTGGAGGTCAAGACTCTTCTCCTATGAATGAAGACATTAATACTGTAACTGTGTATTTTTGTGATGTTACAGTTTTTTACAACTGTACTGAGTATAAATTGTTCGCCTCTGGCTTTGGAAACAAAAGCGTTTTGATTGAAACTTGAGTTGGTGCCATCGGGCACAAGCGTATGTAAGCCAAACTTTACCTTTAAAAGCGTTTGTTAATAAACCCTTTTGAGCTTTGGAACCACAGCGATTACATCAGAGAATCTTTATTGCAAGCGATACATATGAATGGATTTGTTGTAGATCATTGGAAAACAGAGTGAGAAGATTGCGCAGCTCTTGGCACTAACAAAACTGGAAGCCATCGGAAAACTGAAGACGGGGACCGGAAAGCTCCACACTGGCCTCTAGAGAAGACTGTAATTAATACTGCTTGGAACTCTAGCAATGGATGGAGCAGATTCCCAAAAGATTTATGGGTTCTGCTCCACAGAACCTTTATAAATGACAAATCCTGCATAGCATTACTCGACAGTGGCTCACAAGTGTCCCTTGTGTTTGACAAGTAGTACTGGGAGAATCTGTTTGACATGCCCATCCAACCCTTATAAGGACTCACCATATGGGGTTTGAGTGACCAAAGCTACACTTTCCTGGAATATGTTGCAGGCGCATAGAGATTTCCAAAAGATGTCCCTGTAGTCGATAATGAGTTGCAAATTGTGGCACTAGTGTGCCCTGAATCCGAGGAAGATGCTCATGATGTCCCTGTGATCATTGGGACGAATGCTAACCTCTTCCACACACTAGCTCAGTAGTGCCCAGAAGTTGGGGGAGCAAGTTATATTAGAAAACTCATCATTCACCCTCTCTGTTTGCCAGTCTACTACCAGAAAGAGAAGGAGAAGGCTCAGCAAGAGGCCATTTTACAGTCCATCAGCTTTGATCTTTGTTTTCGGGGAAGTGATGCAGGTGTGGAAAGGTAGATAGGTGAGCAGATTTTGAAAATGAAGTGTGGAGATATCCAAAGACTATAAGGACATTAAACAAGCATACAGTCCCAGACCAGTATACAGTTCCCAGAATCGAAGAAGCGGTTGACTGTCTTCAATGAAGCAAATGGTTCTCAGTGTTGTATCTGCAAAGTGGGTATTATCAAATACTCATGAGCAAGAAAGATGCAGAAAACACCACTTTTATCTGTCTTGTTGAGTTCCTCCTTTTCAAGAGAATGCCACAGCAAAAGATGGCGGCCCCGCCACTTTAAAGAGAATGGAGAGGGTTGTTGGAGACATTAACTTAAAAGAAGTGTTGATGTATCTCAACAATCTCATCATGTTTAGCAGAACCCTGTAGGAAGCTTCTCAAACTACTCAACCAACTAATGAAGAATGGGTTGAGGCTGTCATTTCATAAATGCCGTTTCTGTAAGACCCAGGTGGGACACCCCATGAGTAAAGGAGGGATTTCTACAGATCTAGCAAAAGTAGAGGTTGTATAGGATGGTTCTAGGCCAGTGAAACTAAAAGAGCTATGATCCTATTAAAGTCATTTTTATCCCTTACCAATAAAACATTGTCCAATGCGACTGTTGTGGTTCCAACGCACAAAATATTTAATTGCAAAATATAGCAGGATTTTACAGTAAGCCATTGTTACACATTAAAGATGTTAAATTAAAGCAGGAAAGTATAAAAGCACCAAATACATTACATCTTCCTTATAGGGTTCACCCAGGTTCAATGAATGCAGCCATGCTCTCACGTTGCCAGGAAGAGAGCTATAACAAAGCCAGCATGCTTGTATATAGTGTACAGATAACACTTGGTGAGGTCTTCATTGGTCCAGGGTTATGATTTTTCAGTTCCTTGCATGTTGTAGGTCAGTTAATTTGATCCTTTCAAAGGGGTGTGGGGCAACCTCCCCCAACCATTGTCCACATGTTTTCACTCTGAACGACCAGTTCAAAACGGCTCACACAAAAGTACTTTTGAGTATTAATCCCATATTGCTTTAATCTTGCGATCGCTAGATGCGATTGCTACTCTGTCCACTCTGGGTTAATGTTGGTGAAATAAGCTTTAATATGAGACCAAACTCTTTACCTTTTAAAACACCTGAACCATAAATACCATTACTACATTATTATCTATGCATGAATAAACAATCTAATACAATTTTTTTTGCTTACTCAACTATAAGGCGGGGGCCCCATGAATTTGTTGTACCGGGGCCCTGAATTCCTCTTGGCAGCCCTGGTTGTACCATGTAGCTAGGAAGGTAGATTGGGATACAACACTCTGGGAACAAGTTCAACTGATGGTACCATGGGGCTTTCACGCACAACTGATGTCAGTTGCCCATGAAATCCTTATGGCGGGACACCAGGGAAGAGACCGAACACTGAAGCGTCTGACACAGAACTTTTTCTGGCCAGGAATGTCGGGTGACGTCCGGGCCTACTGTAAGACCTGTGATGTGTGTCAGTGTCTTGGGCGCCCCAGTGCTTATGCTCCCCTCAGGTCCTTGCCAATAGTTGGGGAACCTTTTCAGCGAGTGGCTGTGGATGTAGTCCTGTGCCTGTGCCCAGTAGATCGGGGAAGAGGTACATCCTCACCATTGTGGACTACGCTAATACAAAAAACAAAGGGAAAACCGCGCTTCCTGGATGTAAATGCTGCCTGAAAGCGGAACTACCTGGTGGAAAGGGGGAAAACAATTAAAACTAGATGGTATAACCTGGCGCAAGAAAAGGATGTAGAATAGATGTAGATGTAATAAACAGGTTTATTAATGCTTGGCATATGAGGTCTATAGCAATAGTAACTTGTTGGAAAAATGAGCCTCAATAGTAACCAATGGTGTTCAGGCCACTTCCAATGACCTATACACTATAGTGAGTAGAAAAATGCACCAAAATGGATAAAAACAATGATGTAAATATATCAAAACATGAAACATAGTCCTGGACATGTCAGATATTCTTAAACTCAGATAGAGAGTCCAAAACCAACTGTAGACATCAGCTGTAACCCAGCCCAATCTCAATACTGAAAGCTTTTAGAAACAGAATAAAAAGTGGTAAAAAGTCCTTCATATAGCACCAAAAATAAAAATAAAGATAAAAACTGACCTCCTTGGATGAGAAAAAGGGAGATGAATCCTGGTCCGGCGGTGTGTAGTCCTCCTGTATGCCCGCAGCGTCTCCAGTATTTTTGCAAGAGACCAGAATAGGTCGCTTAGTTGACCTGCATAAGGCTAAGAGAGAGTGGAGGCGTGGGCCTTCGCTACCTATCTCTTGCGGCCGAGCCGTACGGTGGGGTGGTGGTCCTTTTTACCGATATGATAACTGTCCAATGAGTAACAGATCTCCAAGTAGGTTAATGTATGATTTTGGATGTCAATCTGAGAGGACACGACCTCAGATTGATCAACATCTATGGTCCACAAACCAAATGGGAAAGAAAGTGTCTTTTTAGGGAGATAAAGTCATATCTTTTTTCGGGCCAGCAGATAGTCTTTGGTGGTGACTTCAACACTATTATTAGGACCAAAAACAGGGAAGGTTCAAGGACTTCTCTGGGCTATGACTCCATTTTTCTAGTTAGCATGATGAGGCAGGCGGTTCTGGTGAATGTGCATATTTGACATGCTCCACACCTCACAGGTTTTCACTTATTATAGAGGTAGCTGGAGGTCTAGGATAGGTCGTTTTTTTTTTTAAAACTTTGGCTCCAGAGCTAAAGCTGGTAGAGTTCTCTGATCACATTTACCTTAGTGTATCCTTGAATGCTTCAGGGACTCTTCAGAAAGGCAGGGGCATTTGGCGCCTGAACTCTAAGCTCCTAGAGGAAGAGGTGATAAGACAGTCCTTAAGGGACTTCTTTGAATCCCAAGAGACACTTTTGGAGGCAGCTTGGAGTAGGTCAGAGTGGTGGGAGGTAATGTGTGCTACAAGAAAAAACAGTCCGTATTTAACTTATGTGCAAAACAGAAAACTAATTTTCACCCTTTGCATTGTAACATGGTCCTTCCCTGTGAAGTGGTGGTGGGTGACATTCTCCACGAGGTGTGGAAGTTAAAGGATATGGACAAGTGCAGGATGACCAATGCAAACTGGGTCAGACTTTGGTGGGGTCTGAGGTCTCCTGCCCTGAGGTCCAACATTTTTTTAATTTCCTCACAGCTATACGCGTAGCTTCAAAAATGCAGTGCAGTCTTACTCTCACTACCACACCCGGAGGTGTAACTACATTGTGTTCTATGAGTGTGGTACGTCCAGGTACCTCAGAAAACACATCATCCACCCTCATTACATCCTCCCATTCTCGGTTACAGATCTTTTTTCGGGCTGCACCCACTCTATGGAATTCTCTCCCTTACACAATAAGACTCTTCTCTGGTCTACAAACTTACAAGCGTTCTCTGAAAACTCACCTCTTCAGACAAGCTTATAATATTCCTCAACCACTCTCTTAACCTCACTACATTACACTATTACCATCCGTTACACAATTTCACACAAGACAACTACCCCCTGACCAATGAACCTACAAAATCCATACCAATACACTTGAACGGGGCCTCCACTATGGAAATGGGAACTAGTTGGGCCTGTAATCCGGCTTCAGGCATGTTATCTGAAAATTGAATTTGTCAAAACCTGAGCAGTATACGATCCCAGGTTTTGTCTTCTCCCACGTGTCCTCTAAACAGATGTGCATGTGTAGCTTTATGTACAAGTGGAACATGAATTTGTGGCACCAACAATTGCTCTACAATTTTATCTTGAGCTTTATCAATTCTATACAACAATTAATTTTTCAAGAAATAATAGGCAATACATTCTGCAGGCTTGTCAGCATTCTCTACTTGATTTACCTCAATGACATTTTCTAAGGTAGCCTCTCCAGTTTGGTCTCAAACAAGTCTTTCAGTGGAAACAAGTTAGATAATACTGACCAATCCAAGTACCTGTCAGGAGGTGTGGCATCTTCACTCGAAATCTCGCCAGCTAACTATGACAGTAACCAGTTCTGCGTTGGATCTTTCACAGTTTGCATTTGTTTTTTTGACATCCTTTTAGATGGCAGAGCTTTTTCCTCCTGAACTGCACTCCAGTCCAGATTTTGTAGGAGAGTATGACTGTGACAGGATGGACTGCCTATGCCATCCTGTCTGTTGCTGCTGGGAACCGGCTGGGCTTACTTTGCCACCGTTCCCTTTCTTTATCCCAAATGTTCCAACTAACCGCAGTAAGAGGGGCTTACAAGCTGCCACCACTGGACTCCTTCACGGCATCCAGAACCGTTTTCCTTCTGGGTAACTGTTGCTGCTAGGGTCCCCCTTTCTGGTGTACCTGGGGTGGTACCCCTGACCTCTTCTTATAGATCAGGGTTGCTGTGGATGGATCCCCCTGGCCAAAGCTGCTGGGTGGCAGGCAGAGCAGTGATACCGGAAAGCTGGGTCCAAACCTCAGAAACAGCCGGGAACGGATTAGAATTGGGTCTAATCTGTAGGACACAGGAATTCCAGCATGGAAAAAGTTGTCAAGCAGATCTTTGAAGCAAGTGATGTTTATTTGCTCAAGTGTCCTGAAGGACAGTTTACACCGGTTTAAGGTTACAGTGATCAAGAGGTGTCAATCAAAGTCTGAGTGCCAATCCTGAGAAGTGTGCTTTGGAGATGCGAGAAGCCAAGTACTTGGGGTACATGAGAGGACAAGGCAAAGTCAAACACTAAGTGAATAACATAGAGGCTGTCAGAGACTGACTTAAACTCGTGTGGAAGACCCAGCTGAGAACTTTCCTGGGTCTAGTAGGGTACTATCGACGGTTTATGGTGAATTTTGCAGCTAGAGACGCTCCTCTTACCAAGCTCCTTAAAAAGGCTTCTTCTCAGTCAAATTGGTCTGATCAGTATCAGCCGATCAGCCCCAAAACTCCAAGCACTGGACTTCAGCAGGAGATAGAGAAATCCATCTTTTAACTTAGCTACAAACTTTTGCAGAGAGAGAAGAAATACTCAATGGAACTGGAGTGCTTAGCCATGAAATGGGCCATTGAGTCTCCCAGGTACTACATCCTGGGAATAGAGTTCACATTGGTCTCTGACCATGTGCCATTAAAATGAATGCATAGGAACAAGAAGATGAATAGAGGAGTAACTTGGTAGTTCTTAGCACTAAAGCCTGCCACTTTACAGTAGAGCATAGGCCAAGGAGTCTGCACAAAAATGCAGACAGTCTCTCTTACAGAAATGCACTCTCCGTGGTGTCTATGCCACTGAGGTTGGCAACGCTAAGGGGAGGGGGGTGTTATGTGACAAACAGGGTTATTTTACACACCTCTCTTGAACAGGGATAGGTGAACTCTCAAAGAGTCTGCAGGTAAATATTCTACTTCCTGCCTCATTCCCCCAAGTAAGCACGTTGCTGATGCTTGCATGCTGTTGCAGGCACATCTCCAACTTCTGTATCTGTAGAAGAAATAAATGGTAAATATCCTGATATTTTAACATAATTTATTTCACATGTCATACATAATTTTTCAGATTCGGTCTTATGTTATTGCTTCTTACAAAATGTCATAAGAGTGTGATTTGTTAAAAAAATACTTCTAACACATATTGTTTTATTAGCAAGTACAGAATGAATAGGTGTTTCACCAAAATGTTTACTTACAATAAAATATACTGCAATTAAAGCTAAAGCAATCACATTATATTAAATTACATCTACACCGCTATTTGCCTTGATCAACGTGGAATTATCTTAGTCCTATAATGTAATGGAAAATTTCATAAGATATTTGTATTCATTTATTGAGTAGAAAGAACATACAGATATAAAGGATCTTTCATACACTCATCACTGGTGCTGGTGGGCCTTTAATTTATGTATCTGTCTGTTTTAAAATTGCTCTACGCATGTGCAGAACTGGCTGATTTCTTGTTAAAAAGAGAAAGGCTTCCTACAGCCTACGTTTTAGGGGAGTGAACGGAATGGGAAATGGGTGGATGGACATAGGCAATGTACAGTAAGGGCATTCCAATGCAGGGAACGTCCATTTCAGTTTCCACACTGATTTCACCCATATCTCCTGCACCAGCAAGGGGTCTAGTCTAAATGCTTCTGCATTACAGCCACTGGACCCGGGAGCACTAGACAGTTGTAAAAGATATATGTAGTAAAGAAAAAAGGATGGGGTCCCCTCCTCCAAATGATATTAACCCTTGTGCTGCCAGCTTAGTGCTGGTTGGAGCAAAATCGGAGGGGAGTCTGGGTCTCCAAGATTTTACTCCAAACCATACTACGCAAGCCAGCCAGGGCTGTTGGCACTATAGCAGAGGAACCTGCAGCATAGGGTTTCCCTGCCATAATGACAAGCCAGGCCCATTTATTACCCCACACCCACCGCCCAGGGGTGTAGGAAAAGCCTTAGTGCATTCAGCACGGAGCTGTGTACCCGGGGGGGGGGGGGGTGTATACTTTTTTTGCAGACCCCAACTCACTTGGGAATCCAGCCCCGTGTTGACCAGCCTGGGGATGGTTTATCATTATAGCAGGGGGACCCCATACTGCGGGTACCCCTGTTATAGTGCCAACAGCACCAGCTGGATTGATTAGTGCTGGTTGCAGTAAAATCTAAGCGCCCCCCATTTTGACCTTACCACTGGCAGTGCAAGGGTTAATTCCTTTGGGGGCATGCATTGGTTTAAAAAATATTGTTTATTTTTACACTGTATTGAGCAGGTGGACCTGCAGGCTTCTGAAGGAGCTGACAGGTATGTATGTATCCTGCAGTGTTCTGTGTAGTAGAGCAGAGAGGGTGTGAAAATACACTCGTAGTCAACAAGAAATGTATCTTGAGTTGTGTACCTTGATGACTATGGGTGTAAGCAGAGCCTAAATGCATGGAGTTTTACTACTCCCTGCAGATACTTGCCTTAATAACTCCGGTGGTAGTCACTTTAACAGTGCTGATAACACTGACAGTGACTACCACAATGGTACCAAAACAAAAATGACTTAGCCAACTTACAAGAAAGGAGGACTGACCTTAAGACGTCATTTTCAATTGCGACTTGTGTCTCACTGTTTTTAAAGCGGCAATGCAATCCTAACTATTAGATTAAGGCATAAGTGTATTAGGTGGGATGACAAACGGCATTGCCACTTTAAAAATAGTCAGACACAAGTCGCAATTAAAAATGACGTAGTAACAACATGCTGCTGTTACTGGGGATCGTGATTTCTTATCAGACTGCCGCCCACTTGATCTGTCATTCTTAAGTTCAGTCCTCCTTTCTTGTAAGTCGACTAAGTCATTTTCGTTTTGGTACCATCATGGTAGTCATTGTCAGTGACACCACAACCTAAATTTCGTACCCCACCCAATAACTCAGTCCCAGCGCGATAAGTTAACTTGTACTATAAGTGGAAATCACTCATACATGGAGTGGCCATAATTAAATAAATATATGTTCAGAAATTTAAACATGCTTGGGATAGACATAAGGATAGCCTTGCAAAGACATAAGGATCAAATAGGGTTTGCAATGTTTTAAAACATTTTTGCTTACTTTTCCATGGTCTAGTATGGCCCACAACACATATTTTATGTAAAAAATAAATACATAAATATATAAAATGCTAACTTAAGGTATAGGATTTTTCTTTGGAGCTTCGGCAGGAGATCAGGTTGTCTCCGCCAAATATCAATCTACTGCCATTCAAATTTTTCTTGCAAGTGTTGGCCGCCAAATTCCTAGTGTATTCACCACTTTGCGGATGACTGCACTGTCTTTTTTATAGACTGGAATGATATGACACCATGTACCATTGTCATCCATAACTAGGATGAGCAGCTCTGTCGGTGTGAAGCTGGCTGCCCTCATGTCTTGCAACTGAATGAAGCCTTTCAACAAATGAAACACTGATTGGCTGAGTGAGGCAATCAGGACTGTCCGCCGTGGATTGCCTAAAACTCTCAAATAAAATGCTCACTAAGCAAACATTACTACCGAATATTATAGCACATAGTAATGCACACGCGTAAGTATCAATCATGACTATTCCATCATAAGTAAAATAGTGCCAAAGTTTGTTGTGAAAATACACCTGCTAACACTCACAACATTGGCTATTCATGTATTATATATAGCACCATATTGAACCCACACATTGAAATGCTTGTCACTTGTGCTTAATTGTAACCTTAGACATCAACATCAAATAAAGTACAAAATGTCCACTTCTGAGGAAAAGAAACCTGGCACCAGCCATGTCCCCAACAAAGCAGTGCCAGGCCGATTTTACACGTAAATAAGTTGTGCTGCTGGTGCAGCTCTTGGTGGACAAGCTGCACCACACTAAAAGAGCCAATCTCAACATTTGAGAGAAAATAAGTGTGCAGGTTAATGGAAAATAAAACTCAACCTATTGCTTCAATATAAAATAAGTTATATAAGTGTTTGCAACATTATTCATTCTATATTTTTAGATTGCTCATATGTAACAGGCTTATGAGATTTTCTATAATTGTGGTTAATCTATTAATTTTATACATACATATTCTACCACCTATGAAATTTGATTATTTTGGCATTTTTACATGCATATTTGATTTTCATATTTTTTTTCAAATCATATGTAATGTTATATTGTTCATATCAACATATCTGTATATTTGGAATTTGCTGGCGCTATATAAATAAATGTTGATGATGATTTGTATAAAAGGAATAATATGTATCTCTCTCTCTCTATAGATCTCTCTTTCTTTACCATTGCTTAATTAAAACTAGATTATCATGGCCTACTGTGTATGCCCACAGAAGTAACAAACCTATTCGTTAGGTTTGCACAGGCTTTCTCCAAGGTGCAGAGTCTAACAAACTCCCTTGTGTTCACTGAGAAATGCAGCGTTGGTATGGGCTTTGTCGCCGGAGGTTTGCAGGTCGCGGTCCCAGGAGTGGCCCTCTGATGTAATAGGACTAGAGGTCGAAGGCTGCTGCGGTAGGGAATGTAGTCAGCACTCCAAAGTTGGTATGCAGTCAGGTAGTACAGTACAGAAGGGAGATTCAAACCAAGAGGCCAGCAAGGCACACGCACAGAATTCACTGAGAACAAGGAAAGGACGCCGGGAACACAAAGCAGGAGTTAGATGCTAAACAGGAACTGTTGCTCTTACACAGATTCTGTGTCAGAGCTGAACTAAATAGCAAGGGGATTTCAAATCCCTGCCTTGCTAGTCACATAATTGCAGTGCAGAAAGCCGCACACCCGGAAGTCGGGTAGCGCAGACGGCAGCAGGACGGGAGCAGAAGCATGGAACAGATAAGTCTTTACACCTGCATGATATGGTAAATTTTTCCAACAGGTGGCAGAATTTCAAAAGGTGCCCAACGACAAAGTCCATGAGCACCACTGCCTCGAAGAGGGGACCGGTGGTGGATCCGTGGCCTCTTGGACCTGTTACCACTTGAGTAAATAGCATTGCCATAAATAGATGCACAGGAAGTCCAGAGGATTGGATGTATTGACACAGACAATGGTACCTCCAACAGGTAATTACTCATGTCAGATATTGACTAGAAGAAGGCAAGATACTGATAAATATTACTTCTATAACTGTAATGTAATATGACAATATTCTTTCATACTCTCCCTGTGTTCCATAAGTATTTTATTGCAGAGTAACCTTCCTTCATTCATTGCATGGAAGAAATGTAAATATAATTGTTATCTTTCCTGGCATTAAAAGCATGTGTTTTTATTTGCCATATTAGATGCAGAACAATCATTTACAGTGGATGAAAATGCAGAAGAGGACCACCATGAAAACCTAAAGGAGGAAGGAGAAGAACATCTGCTGAGGGAGTTGCCAGGAACACCAACCTCATCTCCTGCTGCTGACTGTCGAAGTCAGCAAATTGGATAAAGTCATTTCAATTAATATCGAGCAAACCTGGTTGTCTTTGTCTGAAAATATGCGTAGAGCACGCTACGGCATGTAAGGGCGTATCCAGCCGCAACACGTTGCAATAATAGTTTTTACACTTTTATGTACATTCGCACAAACACACACACTTGGAAATAGTACACATTAATTGTAGTTGCAACACATAGTGGACGCGGCTAGAGGAAATACGTACACGGCCATTAGAGATCTCTAGCGGTAGATTGTTTGTAGCAAAGGGTTGAAAGTGTTTGTGGAAGTGTGGTCCGCATTGATTGGTACTGTTCAACATGGGTGCTAAGCATACGCTAGAGATGGCCAGTGCACTGCCTAAGGAAGGGCCTATTGGTTCAGCGAGGTTTCTTATGTGTAAGAAATATGGTGAATACGCAACGATGTATTGCGACACGTGGGTCAAGATGACCAAAGATTGTGTTAGGCCTTTTTCTCAACAATAGGAAGTTTTAATTCAGAGGTACTAAAAAATGTAAAAGATAAAGTGTGGTTGATTAAGTCAACAAAAGTGAGAAATAAACATAATGATTGAAATTGTGGCAAATGGAAGGCAACACGTGGCAGGGAAGCGAGTGCACAGCGGAAGTAGGCGTGGCGAAAGACGCACGCACAGCGGAAGTAGCCGTTGAGAAGCGTGGAGAACTCCTGTAGTTAATCCTGAAGATAGTGAACCGGTGGGTACGTATCCTGTCCGCACAATATCAGTTCCCAATGGGAAGGCGGATAAGGATGGTGTAGTTCCTTTAAGAAATGTTACAAAGCATTTTCCTTGGACTAGATCAGAATTACGTTTCATTATGACTGAATTCCCAGATCCTAGAAAAGAGTTGGCTAAGTGTCAGAAGTTTGTTAAAGACTTAGGAAATGCACACGAACCTACCAATAAGGATTGGCGTGTAGTGTTGAGGGCATGTCTTCCTCCCAATACTAACATACAAAAATGTATTAAAGATTGTTTGTTGGAGGGAGACGATACCTTGACAGATGAGGTGAATCAAGAGAATATAGAACAAATTGTCACACATTTAGCCATCTATTTTCCAGTAGTAGTAAATTGGAGTAAAATTTTCACCATTAAACAGAAAGATAGTGAAACAGCAGCAGATTACTTCATTAGAGGTATAGCAGCGATAACACGGTTCACTGGGATAGCAAACATAGGTGAGGATCCACATCACAGGGAGGTAGCTGTAGGAGTACTAATGGATGGTCTTAGGGAAAATTTAAAAACCAGAGTGCAAACCTCATTACCTAATTGGAGAGGCATCACAGTAGATTCTCTTAGGGAGTCTGCTGTGGAGCATGACAAAAATATCTTTAGAAAAAAGGAAGAGAAGAGTGATAGGTTAATGACGGTAAGTATACAGGCTCTAGAGGGAATGCATACACGACCACCAGCATACAACCCACATAACAAGAAACATAAAATAATCAGATGTTTCAACTGTAACGAAGAAGGACATTTCATGAGATATTGTAAGAAGGAAAGACTCAATGCACATAGGGGTGGGCCACGTAGATATCCTCCAAAGAGGAATTCACATAGACAAGGAGACTCACACTTGCCCGCGCATGTTATAGCAGCAAATGCTGCGCAGGAAAGCGATAGTCAGCGCTAGGGGTCAGGTCATACCTGTAGACTACAGCCAGTGAGGTTAACTGAGAGTCTGAGAGAAGAACCAACAATGGTAGTTGACATAGCTGGTAGGAAACAAACTTTTCCTGTAGATACAGGGGCGGCCAGATCTGCGATAACCTCTCCTTTCAATCTACAGGTGACCAGTAAAACTATTCCAGCTATGGGGGTAACGGGAAAAGTGATACATTATCCTTTAACTAAACCCACTGAAGTTACTATCGGGCCCCTGCACACCAAGCATTCGTTTCTCTTGGCTGCAGCAGCTCCTACTAACTTGCTGGGAAGTGACTTGTTATGTAAAATGGGAAGTGTCATATACTGTACCCCAGATGGTGTATTCCTAGATATACCAGAGAAGGTCGTGCATGAGGTAGAGAATATATTGGACACCCCTCAAAGGTTAATGTTGCACTCTACCGTTATAGAACAAAGTCCATCTCAAGTAAAGGGGATGTTGCTGGAAATACCGGGGTCCCTATGGATCAGAGATGGACAGGACACTGGATTGATGGCAAATGTATCTAATGTGATGGTAAATCTAAAAAGTGGTAGGATAGCTTCAAAAATCCCACAGTGTCCATTAAAACTAGAGGTGGAACTAGGGGTATATCCTGTTATTGAGAGGTTGTTGCAACAAGGAATTTTAATTCGTATATCCAGCACAGCAAATAGTCCCATTTTCCCTGTGAAGAAGAGGGGAAGGGGCTATAGATCAGTCCAGGACTTAAGGGGAATTAATAAAGTTGTTGAGAGCCAATTCCCCGTAGTGCCCAATCCAGCTGTCATCCTCATGCAGATTCCACCGTCTGCTAGTCATTTTACTGTCATTGATCTATGTTCTGCTTTCTTCTCAGTCCCTCTTCACCCTGACTGCCTATACCTTTTTGCATTCTCCTACCAGGGGGTGCAATATACATGGACCAGACTTCCCCAGGGGTTCATTGACAGCCCCAGTATTTTCTCCCAAGCCTTACATGACTGTTTACAATCCTTGCAAACCAAGCAATGGGTCTGTTCTAATTCAATATGTGGACGATTTTCTGTTGTGCTCTGATTCTTTTATGTCATGTTTACATGATACTAAATTGTTGTTGCTCCATCTCTCACAAACAGGGCACAAGGTGGCAAAAGACAAGTTACAGCCATGTCAGACTAAGGTCAAATACTTAGGACACTGTCTCACCCAGGGGCTAAGACACTTGACAACAGACAGAATTGAAGCTATACAACACATGACTCTGCCACAGAGCCAGAAGCAAATTCGTACCTTCTTGGGGATGTGTGGATACTGTAGATCCTGGATCCCAGGTTTTTCTATTCTGGCATTACCATTGCAGGAGCTAGTCTCTTCCTTAAAACCAGAATGTGTCTTACACACAGAGGAGTCAGAGCAAGCGTTCTTTAATGTCAAAGATAGTCTGACTAGAGCACCTGCATTGGGAATACCTGATTATGAAAAGCCTTTTGAGCTATACTGTACGGAAGCTGATGGTTGTGCAGCAGGTGTCCTCACACAGAAACATGGTGATGCTAGCAGACCGATAGCATACTACAGTGCACAATTGGACACTGTGGAAAGATCACTCCAGGGCCGTCTTTCCCATAGGGCACAATGGGCAGGTGCCCGGGGGCCCTGCAGCAAAGGGGGGGCCCGTCGGAGGAACCCAAAAAAAAAAAAACCTGAAAAAATAAAAGAAGAAAATACTTATACTTCTTTTTTCAGGTATTTTTTTTTTTGGCTTCCTCCGACGGGCCCATGTATATATAATCATTTTTTTTTTTATATATATAGGGGCCCCGGTGCACTGCTGTGCCCGGGGGCCCAAGATGGTCTTTAGAGGGCCCTGGATCATTCCCAACATGTCTCAGAAGTGTAGCAGCAACTGCTCTTCTGGTAAGTAAGAGTGAGGACGTAGTATTAGGACATGATTCAACTGTCTATACACCTCATGCAGTATCAGCTCTGTTGAATTCAGCACAAACCAGACATGTTTCTTCAGCTAGATTCACAAAATGGGAACTAGCTCTGATGGCACCTCAACATCACCATCAAACGATGTAGCACCTTAAATCCAGCTACATACCTTCCATATGTGTCTCAAGAGACACAAAGGGTGGGAGGTGAGGAGACACTGTGTGGTGATGAGTTTGGCAAGAGTACTGATACACATGACTGTATGGAATACCTAAACCAGACCTTTACTGCCAGTCCCGACATACGTGACACCCCCTTAGAAAATGTAGATTTTACGTTTTATACAGATGTGAGTTGTCATAGACAGACAGAGACGGGAGAACTATGTACTGGTTATGCTGTTGTAGACGATCAGGATGTTGTAGAAGCTAGACCCCTTGGCCCACTTCACTCAGCCCAGGTGGCTGAACTAGTAGCATTAAGTAGAGCTTGTGAGTTGGCAACGGGTAAGTCAGCTAATAGATATACTGACTCTAGGTACGCCTTCAGAGTAGTGCATGATTTTGGGGCCCTCTGGCATCTTAGAAACTTTACGACAGCAACAGGGACACCAGTGGCACACTCACAACACATAAAAGGACTTTTGACAGCGATACAGTTACCCAGGACAGTAGCCGTCATAAAGTGTAAAGCCCATATCTCTGAAGAAGACCCGGTGTCATTGGGCAACAACAGGGCAGACGAAGCTGCCAAATGAGTAGCACGGTAACCTATGACTGTATCGACCGACACTATGATGGTTTTTCAGACATTAGACATGCAGAAATTAATTGAAATGCAAGATTTGTGTTCCCTGCAGGAGAAGGCGGTCTGGAAGGCGAAGGGATGTGGTCAAGAGTCCTCAGGACTCTGGAGAGATGGACAAGGTAAGCCTGTAGCTCCCAGAACATTATATCCAAGCCTGGCTGAAGCAGCACACGGTCTGACTCACCTGGGTAAAGAAGGTATGTGCAAACTAGTGAGAGCATACTGGTGTGCTCCTGGATTTTCCTCTCAGGCTGGTAAGAAGGCAATGTCATGTCTTACTTGTTTGAGGAAAAATGTCGGGAAAACTATTCCAACTGAGCCATCACACATTCCTCCTACAGACGGACCTTTTTTCAGGTAATACAAATTGACTATATCCAATTAGAACCTTGCAGGAATCTGAACTATGTGTTAGTATGTATTGATGTGTTTTCCGGTTGGGTAGAAGCATATCCGGCAGCCACTAATACTGCTGTGTTCACTGCAGAGAAAATTGTACAAGAGTTTGTGTGTAGGTTCGGTATCCCTAGAATCATCGAAAGTGATAGGGGTACCCACTTTACTGGTGATATCTTCCAAAATATGTGTAAGCTCATAGGAATCAGTAGCAGACTTCACACCCCTTACCGACCACAAGCCAGTGGTAAGGTGGAAAGAGTAAATGGTACTATTAAGAACAAGCTTGGTAAGATAATGGCTGAAACTGGGTTGGCGTGGCCTGAAGCTTTGCCACTAGTCCTCCATAGCATCCGAACCACTCCTAGTCCTCCTCTTAATCTGTCCCCCTTTGAGATACTGTTCGGCCGACAACCTCATTTGATCGTGAGTCCGCAAGATGACTTAAAGTGTAATAATGAAGTGACTGTACAATATCTTATAAAAATGAGCAGACAGCTAAAGCAACAACAACAAAAACTCAAAATGCTGTCACCTGGTATGCCAGAAACGAACTGTCATGATGTTGACCTGGGGACTATGCTATGATCCGCAATTTCTTACGATCAGGTTGTTTAACAGACCGTTGGGAAGGCCCATACCAAGTGCTGCTGACTAGTACCACATCACTGAAGTTTGCAGAGAGAGAAACTTGGGTCCATTCCACCCACTGCAGGAAAGTCAGTAACCCGGAGAAAGTGTGAGATAAAACTGAGACCGATGACACCGATCTGTCACTCGTAAACCTGTTCCGGGAGACCTAAAGCCTGCAGTCAAGACACCTGAACCAGAGACGTTGCCTCAGAACTATTTTTCCAGCGATGGAGTGGCCATTTTTGTCTTTCTTTTGTTCCAGGATTTTCCTTGTTTTTACTTTTTCTAGGACACTCTATTTTTGTGAAGGAGAATGGAGGACAGAGGCAGGTTCTGGTAGTGATACCGATGAGATGGGGATCGAGGAAAAGTTACTAGAGTACTCAGAGCAGCCCATTATCAAGTTTGGTCCAGGGGTTATGAAAAGGTCTGCTAGCTCGGGAACTCGGAGACAGTGTGAGGGGCTATTGTCTGATGAGTATTGTATCTGCAAGTTCTGTGACTCCCTAGTTGAAGAGAAGTGCATCCAGCGATACCAGTCCACTAGTAATCTGGACGTGGGCGGGCATCCTCTGGAGGATTATCACTCCTTAGTGGGTAAGGTTCTAAACCAAACTGAGTGCTGGGTGTGCTCACATGTGCCTCAGGGACAGCATAACATAGGACTAGTGCCATTCCCACTAAACATCTCTGAGGTACTAGAATTGAGGGGAGAGAGGCCCATAGAAGGGAGGTACAATAACACTAGATCCCCTAGTCTGAAGCTTCGACAATACTCCTTAGACAGATCTTTACTGTGCCTAAACATCTATCATGCAAAGCATCTGGAGAATTGGGAAGCTAAACTATCAGATCAGACAATGGCTCACCACACTCATTTTGGAGGAAGACTTGCAAGGTCACCAATAGGCAGGACTGTTGATGGACACCACAAATTAGGGCGTGTAACTAAACATAAGAAAGTATCCATTGGAAAGGTCTCTATAGGTAATTGTAGGAATATCATCCATGCTGACACATGTCTTGAACAAATGGAGACACTAGGCATGGGTAGTTTTGTCAAAACCTTATGTGATATAATTAATGGGCATACTGTTCCTTATGTTCTCCCTGATGATGTGCACTTTGTTTGTGGGAGAAAAGCTTATTCCTGGGTGACTCCGAGTTCCAAGGGCTTGTGTTTCTTAGCTAAACTGGTTCCTGAAATCATGACTATTACTCATGAAGAAATGGTTGGTATTCACAAGACTACATCACCACCATACATACACACACAGTATGAACACCGTGGCAAGAGAAATATGATTCCTGGTAAGGAGCCCATAGTTACAAAATTGATTAGTGAAACCGCTGGTTTTCAAGTTATGGTTGCTCTAGACCTCACCAGGACCGCTCAGGGAACTTTAAACTTTAAATATGTTCAAGACCTAGCTAAATTGATAGACAATATCACCGAGATGTATGATGACCCTTTCAGGTTTACTGGAAGGGAGCTACAAGCGTACAAGAAGGAGTTGGTGCAACATAGGTTGGTACTGAATTATCTCACCTCTATTACTGGTGGATACTGTGTGACTTTGGCCACCCAGTTTGGTGTCAAATGTTGCACGTACATCACCAATAATACAGATGACCCCAAAGAGGTTATAGACCGGAAGATGGATGAAATTCTGCAACTGAAATGGGAATTTCGAAGGAACCATAATTCTTCATTATATGAGGTCAGGGAAAAGGTGGCAGGTTGGTTCTCGTGGTTGAACCCTGTGAAATGGTTCTCTGGACTGTGGGAGATGGTACAGGAAATGGTTGCTAGTGTAGGTAAGCTCCTTCTCCTTATACTGGGTATCATCTTAGCAATTGGTTTATGTGTCAAATGTGTTCCTACTGTGTTGAAGTGTGGAAAACAGTCTTCTGGGAGAAACACTGAAAACGATACTGAAAGGGTGGTGAGAGATGCCGAGATCATGGTGTCACGGGCACTAGGAGTCTTTACCCAGGGATCACCAGGTGATAGGCTTACCAGAGCAGTATAGGTGGTAATATGGTACTCTGGTAGCAGGGTGATCACGGAACAGGAAATAGCAGATGATGAGATGCTCAGGAAAGTCTATGACTAGCAGCACTGGCAATATGGAGGTAGTAATACACGAGGAACTGTATGGACAAAGGACACGTGAAGGTAGTCAGTGGTCTGCGGTAGCAAGTTGTACCACTGCTATAGTGAGGAGGAATGTCCAACAGAAACGAGGAGGTGATGAGAGTCAGCGGTCTGCGGATAGCAAGTTGTACCGCTGTCTGAGTGAAGGAATGGAATCCAAGTGGAGGTATCCGGGGAGTCAGTGGTCTGCGTTAGCAAGTTGTACCACTGCTATGTGAGAGGATACTGGAACAGGTGAAACTGTAAACAGGAGTCAGTGGTCTGCCACTAGCAAGTTGTACTACTGAATATATATGTGAGGAGGTGCACGGGGAGAGACTGCAACACAATATATACACGGGCACCTTGACTTTGATCCACAGTAATATGCACAATATAAATGTATAAATGACTGAACAACACTGCCAATATAGAAAGTCTCTTGAAGTAATCCGGCATAAGATAACACAGTCAATGATGGCAGTAGAGTCAGCAGATAGTACACTCCAGAGGAGAACCAACACAGTCAATGATGGCAATAGACTCAGCGGATAGTACACTCCAGAGGAGAACCAACACAGTCCAGCAAGGTATGCAATACACAGCACAGTCAATGGGAAGTATGCATACCGTGGTTCAGGAGAAGGCAGTCAGACAGGAGTGCAGAGATACCTGAAGGGCAGGAGGCCAGCAGGATACAAGTCCCTGGATGGGTGAAGCAGGGGTCTAGCAGGTGCAGCGCACAGGTAGGTAGACCAGCAGGGAACACAGGAAGGCGTGGAGAGCGGATCAGCAGTAGATGGATGAGTAGCGCTGAGAAGTAACAGCAGCGGGTCTCTGCGGGAACACGGAGGTAACCAATAGCAACCAGCAGGTGCAGTAACGATGGGACACCGGAGCAGAGTTGAACTGGAACAGATGATCACGGAGAGTAGCGGGTAGCAATAGTGGCAGCAGACTCAAGGAAACACGGTAGAGTAGACAAGGACTGAAGACTGAAGCGCACAGAGGCAGCGGATAGGAATCAGCTAAACAGTCACGATGAAACACAGACGGGTTGCAGGTTGAAGACTGTAGTGCACGGAGGCAGCGGATAGGAATCAGCTAGCAGTCACGATGATGAAACACAGACGAGTTGCAGGTTGAAGACTGTAGTGCATGGAGGCAGCGGATAGGAATCAGCCAAACAGTCACGATGATGAAACACAGACGAGTTGCAGGTTGAAGCCTGTAGTGCACGGAGGCAGCGGATAGGAATCAGCTGGCAGTCACAATCATGAACAGGTGAGTGGATGTGGTTGAAGCCTGTAATGCACGGAGGCAGCGGATAGGCATCAGCTAACAGTCCCAATGATACATGGTAGAGTTGAAGTGATTAGAAGACTGTAGTGCACGGAGGCAGCGGATAGGAATCAGCTCACAGTCACGATGATACAGTAGATGGTAGAAGTGGTATGGGAACCACAGTAGCAGAAGTGGTTTGGAAACCACAGAGGTAGAAGTGGTTTGGAAACCACAGGAATCAGCAGGGCTGAATAAACAAGGAAACACAGGAACACCTTCAGAGACTCATGGGGAATGAGACTCCAAGATCAGGCAACGTGGTGTTGACCACAGGTGCTTAATATAGGGAGGTTGCCTGATCTGCCAATTAAGTTAAAGGAACATACACTGGAGGTATAGAAAGGGCTGCGCATGCGCAGTCCCTCAGGATGGAGGACGGCCACGGTTCCTAAATGTCCGGGAAGAAGCACTCACAGTCCGGTGAGTGACAGTACCCCCCCTTTTAAAGGTGGGCACAGAACGCCTGGAACCGGGCTTGTCCGGATTTTTGGAATAAAACTTCTTCAGAAGGGCAGGAGCATTAAGATCTTCAGCTTTGATCCATGAACGCTCTTCAGGACCAAAGCCCTTCCAATGAACGAGGAAACGGAGGACTCCTCGCGAAATTTTTGCATCCAATACCTCAGTAATCTCGAAATCCTCCTCCTGATGAACTTGAACTGGCTGCGGTGCTGAGGAAGGAGTCGAGAAACGGTTGATGATGAGAGGTTTGAGCAAGGACACATGGAAGGCATTGGAGATCCGAAGATTCTTAGGAAGAAGAAGTTTAACACATACTGGATTGATAACTTGAATGATCCTATATGGACCAATAAAACGAGGGGCGAATTTCATAGATGGAACCTTCAAACGAATATTTTTGGTAGATAACCAGACACGATCTCCAATTTTTAGTGGTGGAATAGCCCGCCTCTTCTTATCTGCGAAAGACTTATATTTGTTAGATGTCTTCTTTAAACAGGTTTTGACCTGAGACCAGATATTTTTGAAGGTCTGACAAGCAGTCTCCACAGCAGGAACTTGGGTGGGCGGGAGGGCAGGAAATTCCGGAAAAGACGGATGGTGACCGTAGACCACAAAGAATGGAGTTTTGGATGATGACTCATGGTACATGTTGTTATGGGCGAATTCAGCCCAAGGGAGCAATTCTACCCAGTTGTCTTGGTTGGCTGAAGAGAACATCCTAATAAAAGTCTCAAGATCTTGATTGACTCGTTCCGTTTGTCCGTTAGATTGCGGATGGTAAGACGATGAGAGTGCTAATCGTATGCCCAAGGTTTTACAAAGGGCCCGCCAGAATCTGGAAACGAATTGTACTCCTCTATCTGACACAATCTCAGACGGACATCCATGGATGCGGAAGATTTCTTTAATGAAATGTTCAGCCAGAGTAGACGAGGAAGGTAAACCGGACAGAGGGACGAAATGAGCCATCTTCGAAAATCTGTCTACCACTACCCAAATAGTATTGTGATTCTTACTTGGTGGCAAATCAGTAACGAAATCCATACTAATATGGGTCCAAGGCTTGGACGGAATGGGTAGTGGTCGCAGCAACCCTGCTGGAGTTCTGCGGGAGGATTTGAACTGAGAACATAAATCACAGGAAGCAATAAACTCTTTGACGTCTCTCCTCATTGAAGGCCACCAGTAACTACGAGAGAGAATCTCAAAGGTCTTATGTTCACCGGCGTGTCCAGAAAAACGAGAGGCATGGAACCACGAAAGGATTTTCCTCCTCAGAGTAGGAGGCACGAGGGTCTTCCCAAATGGTAGCATTTTGGTGGATGAAGCAGCCAGAGAAATACATTTGGGATCTAGAATAGCATGGTTGGGAACCTCTTCTACATCAGAGGACGTCACAAAAGCTCGAGATAGAGCGTCAGCTTTCTTGTTCTTAGCAGCTGGTTTGAAGGTTATAATTAATTCAAAACGGGAAAAGAAAAGAGACCATCTTGCTTGACGAGGGTTCAAGCATTGAGCAGATTGCAAATATGACAAGTTCTTATGATCCGTGAAGATCGTCACCGGATGGCGAGCTCCTTCCAACAAGTATCTCCATTCCTCTAATGCAGCTTTGATGGCCAGCAACTCCTTGTCCCCGATAGTATAGTTTTTCTCTGCGGGCAGAAGACCCCGAGAGTAGAAGGCACAAGGATGTAATTTTTGTTGCTCCGAGCGTTGGGAGAGAATAGCTCCTAAGCCCACATTAGAGGCATCTACTTCTAGGAAGAAGGGGAGTGTCACATCAGGTTGTCGCAGAATGGGAGCAGACGAAAAGGACTCTTTGAGGATTTGAAAGGCTTGGAGAGCCTCAGATGACCATTGCTTAGCATTAGCCCCTTTCCGAGTTAAGGCCACAATGGGAGATGCAATGGATGAGAAGTCTTGAATGAAGCGTCTATAGTAATTGGCAAAACCTAAAAAACGCTGGATGGCACGAAGAGTAGTTGGCTGAGGCCAATGTAGTACAGCATTTACTTTGTCTGGATCCATCTTCAGGCCAACTCCGGAAACTATATACCCCAAGAATGGAATCTGGGGTAACTCGAATGAACATTTTTCCAATTTACAGAACAACGAGTTTTTCCGTAGTCTGGAGAGGACCTCTGCCACATGTTGGTGATGAGAAGGCAGGTCCTGTGAGAAGATCAATATGTCGTCCAGGTAGACAACGACACATACATATAATAAGTCCCGAAAGATCTCATTGATGAAACCCTGGAAAACCGCGGGGGCATTACACAGCCCGAAGGGCATTACTAAATATTCGTAATGCCCATCTCTGGTGTTAAACGCGGTCTTCCATTCGTCACCGGAACGGATTCTAATTAAATTGTAGGCACCACGAAGATCCAACTTAGTAAATATCCGAGCTCCCTTGATGCGATCAAATAGCTCAGTGATCAGCGGAATGGGATACCGATTCTTGATAGTAATGGCGTTGAGTCCACGAAAATCTATACAAGGGCGTAATGATCCATCCTTCTTTTTGACGAAGAAGAACCCAGCTCCAGCGGGAGAGGTGGAAGGTCGAATGAACCCACGCTGGAGATTCTCCTGTATGTACTCAGATGTGGCTTGAGTTTCAGGTAACGAGAGAGGATAGACCCGACCCCTGGGAGGAGTCTTGCCAGGTAGAAGGTCGATCGGACAATCCCAAGAACGATGAGGAGGAAGACGTTCAGACTGAGCTTTATCAAACACATCGGCAAATGAAGCATACTGAGGAGGGAGTCCCGGGGAGGAAGATGAGATGGAAGATTGCTGTACTTTAAGAGGAATAACTTGAGAGAGACAACGATGGTGACATTCAGGCCCCCAAGACGTAACTTGAGGGGTGCGCCAGTCAATCTGGGGAGAGTGACATTGAAGCCATGGAAGGCCTAAGACAATCGGACTTGTCGTAACAGGAAGAATTAAAAACGAAATTTCTTCATGGTGTAGTACACCAATCTGAAGGGTTACTGGAGACGTACTCTGGGTGATGAGACCATTGATGAGACGTGATCCATCTATAGCCGTCACAGTAATGGGTGTTTTTAAAGTGATCACTGGTAGGGACCATTGATTCACTAGTGATTTAGAAATGAAATTTCCTGCTGCTCCGGAATCAATCAATGCCTGTGACTCAAAGGATTTGGTAGCAAAGGAAATCGTAACATCGAAAGCGCAGACTTTAGATTTCATAGACAATGGAGAGGACTCCAGGGACCCTAACTTCACCTCTCCAGAACTAGTTAGGGCCTGGCATTTCCCGATTTCTTAGGGCAAGAACTGAGCATATGTGTGGAATCAGCACAATAGATACAGAGTCTATTCTTTACTCTTCGTTTCCTCTCTTCTAAAGATAATTTGGAACGTCCTATCTCCATGGGAATCACAGAAGGTGAAACTGGACGAAATTGAGGGTTTAAACGAAGAGGTGCTTTAGCAGAAGTTGTTTTCTCAGATTCTCTTTCACGAAATCTCATGTCTACACGATGGCAAAGAGAGATCAAATCTTCTAGTGACGAAGGAAGCTCTTGGGTAGTCAGTGCATCTTTAATTTTATCGGAGAGCCCCTGCCAGAAGGCGGCAACTAATGCTTCAGTGTTCCACTGAAGTTCAGAGGCTAAGATCCTAAATTGAATGACATACTGTCCTACTGTATGGGAGCCTTGTCGCAAACGAAGAATGCTGGAAGCAGCGGAGGTCACACGACCTGGTTCATCGAACACACTTCGGAACGTGGAAATGAATTTGGCACTATCTTGTAGAATTGGATCGTTTCTTTCCCACAGAGGGGAGGCCCAAGCCAGGGCTTGTCCAGAAAACAATGAGATAAGATAGGCCACTCTGGAACGATGGGTAGAAAAATTTTGAGGTTGGAGTTCAAAATGGACTGAACATTGGTTAAGGAAACCTCTACAAGTTTTGGGGTCCCCGTCATATTTTGACGGAGTAGGCAGGTGAAGCGTAGGAGCTGTAGACACCTGGGATGGCACTGGGGAAACGGAGGAAAGCACAGGAGCTTCAATACTAGCTGTAACAGTCTGTCCAGATGTTCCTTGGGAGGTTAACGATTGGTAACATTGAAGTAACAGCTGTTGGCGAGCATCCTGTTGCTCCACACGGCTGACCAGATGCTGCAGCATCTCTTTAGCAGTAGGTTCCGTATCTGGGTCTGTCATGGCCTGATCTTACTGTCACGGGCACTAGGAGTCTTTACCCAGGGATCACCAGGTGATAGGCTTACCAGAGCAGTATAGGTGGTAATATGGTACTCTGGTAGCAGGGTGATCACGGAACAGGAAATAGCAGATGATGAGATGCTCAGGAAAGTCTATGACTAGCAGCACTGGCAATATGGAGGTAGTAATACACGAGGAACTGTATGGACAAAGGACACGTGAAGGTAGTCAGTGGTCTGCGGTAGCAAGTTGTACCACTGCTATAGTGAGGAGGAATGTCCAACAGAAACGAGGAGGTGATGAGAGTCAGCGGTCTGCGGATAGCAAGTTGTACCGCTGTCTGAGTGAAGGAATGGAATCCAAGTGGAGGTATCCGGGGAGTCAGTGGTCTGCGTTAGCAAGTTGTACCACTGCTATGTGAGAGGATACTGGAACAGGTGAAACTGTAAACAGGAGTCAGTGGTCTGCCACTAGCAAGTTGTACTACTGAATATATATGTGAGGAGGTGCACGGGGAGAGACTGCAACACAATATATACACGGGCACCTTGACTTTGATCCACAGTAATATGCACAATATAAATGTATAAATGACTGAACAACACTGCCAATATAGAAAGTCTCTTGAAGTAATCCGGCATAAGATAACACAGTCAATGATGGCAGTAGAGTCAGCAGATAGTACACTCCAGAGGAGAACCAACACAGTCAATGATGGCAATAGACTCAGCGGATAGTACACTCCAGAGGAGAACCAACACAGTCCAGCAAGGTATGCAATACACAGCACAGTCAATGGGAAGTATGCATACCGTGGTTCAGGAGAAGGCAGTCAGACAGGAGTGCAGAGATACCTGAAGGGCAGGAGGCCAGCAGGATACAAGTCCCTGGATGGGTGAAGCAGGGGTCTAGCAGGTGCAGCGCACAGGTAGGTAGACCAGCAGGGAACACAGGAAGGCGTGGAGAGCGGATCAGCAGTAGATGGATGAGTAGCGCTGAGAAGTAACAGCAGCGGGTCTCTGCGGGAACACGGAGGTAACCAATAGCAACCAGCAGGTGCAGTAACGATGGGACACCGGAGCAGAGTTGAACTGGAACAGATGATCACGGAGAGTAGCGGGTAGCAATAGTGGCAGCAGACTCAAGGAAACACGGTAGAGTAGACAAGGACTGAAGACTGAAGCGCACAGAGGCAGCGGATAGGAATCAGCTAAACAGTCACGATGAAACACAGACGGGTTGCAGGTTGAAGACTGTAGTGCACGGAGGCAGCGGATAGGAATCAGCTAGCAGTCACGATGATGAAACACAGACGAGTTGCAGGTTGAAGACTGTAGTGCATGGAGGCAGCGGATAGGAATCAGCCAAACAGTCACGATGATGAAACACAGACGAGTTGCAGGTTGAAGCCTGTAGTGCACGGAGGCAGCGGATAGGAATCAGCTGGCAGTCACAATCATGAACAGGTGAGTGGATGTGGTTGAAGCCTGTAATGCACGGAGGCAGCGGATAGGCATCAGCTAACAGTCCCAATGATACATGGTAGAGTTGAAGTGATTAGAAGACTGTAGTGCACGGAGGCAGCGGATAGGAATCAGCTCACAGTCACGATGATACAGTAGATGGTAGAAGTGGTATGGGAACCACAGTAGCAGAAGTGGTTTGGAAACCACAGAGGTAGAAGTGGTTTGGAAACCACAGGAATCAGCAGGGCTGAATAAACAAGGAAACACAGGAACACCTTCAGAGACTCATGGGGAATGAGACTCCAAGATCAGGCAACGTGGTGTTGACCACAGGTGCTTAATATAGGGAGGTTGCCTGATCTGCCAATTAAGTTAAAGGAACATACACTGGAGGTATAGAAAGGGCTGCGCATGCGCAGTCCCTCAGGATGGAGGACGGCCACGGTTCCTAAATGTCCGGGAAGAAGCACTCACAGTCCGGTGAGTGACACATGGTCTGTGAAGAAGTGTTGTATAATCCTGAACTTGAAATTGTGATTATGTAATAGTTTATTACACTATCAAAGGGTGGAGCTGTCAAAGTCAGCAAATTGGATAAAGTCATTTCAATTTATATCGAGCAAACCTGGTTGTCTTTGTCTGAAAATATGCGTAGAGCACGCTACGGCGTGGAAGGGCGCATCCAGCCGCGACACGTTGCAATAACAGTTTTTACACTTTTATGTACATTCGCACAAACACACACACTTGGAAATAGTACACATTAATTGTAGTTGCAACACATAGTTATTTATGTCGAAATATAGTAGTGTTTACGTGTAATATTATAAGTTATATGCATATTAGTAAAACCTATGGTTCAGGTTAAAGGAAATGTGTCATGTCTGATATCATATTAATCCCCTTTACATCAGCAGCTGTCCGGTGCATTCAGCGAAGAGATCGCACATTGCATACTCTAGTTATTGATGTTAGGAAATAAACCTTTAATATTATGCTGACTATAAAATGCTAATAGACTAGTTGTAACTGGAGTTTTGGCGGGAAGAAAGGAGCACATCCCCTGGAGAGATGACCCCCACCTTTGGATTCTTTAGTTTGAACTAGCCTATGATCTGCAATCCCCTGGACCTTCCTGAAGCCTGGACCAATAGAAGCAAGCCACACCATCTGCATTGTTTTACTGTATTTCTGTTTGCATATAAGCAGAAGCTTTTCATCTAGTGTGCAGTCATATTGACCACAGACTTCAGACCTGAATGATTGTTCACTGGATCCAGAGCGCCTGCGATAAGTAACGGCTGTACTTATTATTATTTCTCTTGAATTATTCTTCTACTTTTTGAGAATAAATATTTGTGCATTGGAAACACAAATCGAGATTCGACAATCGTTATTGGATAGCGACAAAAGGTGCATAACACTGACCCTGCAGAATCACCCAACACAGAAAATCCCGGAGGGTTTAAAGCAGAAAATTACCTGACATTGTAGACATTCTCTGGGGGATCGGACCAGCAGGGTTGATTAAGTTAACTAGTAATGTGCCTGACCTTCCGGTGTACTTACCAGGGTACAGCACACTGTGACCAGTCTTCCATGAGGCACTGTAGAGGAGGTCATTCCCAGGCACTTCCGACGGTATCAATGGTGGTCGCCATCATGATTATCAAGCATGGGCATGCACACCTGCTCTTTATAGCCTCCTCCTCTTCCCTATTGGATGATGCCTCTCTGCCCCCTTATTCTCATATAGCTGTTACTGCAGTATGATGGCTGACCTTCAAAATTATGCTCCCAGCGCAATCCTAACTGTTTGGGCCCCTCTTGTTCCAGTGCATTCCTGTTATCTCTATCTGTTCCAGTGCATTTCTGGTATCTCCATATGTCCCAGTGTATTCCTGGTATGTCCATTTGTTCCAGTATATTCCTTGTATCTCCATCTGTTCTAGTGTATTCCTGGTATCCCCCTCTGTTCCAGGGTACTTCTGGTATCAAAATTTGCTTCAGTGTAATCTGAGTATTACCATCAATCCAGCACTTTCCTGGTGTAGTGCCTGCGTGGAAAGGACAGACACATACAAAGTTCTTATGTTATGTACTTGCCCTTAGTTTTGCCCTCATTCAAGATGGCCGTGATTGCATCATGAAGTTTCCATCTTGGATCTCTGTTATGAACTTGCCCTTACAATAGCCCTTATCCAAGATGGCCGGGACTGTCTCATGAAGATTCCATCTTGGATCCCATTTCCTGTTTGGGCCTAGAAAAGGCACTTCCTGTTATGAAGCCTTTGCACGAGTATTGTGTTTGTATCTGAACCAGATGCTTCCACAGAACCTTGCCTCCTTGTGATTTGGACTACAAGTACTTGATACTTCCACCAGACCTTTATACTCTTGTTACTTTGGACTTTATTTGTTGGACACTGGAGATTTATTTGTATACCAAAATAAATCCTTTTGAATTCAGAAATACCAGGCTATTGGGTTCGTTTGTGATACCAGAAGTGTGACAATGCATTTTGATTTACATCCTACTTATTTTTTGACTGATGTACAGAAAGTACGTTGTATTCTTTTATTGTTGAAAGATGATGCCTTGGCATGGGCTTCTCCTTTGATAGAAGCAAAAAGTCCCATATTACAAAATCTTTCTAATTTTATGGATGCAATGAACCAGATATTTGATGATCCAAATTGAAGTGCTACTGCTGAGTCAGTTTTATTAAAAATGCGTCAGGGAAGACGTTCAGTGGCTGAATACACCTCTGATTTCCGAAGATGGATTTTGGACACTGATTGGAATTCGGCAGCTAAGCTGTCTGTTTATCGAAAGGGGTTATCTGAGTTCATTAAAGATGAATTATCTAGAGCTGATGCACCCACTGAATTTGAAGCCTTTGTTAAACATTGTATTCGTATTGATGCTCGTCAAATGGAGAGGAAACAAGATAGATGGGGTTCCATGTGGACTCGTCCTAATTATCCAGAACCAGCAATATCAAATTACTCTGGAACTCCTGCAACACAACAAATTGAGGAGTCTGAGCCAATGCAAATAGATACGATTCGCAAACAGATTTCTATTGAAAGAAGAGATCAACGACAACAAGAAAATCTCTGTTTGTATTGTGGTAAATCTGGACATTATGTTTCTAATTGTTCTCAACGACCTCGCAAGACAGTTGCTACATTAATGGAACCTAAAGACTCTGACCAGGAATCTATTATTTCATGCTGCTCACATCAACTGAATGCTATTATTCCTCAAATCTCTTCACTGTCTACATTGGAAAGAGAGACAGAAGAATAAAGAATAATTTTTCAATACCAATACAACTTGAGATAAACTCTCAACTTATTTCAACCATGGCAATGCTGGATTCAGGAGCCAATGGTAATTTCATGGATATAGATTTTGCTAAACAAAACCCATATACTATTTCAAGAAAGAAAGACCCCTGTATTGATGGAGACAGTTGATGGGTCCCCTCTGAATTCTGGTCCCATCACACATGAGACAGAACTTATGTCCTTGATGATAGAACCCAATCATAAGGAGGAACTCACTTTTTTTCTCATCTCTTCTCCAAATTTTCCCATAATTTTGGGTCTCCCTTGGTTCACTAACAATAACCCAGCCATTAACTGGGAGTCTCAAACCCTAACATTTCAAGATCCTATCGGTATGGTCCCGCTTGCACAGGAGGAGAGTCAGATCTCAGTGTCCCCCTCTTCTGTGGAAGAACAATTGCCTGTTCAATATCAGGATTTTGCAGATATCTGTAACAAACAAAATGCTGACAAATTACCACCCCATCGACCATATGATTGTCCCATTGATCTATTACCTGGGGCTGCTATTCCTTTTGGTCGGATTTATTCATTAGCTGATCCTGAATTAAAGACACTAAAGACTTACCTGGAGGAAAATGAAACTAAAGGTTTTATACGTCCTTCAAAATCTCCAGCAGGGGCTCCTATTTTTTTTGTAAAAAATAAAGATGGATCTTTGCGGCCATGCATTGATTATAGAGAATTAAATAAAGTTACTATAAAGAACAGACATCCACTTCCTCTCATCCCAGAATTATTGGAAAGACTGCAGACAGCAAGTATTTTCACAAAGCTTGATTTAAGAGGAGCGTACAACCTAATACGCATTCGACCAGGTGATGAATGGAAAACGGCTTTTCGAACAAAGTATGGACATTATGAGTACCTCGTGATGCCGTTCGGGTTATGTAATGCCCCTGCTACTTTCCAACATTTTATAAATGATGTATTTCGAGATTTGCTTGATCTGTTCATTATTGTATATCTTGATGATATCCTTATCTTTTCTAATTCTTTACCAGAACATCAAGAACATGTTCGAATTATTTTACAACGGCTACGTATAAACCAATTATACATCAAGTTGGAGAAATGCGAATTCCATCGTACTCAAATAAAATTTTTGGGTTACATTATATCCCCTCAAGGACTGTGTATGGATCACTGTAAAGTGCATGCTGTGGTAGATTGGCCCATACCTAAAAACATCAAAGATGTGCAACGATTTATGGGCTTTGCTAATTTCTATCGACGTTTTATAAAGGACTTTTCTGGAATTGCTGCCCCCATTACTCAGCTCACAAAAAAGGTTTACTCCTTTCAGTGGTCACCAGCAGCTGATAAAGCTTTTTCCATTTTGAAAACTAAGTTCACGTCAGCTCCTATATTAATTCATCCTGATCCTACACTCCCATTTGTTTTGGAAACTGATGCATCAGATTCAGCTATAGGAGCAGTAATTTCACAAAGAGTAGGAGAAAAAATATTACTTCACCCCTGTGCTTTTTATTCAAGGCAAATGACTGCTCCTGAAAGAAACTATGATGTGGGAAATAAAGAACTTCTTGCCATTATAGCTGCTTTTTCAGAATGGAGACATCTTTTAGAAGGTGCAAAGCATCAAGTGATAGTCCTCACCGATCACCGGAATTTGGAATTCCTTAAATCAGTAAAAAGATTATCTCCCCGACAAGCTCGATGGGCTCTCTTTTTAAGCCGTTTTGATTACCTAATTTCCTATAGACCTGGATCGAAGAATGGAAAAGCTGATGCCCTCTCAAGAGCTTATGCGGAGAATCCTCAACAGGTAAAGCCTGTTCAAACAATAATTCCTGATTCAAATTTTTTGGGGGTTATTTGTACAATGGAGTTATTAACAGAGATCAAGAATGGATATGATATGGATTCTACCCTCATGAATCCTCCAAAAAATGTTAAATTATCTTATGACAACAGAGTCTGGCATATGGCACATCAACTATACGTTCCAGAAAAAGCACGGTTAAAGGTCATGCAACTATTCCATGACTCTAAATTAGCAGGCCATAAAGGACTTCAGAAAACTCAAGAACTGTTAAGCCGTTCATTCTGGTGGCCCAACTATAAGGAAGATATAGCAAAATATGTATCCTCTTGTACAACGGGTGCCAGATTTAAGAATCCTCGTGTTTCTCCTTTTGGACTACTACAACCTTTGCCAATACCTACACGTCCATGGGATTCCATTTCCATGGATTTTATTGTAGAACTTCCGAGATCTAAGAATATGACCACTATCTTTGTGGTAATTGACAGACTGACAAAGATGGCTCACTTTATACCCTGCCAGGGTACTCCTACAGCAAAAGAAACAGCCGACTTACTTATAAAAGAAGTTTTTCGTTTGCATGGCGTTCCTAATGATGTGGTGTCAGACCGAGGCGTTCAATTCACATCACGATTTTGGAAACAGTTTTGCAAATCCCTTGGCATTGTGGTGAACGTGTCCACTGCATTTCATCCACAGTCAAATGTACAAACGGAGAGAACAAACCAAACACTTGAGCAATATCTCAGATGTTATATTTGTCACCTACAGGATGATTGGGTTGATATCTTCCCCATGGCTGAGTTTGCATACAATAATTCTCAACATTCATCTACAAGATTTAGCCCTTTCTATGCTAATCTAGGATATCATCCAAATATTTGTCCCAATCTACCTTGTGACTCTCCAATTCCTGCTGTGGAAGATAGACTGATTATTATGCAAAATAATCTTGAATTATTAAAAGAGACTTTGAAAACTGCTCAAGAAAGATATAAACGTGATGCTGACAGATCACGAAGGGCTGCTCCAACTTTTAGTATTGGTGATGAAGTATGGTTGTCAACTAGACATTTAAGAATGAAGGTACCATCTGCTAAGTTGGGAAGTAAGTTTATTGGTCCATATAAGATCATTGCACAGATTAGTTCAGTGGCTTTTAGATTGGATCTTCCTGATTTCATGAAGGTACATCCTGTTTTTCATGTATCATTACTAAAACCTTCAGTTAAGAATCCATTTCCTGGTCGCTCTTTGCCTCCTCCTGAGCCAATTCAAGTTGATGAGCATGAGGAATTTATTGTCGAAAAGATCCTAGACTCTCGTATGTTTCAAAACCAATTACAGTATCTGCTACGTTGGCAGGGATATGGGCCAGAAGATGACTCTTGGCAATCTGCAAAGGATGTTCATGCCCCACTTTTGGTAAAAGCATTTCATCGACAGCATCCTGGGAAGCCTGGTCCTAAGTCGTCCAGAGGACGTCGTTGAGAAGGGGGCATCCTGTTATGTACTTGCCCTTAGTTTTGCCCTCATTCAAGATGGCCGTGATTGCATCATGAAGTTTCCATCTTGGATCTCTGTTTTGAACTTGCCCTTACAATAGCCCTTATCCAAGATGGCCGGGACTGTCTCATGAAGATTCCATCATGGATCCCATTTCCTGTTTGGGCTGAGAAAAGGCACTTCCTGTTATGAAGCCTTTGCACGAGTATTGTGTTTGTATCTGAACCAGATGCTTCCACAGAACCTTGCCTCCTTGTGATTTGGACTACAAGTACTTGATACTTCCACCAGACCTTTATACTCTTGTTACTTTGGACTTTATTTGTTGGACACTGGAGATTTATTTGTATACCAAAATAAATCCTTTTGAATTCAGAAATACCTGGCTATTGGGTTCGTTTGTGATACCAGAAGTGTGACATCTTACCTTCGTCACGACTGGTCCACCTATTGTTTGTACGGACACCTCAGCATTACTCCCCACACCACTTCAGTCTAGGAAGAAATCACACCAATTTATTGAAGGATATGGACACAGAGTAGAAGGAAGGGGGTGTACAAGCTGGTGGCAAGAAGTAGAGGTCCTGCACTCTACTCCTATCGCTGACACCTAGATTTGATCTGGTCTGGTGAGCGGGACTATAGATATTCGGGACAGGGAAGTATCCTGCTGGAATATTCAACTCACCGATATACTAGTAAGGAACCCCAACAAGAGAAAGAGATGAAACGGAAAGACAATACTCAACGGATAACCACCGCCTCGTCTTAATGGTAATCTGCACTTCCTGAATCGGCATCTAGAAAAAGAGGCAACACGAAACAGTTCACCCACAATGCTATCTACCGGGCTAATAAGTACTTTCCACACTAGTGCTTTCTACAATAACACAAAATAGTGCCCAGGTCCTAAATCTAAACTAAATGGCCAGATTCTGTGCAACAATAAACTCCTAGCACTAGTACTGCCCTAACTCAAACCCCACAGTTCAGAAATATGTCACCAATTGCAGACACAGGGAATACAGATACCAAAAGCCTACCTTTAATAGTGGCCTGACTGCTGGAACCTGAAAAATACTTAAAACAAACACACGCAATACAGTCCAGTGACCATCACACAATAACCAAATACAATAAAGTGGGGACAGACTAGGCGCAGTCTCAAAATGACAAGGTACCTCCTAACTGTGACCACAGATTAATCCTGTTCTTCAAATGGAGACACAGGTTAAGCCTGAAATTAAATGCGAGCACAGGCAAATCTTGTAATATAATGCTGGAACAGGCTAAGCTTCAAAGGGAACAAACGTGCTCACAGAAAGAAATACAAGTTACCTAGACACTCCTAATTATCCAGGGCCTTATGTCCACAGCTGCTGCATAGGCCTAGTGCCTGAAAGATGCCCAGGGCCTTATGTCCAAATTGTAAGAAAGATAGAGTGCAGGCATGGGCCTGGAAGGGGGATGCCCAAAGGGCCTAACCTGACTCTAGCAATTTTCGTTGGCAGCAGGGGGAACCATGAATGCTCTTTTGCTTTCCCCTGGTGCTTCTTTTTGATGGTTTCTTCAGCTGTATTTTATCTTACATCTGCCGCTGTCTGGCTCTGCGCTGAGTGCTGTTGTCTTCTTTCTTCTCTTTTTTTCTCCTACGTTCTCTCACTTCTATCTAGTGTCTTTTTTGTTGATCCCAGCATACCACCTTCAGTACCCGACTGAAAGTAGTCTGAGACATTCCTACGGCAATACCAATTGTGGTCTGGAGAGAAACAGGTACACAACAATGTAACACAGCCTACAAATTAGCCACCAGGTATTGCTGTCCAGATGTTGATATAGACTTCAGTCCACTCTGCAGAGATGATATATGATGATACGAGGCATAAGCTGATAAGGGTTTATCACCTCTGCATCAGACATCCCAAAAGAGGTATGACTTGTAGAAATGCTCCCTGTTCAGCAACTTTTTTGCACCCTCTCCACAGATGAGCAGGAAAATGGTCGTGCAGCTCCACAGACGGGGCGTGGTCACATATTGTTGGAGATGTGGTCAACATGGGGTGTGGCTGCGCCTCTTTGGACGTGCTATATTATGTATTAAAACTGTGCATATTAGGGGCTAGGAGGTGATGTTAGAATAGTGCTGTCTGAGATGAGGTACTCACCTCACCTCATCAAAGGAACGTCCTTGAGACAAGGCTCTTTTTATACAAAATATAAAAAATCCAAAAACTCATAATTTATCCAAAGTACATTTGATGTATGGGTAATTTATTAGCAAAGTTTCAAAGTGTAAGCCATAGCAACCAGTCATAACTGGCTAGTTCGCAACTAATTTGATCATTTTCATATGTAGCCAAATTGGCATTTGATTCTGTCGATCTGCATTTGGCAGCATATTACTAAATATCTCCAGCAGTAATAAAACATTAGGTTAGAAGGGACAAAGAAGCACAATATTTTTCTCTGCATTTCCAGTTGGTGAAATTCCTACATTATTTTCACATGGATGAAACACTGTATGCTTCCAAACTACAGGAATAATCATTTTACTGTTGTATTTATAATGGAAAGCTGTGTATCCAATTGCACCAATTCCACCGTACATGCAATTGTGTACACTAAAAAACACTATAAACAAATTGAAAACCAAAATTCCTAAAACATTAATGAAACATATTTATTCCTTTAGTTTCCAGGATTCTATTTGTGAATATAAGTATCAAAAAAACAGTAAAATGGAATTACTAACATTATGTTGATCAACTATGATAATGGACATATGTAGTGCTTAAACTGACTTTGCATCTAGCACATGAGGAAAAAGGTGCTAAGGGCTCAAAGGCATTACAAATTCAGACTTCCAGACAGTATGGACAAGTTTATGCATTATAGGCATACATGTATGTACAATAGCCTGCACAAAAGCACAGCAGTATTAGTACATATTTGTACTTCAGTCATAAATTGCTTGCAGTATTCTATAACTAACATGGACAGAGAATAGGAGTTAATTAACAGCAAATTTACTTATAAATGCATATGAGCAATATTTTCAAAATGGTCCCACAAATTCGCCTGATCCCACATTTGGCTTTAAAATTTTACATGTTTCACAGTAGAAATTTAGCCATAAGCGTTTCCAGTCTTATCCCAACCACATCACACATAAAATGGTCAATGCTGTCCCTGCTCTATTCATAGACTTTAAATTCTATGAATTATATATATACCTATATATTATATATAGGTTTCCCTAAAAATGGCAAGCAAAGGTAGAACTTGAAGATTGTCTTGTGGAAACTTTGCACCTCTGCAAAATAAAATGTGCTGCAAAGCTGGATTCAGTAAAATTTTACAGAGATTTGCCTCATCTCTTTTTATAACTGACAAGTTGACCATGAACATTTGTGGAAATAGATTTGTGCAGGGTGGCTCTAAACGCAAAAGTGATGAAAGCATATTTATTTTGACATCCGTAAAATCAGTTTGATTGTTAAGTATGAATTAAATCAAATATCCACATTTAAACAAATTTAAATTAGAAGAAAGCAAACTATCATTCAATATATACTTTTGAAGGGTTTTTATGAGTAATCATACTGCTGCTGCCATCTGCTGGTAAGTTAACTAACTGCAGCTCATGAAGGATGTAAAGCCAAAGTTGTATCATTAGAAAAATGTACATATCACATCTTTTCTACTGGCGTATTGCAGCAAAATTTTGTGCATTTTTTCTGATAAAAGTTGGCTTTAAATGGTCCCAATCTTACAACATCCACACTACACAACAGAATAAACTGACCATGGTCATACCATATTTATTCATGGAATATAAATGTTGTGAAATGTAAATTTACAAATATAAAGGCTCTTTAGAATTGAATGCAGTTGCCTCAAACGTGTAAAATATATTGCACAAAAAGCACATGTTTATTTTGAGTAGCACATATTTTATGATAGGTATAATTAAAAATAAACACATAAATGTGTCCACATGAAAATCGTATCATATGCAACATCGTACTGGAGACACCATTCATCAACTTGCTGTTGATGATTTATGTTTTTATGTTAAAAATAAAAGCTTTAAAATATTTTTTTAAAAAAACAACGGCGCCCCCCCCCCCGCTTCCCAAGAGTTAGTGTATCTGCAGTTGTCTAAGTAGAGAGAATAATGTTAACTGTCACGAACACACTCCCAGCTGCCGTGACTTTGGGAGTTTGCTGTATGTGGTTGCACACGATTCCAGCCGATAAGTCTCTCTCTGCACCTATCACACAGGTTATAGACCTACTGAATTGCCCCCAAATAGCGCACACACCCCCGCACACTTCAGGTTTGCCACCACCTATAATACGGGCAATAGGACCCCAATATACTGTCCTACACTGGCACACAAGGCTTCTAGCAGGACAAACACTGCTAGCAAGACCAACACCAGCAAACAAAGAGTTAACTCTTCACACCTCCAGACTGTTACACAAATGTAAATGCAAGGACACACTAAGCTTGTTAATCAAAGGTATCAACAAATCACACACTGGCATTCAAAGGGTTAACTAGGTCAAGCAATTTCTTCTTAACAGGCTAATGGCTTCTTTAGAGTATCAAGGCCGCAACATATTAAATTATAGATTTAATATACAAAAGTACAGGACATTCAGATATAAAATAAATAATAATAAAAGTAATAAATTGACATAACATACCCAAGCAAAAACAGTTTAAAATAAAAGAAATTGAATTCAGAGCATAACTTACAGATAAGTGGTATATTCTGGTCAAGGGAAATTCATTGGAAGATGGACAGCTTATCTATGTTAAATGATTTCCCAAAAGTCTGACAATTTGCTGTACAGGGTTTCAGCCTTTTAAAGACACTTCCACACCTCTTCCTACCCCCAGGGATTGTGGCCTGTGACACTTTTTTCAATTACCATGTTAGGAACCCCTCCAGCCAGTACAGCAAAACCCGGAGTCTGCTCTGAAGTCTGGTGTTTACTGTTGCCCCTAGTGGTGGGCACAGACTTGGCTGCAGACAAACAGAGGTTCGTGAGATGTGTACCGGCCAAGGAAAACCCAGGAAGATGTTGCTATGGCAGACAGCAGTGTGGGGTCCCGGCAAGGGTCAGCCGACAGCAGACAACGTATCCAAGGAACAAACCAAGGTCAGAGGTCACACGCACAGGTCCTGAGTCCAGAGACAGGCGTAAGATCGGGGTCACAAGCAGAGGTTCAATATCCAGGTTCAAGCAATAGGTCGGGATCAGAAGCGGAGGTTCAAGGTCCAGAAACAGGCAAAGGTCATACACGGGTGTCACGGATCAATGTAGAAACACAGCTAAGGAGCCATGGATAGGTGAAAAAACAAACAATGTTTATTGCTGGAGAGTATGAACAGTTGATGACATAATAGCTTGCAGAATTTACCAGATATACAGCAGTTGCAGGTAAATGGGAGGTGAGCAGACTCAGGACCGGGCACCGTGGCAGCAGACTCAGGACCAGACACAGTGGCAGCAGACTCAGGACCGGACACAGTGGCAGCAGACTCAGGACCGGACATAGTGGTAGCAGACTCAGGACCGGACATAGTGGTAGCAGACTCAGGGCTGGAGGCAGAGGCTGGCACCTCAGAACAGGAGACAGAGGCTGGCACCTCGGAACAGGAGACAGAGGCTGGCACCTCGGAACAGGAGACAGAGGCTGAATACTTGGAACCGGAGACAGCGGCTGAAAACTCGGAACCGGAGACAGCGGCTGAAGACTCGGAACCGGAGACAGCGGCTGAAGACTCGGAACCGGAGACAACGGCTGAAGACTCGGAACCGGAGACAGCGGCTGAAGATTCGGAACCGGAGACAGCGGCTGAAGACTCGGAACCGGAGACAGCGGCAGCAGACGCAGGACCGGACACCGTGGCAGCAGACTCGGGACCGGACACCGTGGCAGCAGACTCAGGACCGGACCCAGTGCCAGCAGACTCAGGGCTGGAGGCAGAGGCTGGGACCTCAGGGCTGGAGGCAGAGGCTGGCACCTCGGAACAGGAGACAGAGGCTGGCTACTCGGAACAGGAGACAGAGGCTGACACCTCGGAACAGGAGACAGAGGCTGGCACCTCGGAACAGGAGACAGAGGCTGGCACCTCGGAACAGGAGACAGAGGCTGGCACCTCGGAACAGGAGACAGAGGCTGGCACCTCGGAACAGGAGACAGAGGCTGTTGGCGCCTCAGGACAGGCGGCTGGAGCTGGCGCCTCAGGGCAGGCGGCTGGAGCTGGCATCTCAGGTTAGGCGGCTGGAGCTGGCAGATTGGGTCTCTTCCCAGAGAACAGAAATGGTGGAGCATAAACAAATTTGGAATGCCGAGTGGAAACAACAGGGGGTGGTTCAGTAAGCTGACTTGGTCTACGGATAGGACAGTCCTGCAAGAAATGTGCATTGCTGGCACAGTAGAGACACAACTTGTTTGTTATTCTGCTTTGTCGCTCCTCTTCGTTTAGATGAGGGCGTGGACCACCTGTGAACCAGGAATTAGCCACCCCATAGTTCCTACTAAACAGCAAATTTGTAGAAGCACAATTAAGAGGTGCTGTTTGCACAGGTTCAGCAGCAGTAAAGGTGGATTGAGACAGACCAGCAGCTTCTGTATTAGAAGAGACATAATCAGACAGTCTCCTGAGAGGGTCCACAAGTAAAGAGGAAAACCTAGCAAGCTGAGAATGTAGCAAGATAATGTCCATCTGTAAAGTTTGAAGCAGTGACAATTCCAAGATTGGTGAAACAGACATGTTGCAAAAAACAAATGAAAAATTGATTGCAGAAAAAAGGTCCCAGAAATAAAACAAAACTTTCACCTGACTCCTAAGCTGTTTTGTGGGCTGGTTATACTGTCACGCATCAATGTAGAAATACAGCTAAGGAGCCATGGATAGGTGAAAAAACAAACAATGTTTATTGCTGGAGAGTATGAACAGTTGATGACATAATAGCTTGCAGAATTTACCAGATATACAGCAGTTGCAGGTAAATGGGAGGTGAGGAAATATTCCAGGCAGCATGCACAGGGAAATGCACAGATAAGTCCCAGGTTCACATAAGGAACAGGTCAGCAGATTGGATGTTGAGATAGATCTCCAGCAGCATAAATCCAGGAGCACAAACAGGAGGAAGTGACCACAGAGAATAACCTCAGGATGAGACAACAGGATGGGACAAGAATAACCAGCAAAGACTGCTGGGAGAGACAGATTTAAGAAAGGACACACCCAGGTGCAAGGAATAATTACAGGGCAGGTTAACCCCTGATACAAACAAGTAAAGCACAATAGCAGCACCTCTGGTGAATAGCGGTACTGCTGCAACACATAAAAGAAACAAATAATAAAGTGCAAGAGTCCAGGAGGCAAGTCGTTACAACGGGTAAGCAATCTTAGGCTAAACACCAAATACAGGAACAAATAGCAGGTAGCAGTACTGGGACAGGATGCTATAACCGGCAGTGAGGCTTCAGACCTCACTGTCCTAAATACTATAGTCAGCCAATCAGAGCCTAGCTCTGAATTACACACTGCCCCTGCCACATAAATTAGCCCACAGGTGGAGCACTGCGCGCACGCGCCTGGCTACCCTAACTTGCCAGGACGCGGCGCCGGGGGAATCTAGCGTCCGACCGTTGAGGTCCCAGGCGGAAATGACGTCCCAGTCGTCAAGGTGACGGACAGGACACCAGCGGGCACAGGAAGCGAGCCGCGGCGGCTGTGAGAACTGCCGCGGCTCGTGACACATCATTTGCATGTTGCTTGATTTACTAACCAATTATACTATGTGACCTAACTTTTCTGTGGAGCGTCACACAAATCAAATTTTATTATTAATACATTCTGTCACGGGCACTAGGAGTCTTTACCCAGGTATCACCAGATAATGGACTTACCAGAGCAGTATAGTTGGTAATATGGTACTCTGGTAGCGGGATGACCACGGAACAGGAGACAGCAGATGGTAAGAGAATGCTCGAGAAAAGTCTATGACTAGCAGCACTGGTAATAGGTAGATAACTGTACACGAGGAACTAGATGGACAAGGAAACGTGAGGGTAGTCAGTGGTCTGCGGATAGCAAGTTGTACCGCTGCTATAGTGAGGAGGAATGTCCAGGAGTAACGAGGAGGTGGTGAGAGTCAGCGGTCTGCGTATAGCAAGTTGTACCGCTGTCTAGGTGAAGGAATGGAATCCAGGTGAAGGTATCAGGGGGGTCAGTGGTCTGCGTTAGCAAGTTGTACCACTGCTATGTGAGAGGATACTTGAAACTGGTGTCACAGGGAACAGGAGACAGTGGTCTGCATCTAGCACGTTGTACCGCTGCAATATATATGTGAGGAGGAGCACGAGGAGATGAATGCAATGCAGAGTATACACGGGCACACAGAACTTGATCCCACGATGATATGCACAATATAATAATAACTGAGCAGCACTGCACAAATATACAGAGTCACAATAACTATCCAGGCAAATAGGAAACACAGTCAAATGATAGCAATAGTCTCAGTGGATAGGAACTCCGGAGGAGAACAAACTCAGTCCAGCTAGATATGCAATACACAAGCACAGTCAATGAGAAGTATGCATACCGCGGTTCAGGAGAGCAGGCTGTCAGAGAGACGTGCAGGGATACCTGAGCGGCTGAAGGCCGGCAGGAGGAGAGACCACTGGAAGATGGAAGCGATAACCAAGTTGGTGCAGCGCACGGTAGGTAGACCAGCAAGAACAAGGCAATACTCAGGAAGCAGTAGTATATGGAACTGGACACCTGGAGAACACAGGAGAGTTGAGGCGGTCTGATAACCAGTAGCTGAGATGAAAGCAGCGGAGCGCTGACCCGATGAAGACAGGCGAGTTGAAATGAGCAGGAACACTGTAGAAGCACGGAGACAGCGGATAGGAATCAGCTGGCTGCAGACACGATGAACACTGGAGAGTTGAGGTGAGCAGGACTTTGTAGAAGCACGGAGGCAGCGGATAGGAATCAGCTGGTGCAGTCACGATGAACACAGGAGAGTTGAAGTGAACAGGATACTGTAGAAGCACGGAGGCAGCGGATAGGAATCAGCTGGTGCCGTCACGATGAACACAGGAGAGTTGAAGTGAACAGGATACTGTAGAAGCACGGAGGCAGCGGATAGACATCAGCTGGTGCAGTCACGATGAACACAGGAGAGTTGAAGTGGTCTGGAAACCACAAACGAACAACAGGAATCAGCAGGAGCTGAATACACGAGGAAACACAGGAACACCTTCAGAGGCTCATGGGGAATGAGACTCCAAGATCAGGCAACGAGGTATAGACCACAGGTGCTTTAAATAGGGAGTGTTGCCTGATCAGCCAATTAACTAAAAGCAACAGGTACTGAAGGTTTGAAAGGGCTGCACATGCACAGACCCTCAGGATGGTGGACGGCCACGGTTCGTAAACACACGAGAAGCGGCACTCACAGTCCGGTGAGTGACAGTACCCCCCCTTTTAAAGGTGGGCACAGAACACCTGGAACCGGGTTTGTCCGGATACTTGGAATAAAACTTCTTAAGAAGAGCTGGAGCGTTAAGATCTTCAGCTTTGATCCATGAGCGCTCCTCAGGACCAAAGCCTTTCCAATGAACGAGGAAACGAAGAACTCCTCGCGAAATTTTTGCATCCAAAACGTGAGTAATCTCAAAGTCCTCCTCTTGATGAATTTGAACTGGCCGAGGTGCTGAAGGAGGGACCGAGAAACGGTTGATGATAAGAGGTTTGAGCAAAGACACATGGAAGGCATTGGAAATACGCAGGTTCTTAGGAAGTAGAAGTTTGAAACAAACTGGATTTATAACTTGAATGATCCTATACGGACCAATAAAACGAGGAGCGAACTTCATAGATGGAACCTTCAAACGGATATTTTTGGTTGATAACCAAACACGATCTCCGATTTTCAGTGGTGGAATAGCCCGTCTCCTTTTATCTGCAAAAGACTTATATCTGGCAGATGTCTTCTTTAAACAGGTTTTGACCTGAGACCAAATATTTTTGAAGGTTTGGCAAACAGTCTCTACAGCAGGAACTTGGGTGGGAGGGAGGGCAGGAAATTCCGGAAAAGACGGATGGTGACCGTAAACCACAAAGAATGGAGTTTTAGAAGATGACTCATGGTACATGTTGTTATGAGCGAATTCAGCCCATGGAAGCAATTCTACCCAGTTGTCTTGGTTGGCTGACGAGAACATCCTTATAAAAGTCTCAAGATCTTGATTGACCCTTTCAGTTTGTCCGTTTGATTGAGGATGGTAGGAAGATGAGAGTGATAATCGTATGCCCAAGGTCTTACAGAGGGCCTGCCAGAATCTGGAAACGAATTGTACTCCTCTATCTGAAACAATCTCGGACGGACATCCATGAATACGAAAGATTTCTTTGATGAAATACTCAGCCAGAGTAGAAGAAGAAGGCAAACCAGTCAAGGGAACGAAATGCGCCATCTTCGAAAATCTGTCCACCACTACCCAAATAGTATTGCAGTTTTTACTAGGAGGAAGATCAGTAACAAAGTCCATACTAATATGGGTCCATGGCTTGGACGGAATGGGTAGTGGTTGAAGCAAACCCGCTGGAGTTCTGCGGGGAGTCTTGAACTGGGAACACAATTCACATGCGGCTACAAAATCTTTGACATCTCTCCTCATAGAAGGCCACCAGTAACTTCGAGAGAGAATTTCAAAGGTCTTGCGTTCACCAGAGTGTCCAGAAAAACGAGAAGAGTGGAACCACGAAAGGATTTTCTTCCTAAGAGCAGGAGGCACGAGGGTTTTCCCAAATGGTAGCACCTTAGTGGAAGAAGCAGCCAGAGAAACACATTTGGGGTCCAATATAGAGTGGTTGGGACCCTCTTCAATGTCTGAGGACGTCACAAAGGCTCGAGATAGAGCATCTGCTTTTTTTATTCTTAGCAGCTGGTTTGAAGGTTAACATTAACTCAAAACGAGAAAAGAAAAGAGACCATCTTGCTTGACGAGGATTCAAACATTGAGCAGACTGTAGATATGACAAATTCTTATGATCAGTAAAAATTGTCACAGGATGACGAGCTCCCTCCAACAAGTATCTCCACTCCTCTAATGCTACTTTAATAGCCAGCAACTCCTTGTCCCCGATGGTGTACTTCTTCTCCACAGGCAGAAGACCCTGAGAGTAAAAGGCACAAGGATGGAATTTTTGTTGCTCCAATCTTTGGGAGAGAATGGCTCCTAAACCAACATTAGAGGCATCTACCTCTAGGAAGAAGGGAAGCTTCACATCAGGCTGTCGAAGAATGGGAGCAGAGGAGAAGGACTCTTTAAGAAACTGAAAGGCTTGAAGAGCCTCAGATGACCATTGCTTAGTATTGGCCCCTTTACGAGTTAGGGCCACAATAGGAGATGCAATCGATGAAAAATCTTGAATGAAGCGTCTATAGTAATTGGCAAAACCTAAAAAACGCTGAATTGCACGAAGAGTAGTTGGCTGAGGCCAATGCAACACAGCATTCACCTTTTCTGGATCCATCTGCAGACCAACTCCGGAGACAATATATCCCAAAAATGGAATCTGGGGCAACTCGAATGAACATTTTTCTAATTTGCAGAATAATGAATTTCTCCGGAGTCTGGAAAGAACTTCTGCCACATGTTGGTGATGAGAAGGCAGGTCCTGTGAAAAGATCAATATGTCGTCCAGATAGACGACGACACAAACATATAACAAGTCCTGGAAGATCTCATTAATGAAGCCCTGGAAAACAGCGGGGGCATTACATAACACGAAGGGCATTACTAAGTATTCATAATGCCCATCTCTGGTGTTGAAAGCTGTCTTCCTTTCGTCACCGGACCTGATTCTAATTAAATTGTAGGCACCACGAAGATCCAACTTGGTAAAGATCCTAGCTCCCTTAATACGATCAAATAACTCAGTAATAAGTGGAATGGGATACCGATTTTTGATAGTAATGGCATTAAGTCCACGAAAATCTATGCAGGGGCTTAGTGATCCATCCTTCTTTTTTACAAAGAAAAACCCGGCTCCAGCGGGAGAAGTAGAAGGTCGAATAAATCCTCGCTGGAGATTCTCTTGGATGTATTCAGATGTAGCTTGAGTTTCAGGTAACGAAAGTGGATACACACGACCCCTGGGAGGAGTCTTGCCAGGTAGAAGATCAATCGGACAATCCCACGAACGATGAGGAGGAAGACGTTCAGACTGAGTTTTATCAAATACATTGGCAAACGAAGCATACTGAGGAGGAAGTCCCGGTGAGGAAGGTGAAATGGAGGATTGCTGTATTTTAAGAGGAACGACTTGAGAGAGGCAACGATGATGACATTCAGCTCCCCAAGACGTAACTTGAGGAGTGCGCCAGTCAATCTGGGGAGAGTGACATTGAAGCCATGGAAGGCCTAAAACAATCGGACTTGTAGTAACGGGAAGAATTAAAAATGAAATTTCTTCTTGGTGTAATACACCAATCTGAAGGGTTACTGGAGACGTACTCTGGGTGATGAGACCATTGATAATGCGTGATCCATCAATAGCAGTCACAGTAATAGGTGTCTTCAAGGTAATCACTGGTAGGGACCATTGATTCACGAGGGATTTAGAAATAAAGTTTCCCGCAGCTCCAGAGTCAATAAGTGCTTGGGACTTAAAGGATTTGGTAGCAAAGGAAACTGTAACATCAAAAGCGCAGACTTTTAATTTCGTAGAACATGGAGTGGACTCCAGGGACCCTAACTTCACCTCTCCAGAACTGGTTAGGGCCTGGCATTTCCCGATTTGTTAGGGCATGAATTGAGCATATGTGTGGAATCAGCACAATAGATACAAAGTCTATTCTTTACTCTTCGGACCCTCTCCTCTGTAGTTAATTTGGAGCGTCCTATCTCCATGGGTATCACCGGAGATGAAACTGGGCGAAGTTGAGGACTTGAGCGAAGAGGTGCTTTAACTGAAGTTGTTTTTTCAGACTCTCTTTCACGAAATCTCATGTCTACACGGTGGCAAAGAGAAATCAAATCTTCTAAAGAAGTAGGTAGTTCTTGAGTAGTCAGTGCATCTTTAATTTTATCAGAAAGCCCCTGCCAGAAGGCGGCAATTAACGCTTCAGTGTTCCACTGAAGTTCAGAGGCTAATATCCTAAATTGAATGACGTACTGGCCTACTGTACGAGAACCCTGACGTAGACGGAGGATGCTGGATGCAGCGGAAATGACACGACCTGGTTCATCAAATACACTTCGGAACGTGGAAATAAATTTGGCACTATCCAGTAATAATGGATCATTTCTCTCCCACAGAGGGGAAGCCCATGCAAGAGCTTGTCCGGAAAACAAGGAAATGAGATAGGCCACTCTGGAACGATGAGTAGAAAAATTTTGAGGTTGGAGCTCAAAATGAACTGAGCATTGATTGAGAAAACCCCTACATGTTTTGGGGTCTCCATCATACTTTGACGGAGTAGGCAGGTGAAGCGTGGAAGCCGTAGACACCTGGGATGGCACTGGGGAAACGGAGGAAAACACAGGAGCATCAACAGTAGCTGTGATATTTGGCCCAGATGTCCCTTGGGAGACTAACGCCTGGTAACATTGCAGCAACAGCTGTTGGCGAGCATCCTGTTGTTCCATACGGGTAACCAGATGCTGCAGCATCTCTTTAGCTGTAGGTTCCGAATCTGGGTCTGTCATGGCCTGATCTTACTGTCACGGGCACTAGGAGTCTTTACCCAGGTATCACCAGATGATGGACTTACCAGAGCAGTATAGTTGGTAATATGGTACTCTGGTAGCGGGATGACCACGGAACAGGAGACAGCAGATGGTAAGAGAATGCTCGAGAAAAGTCTATGACTAGCAGCACTGGTAATAGGTAGATAACTGTACACGAGGAACTAGATGGATAAGGAAACGTGAGGGTAGTCAGTGGTCTGCGGATAGCAAGTTGTACCACTGCTATAGTGAGGAGGAATGTCCAGGAGTAACGAGGAGGTGGTGAGAGTCAGCGGTCTGCGTATAGCAAGTTGTACCGCTGTCTAGGTGAAGGAATGGAATCCAGGTGAAGGTATCAGGGGGGTCAGTGGTCTGCGTTAGCAAGTTGTACCACTGCTATGTGAGAGGATACTTGAAACTGGTGTCACAGGGAACAGGAGACAGTGGTCTGCATCTAGCAAGTTGTACCACTGCAATATATATGTGAGGAGGAGCACGAGGAGATGAATGCAATGCAGAGTATACACGGGCACACAGAACTTGATCCCACGATGATATGCACAATATAATAATAACTGAGCAGCACTGCACAAATATACAGAGTCACAATAACTATCCAGGCAAATAGGAAACACAGTCAAATGATAGCAATAGTCTCAGTGGATAGGAACTCCGGAGGAGAACAAACTCAGTCCAGCTAGATATGCAATACACAAGCACAGTCAATGAGAAGCATGCATACCGTGGTTCAGGAGAGCAGGCTGTCAGAGAGACGTGCAGGGATACCTGAGCGGCTGAAGGCCGGCAGGAGGAGAGACCACTGGAAGATGGAAGCGATAACCAAGTTGGTGCAGCGCACGGTAGGTAGACCAGCAAGAACAAGGCAATACTCAGGAAGCAGTAGTATATGGAACTGGACACCTGGAGAACACGGGAGAGTTGAGGCGGTCTGATAACCAGTAGCTGAGATGAAAGCAGCGGAGCGCTGACCTGATGAAGACAGGCGAGTTGAAATGAGCAGGAACACTGTAGAAGCACGGAGACAGCGGATAGAAATCAGCTGGCTGCAGACACGATGAACACTGGAGAGTTGAGGTGAGCAGGACTCTGTAGAAGCACGGAGGCAGCGGATAGGAATCAGCTGGTGCAGTCACGATGAACACAGGAGAGTTGAAGTGGTCTGGAAACCACAAACGAACAACAGGAATCAGCAGGAGCTGAATACACGAGGAAACACAGGAACACCTTCAGAGGCTCATGGGGAATGAGACTCCAAGATCAGGCAACGAGGTATAGACCACAGGTGCTTTAAATAGGGAGTGTTGCCTGATCAGCCAATTAACTAAAAGCAACAGGTACTGAAGGTTTGAAAGGGCTGCACATGCGCAGACCCTCAGGATGGTGGACGGCCATGGTTCCTAAACACACGAGAAGCGGCACTCACAGTCCGGTGAGTAACACATTCCCTTTGAACCTGTCCATTTTTTTATATCAAGCATGCTCAGATACAGTGTAATCATAGAGCGTATCTTCTTTCCTTAACTTCTCTGTGGGGCAGAATTCTGAATTTGACATATGAGCTGCCCTTCATCATGCTATGGAGGAATATGTGGCTGATCACTACTTTTATTGATTTTAAGTGCCATATTTTAAAACTGAATTCTATTTGCCTATATAAAGCATAGCCAAGTTAGCAGATAGGCTCTGTGATCCAGACACCATGCTGAGTGGTTCCTAAAAGTCTATTCAGGTGTCAAGCTCCATCCCAGGCCAGGCTATATTTCACAGCAGGGGCTCTGTGAAGCTGCCACAGGTGACACTCCTATCTTCTCACACTGGAACATACAACAGACTTTCTGTCTTCCCATTTTACACTTTAATAGCTCAATTTATCAATGGATTCATTTGATATAACATATTTACACTGCAGTTATGATTTATCCCTTATTCCCCACAATTATGTGATGGGTTAACCCTTATAAATAACTGTAATTTCTCTATGTTTAGGACATTAACACATTTTTATTGTACTTGGCCTATATTTATACTTCCTTTTCTCCTACATTCTGTCTTTCCAGATGCAGGGAGGAGCAAGTCAGGGATTTACAGCAAGCATGATATGGACACAGGGATACACATTTTTCACACAAATGCGCAGTATGAAAAAGCATATTTGCGGCTCAAAAATGGGCCAACTGAAAATGAGGCTACGGCTAGGTACACGCTGGTGAATTTTCGGACTGATGTTTATCTACAATGATTGTACCTGTGACTGAAGGTCCGATCGATTGGGCGATTCATGCGTACACACTAAGCACATTTTAAACATTTTGTGTACAGTGTACGTTCGTTTGCAACTGCACAACAACAATTTATTTTAATATTATGGATACTGTTGAAGTAGAGCAAGCTACTGGTCTTTTTCTACATGCTATGGCAAGAACAGCAAGCACAGACCCGAAGGGAAAGATGGAGAATGAATCAGTCTTGTTGGACCAAAGAGTAGTACTAGAGGAGAGACTCATTCTCTCATATGTCCTTGTTACAGGAGATACAGGACAACAACCCTGATGACTTCAGGAATTTCCTATGGATGAATGAGCCCACAGTCCAGGAACTACTCCAGCTTGTCACCCCTATCAAGAAGGAGGACAACAGTTTAAGGAGACCCATCTCTGCAGAGCATAGACTGGTTGCTACCCTGAGATTTTTAGCCACAGGAAGGACACTGGCTGGTCTCAAATAAAGCACAGCTGTTTATCAAGCTCTGGGTTTGATAATACATGAGACCTGTGACGCTATAGTTCAAGTTCGGCGTGAACAGTATATGAAGGTTGGTAAAACTAATATTCTGTTTTTAATATAAAAAATATATTATTTTATTACAATAAAAACTTTACATTATATAAAAAATGTGGAATACAATAAAATGAAGGCAGCTGTTCATATTGTAACAGTTTGCTCTTATCCATTGGGGATTGACTCCGTATGTACTGTGGCATACTTGTGCTGGGCATTGGTGTGGTCGTCATGTAGGGTTTTGGGGTAACACATTGTCCTACCATCATGGAATGTTGCGTGTAGGCCGAAATATATATGATGGTGCCTGCCTGATATGTCCTTGTTCCTGTGTGTGGTTGGATGGTGTCAAAACTGTGTCTGGCAACATATCCTCTGTGTTCGACCTACAAATGATGTTGTACACCAAACGTTCAATTTGTATTTGTATTGCTCTGCTTGCACTTCTCATTTTGCTTGCTGACGTTGCTACAAGCAGATCAAATGAGTCTTGTGGTGGTTTTCTAAATATGAAATGGTTTGTGCATTCCACCATCTTTTCTGTTAGTGCATCAATTTGATCGCGCTCACAGAGACTTTTTTTTCCTTCTGCACACTTTGTTTCTGTGTTTGTACTTTTGTGATGTCCTGGCTGTCTAATGTTAGCTGGCTGGTATGTGTAGTTGTAGCTGTAGTTGCCTCTTGTTGGTCAGCCACATCAAAGATTATTTAGACAGAACAGCAGGCTATGTAATGAAAAAAAGGAAAGTAGTGAGTATAACATTTAATGCATGTAACTAATATTTTCAAACATCTTTGTCTTTCACTTTCCTGCAACGGTAGAGCAATGGCAACTTGTTGCTGAAGATTTTGAAAGTCAATGGAATTTTCCAAACTGTGGAAGTTCTTTTTTGAAAACAGTTCTAAGGTTCTGTATCTTCCCCATGGTCCACTAAGTATTTGCTCCAGGGTAATATGGAAGGCATGCTTTCACTAGTTCTTGCATAACCACACTCCTCTTCTGTCTGTTAGAATAGTCTTTAGATTTTGTTTTCCACAAGCAGAGATGTGATCTGTAAGTCTCAATCAAGTCCTTCATGAGCTCAACATTGCTGTCATATGCCATGTCTATATATTTGTTAAAAAATAAACAAATGGCTATATGTACACACACAGAATAGGACAGACATTTTTTAAAAATAATTGTCATTTAATAATAAAATAACAGATACAAAAAAATTTAATATAAGGAAAAAACTAAAGTTGACCTTATCATTCAAAAAGAATAGTTAATGGCGTGGTTGAGATAAGCACAAACCTTCAAAAAAAAATCCATAATAGTTCCATAAAGTACCTACCTTGAAGGTAAAGCGATGAAACGTGGCAAAACACTCAGAGTATCCCTTCGTATTTCACTGAATTTTTTGGGTATTTTATTCTGACATATCAGCAAACACAAGGTTATTATACAAAAATGAACATTCACCCACAGAGCTCCATTCTGTACCTGTACCAGCTATGATTGGTCCATCTCACAAATGAACGCCCATGTCTGTGTTTATAAAGTTAGAGAGGTGCTACTCTGGCGGCTTTGTAGCGAGAGAAGATGTCAGATGAGGAGTCTGTGTCGGTGCAGGTGAAGAGAAATGTGCAAAAATGGATGAAGGAGTGGAGGGGCATGGAGAACAGAAAATGCAATCAACGAATATTAAAAGAAACAATGAGCCGTAGAGAGAGATAGATGATGGGAAAAGTGCTGGACCAGTACGACTACGACTGTCAAAAGCGAAAATACCAAAGAGTTAAACAAAGAAAAGAAGTGATTATGCAAAACTGCTTCACCAAATCAGTGAGAACCTGTGGAAGAAAAGAACTAAATTTCAAGTGCAGAAGAAAAAAATAAAGAACAATGAAGGCTTTTGAGAATCCGCAAAAACATTTAAAAAAGTGAGTATTAAAATTGTTCAGCTGTTAAAAGGCCTTGTTAGAGATTTCTTAAAAAAAGAAAAATGATTATTAAGAATAAAAAATATAATACAACTATTTGCAGAAAGAAGAATGCACAAATAAATGTGCTGCATAGCTACTAAAAAAAGTTAATGGAAGAAAGTGTAGAGATTATAAAAGAGAAAAAAGTGGCATACCAATCAGAGAAATTACAGCATCAATAAAAGAAGTTAATTGTGATGACAAAAGTTTTATGAAATGTTAGGAGCACCCTGTTCCGTTATAATAGCCAAAATGGCACCTGTTTTACAGATGCTATGGAGCAACAGGGCGGCTTGATTGAAAAAACCAAGAGGGACCACAACATAGTTATTTCAAGCAGTGTCCAAGGTGAGTATTTTCTACTGAGGAAGGGAATGCTGATTAGCGTCAAATTCTCTCACCCCAAACTAGCTTTCTCCAACTACCTCCCTGTTTCTCTTCACCTTTTGCTTTCAATCACATTGAGAGGCTTAATCCACTTTCTCACCTTTCACTCCCACCTCGACACTCTGCATTTGGGCTTCTACTCTCTATATTTCACCTAGACTGGCCTCACTAAAGTGACCAATGTGCTGCTTATAGGAACGTAAGACCACCCTCTTCTCCTGTACACACATAGCATTGTGGCACTATGCTCTCCTAAGACATCTGCTACCTTTCTGACCGTTCCTTTAGGGTCTTTTCCTTAACCCTCCCACTAGCTATCGGGATCACTAAAGCTGTAAGTTTCTCTAGTTTTTTCATTGAGTTAAATATAAAGCTCTAAAACTGGGTTGTTCAACCCGCGGCCCGTGGGCCGCATGCAGCCCAGCACGGCTGTAAATGTGGCCAAGAAGGAGTTTTGGTTGTGACAAGGGGGCAGCACTGTTAATGGAAAAAAAAAATCCTGCAAAAAAAAGAAAAGAAAATACTTACCTTGCGGTCACGCGGTCACGTCAGCTGGTACTCCGGCTCCCTCCCTTGTCGGGCGTGATGTCATCACGCCCAACATCCATTGCGGAGCACAGCACAGAGGAGTCACCCGCGCGAGAAGAACAATCAGCAGCACAGAATTGGAGAAAAGAAGAGAAGAGGACAGGAGAACAAGCCGATTAAAAGGTAAGTTAAGGGGGATTTTTTTTATTATTTCAAGGGACGCTGACCAGTTAATAAAAGTCACCTGGTCCTGGAACATCATGGACCTTATCTCCCTGCTACATACTTCTACTTGTAATACTAATGGGGCATTATATATTATTCTCTTTGGCCCATTATAAGTTGTTATCCCTTAATAGTGGTGTAATTAGCAAAACAGGTCACAATTTGGGGTCACAGTGATGTATATGTCAGGTACCGCAGGCCTGGTCAGGGCACCCTGATATACAATGCCTGGCTTAAATGCACCTTATTGATATTGCATCGAAACAATACAAAAAGTGATTATAGTATAATAACTAGAGAGGATTTTTTGAACAGGGCGATTGAAAGGTAAGTATAAGGGGATTTGAAAAAAAAGTGATATATATATATATATATATATCACTTTTTTTCTCATATATATATATATATATATGTTAACTATGTTTTCTATGGTTTTTTGGATGATCAGCTATCGTTATTGTTAGTGTATCTTATGTGCGGCCCAAACCAACTAGTCGTCTTCCAATGTGGCCCAGGGAAGCTAAAAGGTTGGACACCCCTGCTCTAAAAGGAAATAGTATTATAAATTATCACCTTAAGGGGGGTATTCAATTGTTAGCGCTAACGGGAAAAAACGAGCGCTCAAAAAATATTACCGTTTATACGGTAATATTGCGCGAGAAAAGCGTTAATACGGTAGTTTACTCGCGGAATTTCAGCTCGCCGCTCGAGCTGAAATTCCGCGAGTAATTACTGTATTAACGCTAAGATTTTTGGAGCGCTCGTTTTTTCCCGTTAACGCTAACAATTCAATACCCCCTAAAAGTCTTTACATGAGGAATCAAAATCAACCACTTGATATACCAATAATATATACATATGCAATAAGACAGGTGCTGATTCCATTATTCAAGGCACTGTTGACTTAATTAGTCTTGCTAATTAGGCAAATATATTGTTTCATGCATTTCTTTTTAGGAAAATATGCACTTACACTGAATTTTTGTTGGCTAATTCAGATGATAATATGATGTAAATGATGTGCAACCTCATCAATTGGTGCCTCCAACAGTGGAACAAGCGAGGCTGTCAGTACAGACTTTTAGGTGTTTTGGGAGGGAAGGGTGGTAGTTTTAACCTTTATTACTGTTTAAAAAATGTTTTGAAGTGTTTTGTGCAGGCGGGTCTAGCGGCTGAATAGCTGCCAAATCTGCCAGCATTGCTTGTTTAATGTCGACATAGTGACTGTCAACATTAATACTGTCGACAATGTCTTAATTTTAACCATGTAGGCAGTATGGATGTGTCGGCATTTACCCTGTCGACGTATAAGTGTCAGCATTTCCACCGTTGGAAATAGAACTACCACTACATTACATATATAGTACTGGACCTTTACTCCTACACTGATTGGAAAGTACTTCTTTGCGTTCTCAACCATAAAACATTCTAAAACCTTTTGCTGAAGCAATAATATTTAGTTGGGTATCTTAGCAGCATATGCAATGATGATTCATTGGTCACACTGGTATCTATTTAGTGCAAACCCTCTGCTACCGTGAAAAAACTACACCACAAAATCATGGGCAGTGAGATGATAAAAGGTAACTTGTCTGCCAGTGAATAAGTTTGCTTAATAGTCACCAGCAACATTACAAAATGGATTGACAAAGATCAGGAGCCTCTTCAGTTACAATTGTGCAGAATAAGATGCTGCATAACATGCCTGTATGACATCCACATATGTAGCTTGGATTGCTTTTCTGATTAATGCTAAAAGAAAAAAGGCAGAAATAATCTTGGCAATGTAGAGAGTACTAGTGCTTCCTACAACAAAATGAAGAAAAGTTAGACAAAGTGGCTAACTACTCTTTGTCTAAGTTGGCCATGTAGGAAAGTATAGATAGATAAGCTAATCTAGATCAAATGGCTCATAGGTGACTGAAAATATCAATTTTAGGTGCTTGTCTGATCTCTGACAAGAAGCCAGAGCTTTGTAAACATTTAAGAATCTGAGAACCAACAGCTAACTAATCATCTTATTAAGCTAAAAGAAAATGAGCCTCCCAATGTTACAGGAAAGCACACTCTAAATGGGTAATGAGAAATGTGATTTTGCTAAGCTGACACCATCTTGTTATCTTATAGCCATTTTATTCTCTTATAGCTTAAAGACAGATTAGATACAGCTAGTTTGTAGGAGTTATTCATTGTTTGCAGGAGTCTGTGCCCATGACCTTGAATATAGCAGAAACAGGAGATAAACCAACTCCCCCCTGGGGAGTATTCCTGTGTGAAAATGAGAGAATGTAGCAACATCTGTGTAAAGGGAGCATGAGTGGTTAAAACCTTTTGGGGCGTAGTTTTCTGTAATACGTGATTTTTTGCTATATAGATATGGACTTGTAACTAATAAAGCAGAGCTAATTGTACACGCAAACCATGCAGTGAATTTAATTCTGTCCAGCTGATGAGCTCATAACTGATAAACTGACACTTACAGGTGAACAATCTGATTTAGATTTGACAGCATCACGTGTGTAAAACAAACTACCTGTACCTTTAGTTTAAAAAACAATAAATCAGCCTGTTAATAATTATAAAGTAACATTTCAATAAAAGAAATTAGTGGTGCTATATAAATAGTTGATGATGATGATGAAGCTGGCTGGATCATAGTACTGAATACGAAAAGGCTGGTACACCATAGTAAAAAAAAAACATTTTAATAAAAATACTACCCAAAACCATATAAGATATACACAACAAGAATAAAATGACCTGCTTAGGTCAATACCCACTCAGACAATCAGAGCTGTTTCTCAAGCTCTAGTCAGTCAGATAGTATTCATTCTCATTGCAGATTCGCTAGGAGCAAGTTGCATATAGGGTGTTTTTATACATGAAATATGAACTGTTATAAACTTCAGTGTTAACCACTTAATGTAACTGTATAACTGCCACAAGGGAAGACAAAGCAAGCTGCTTTATCTAGGTATAGACAGTTCAGAAATAAATTGATCTTCCCCAGAGAAAAAACTAGTGGCCCTATCATGTGAGACATTCTGAGGTAAATTGTAAAAAAGGGACCTCAGCAATGAAATTTTGTTGCAAGAACATTGCAGGCTACAAAATTGCATTCATACCTGGTTATCTTGAGTCAAACGTAGCTGATGATGCTGGCAACTCCAAATAGACCGTTAGAAAGAGACCCCATCATGATACTCTAAAAGGGCATCTACACATGCTTTAAGTGTATCTAGATACTAGATGCCAGTCATCACCATCAATTGGATGATTATGACTGGTGTCTGAAATGTGTATAAAAAAAATAAGATAATTAAATAAAAATCCTAATGTAAGACTCTCCCAAAGTAAACCAAGCATCAGCACTCATAGCGTGGTCTGGTTACAGATAATGCAGGGAAACAGAACACGTGGGGTCCACCGCAAAAGCCACAACTCTGCAAAAGCAACCAACACCAGGCTATGACAGGCTCAGCTGGCCCTACTATAACAGGTTAACCTGTAGCGTGGGGTCCCCTTATTATAATAAGCACAGGGGAATCAAGCCTGCAAATTTCTCTCTATCTTAAAGTGGGACAATAGGGAACATATTATAAGCAGCAGGACTTCCATCAGAGACTGTGTGGCCCATTACAAAGGAAAGAGGCAGGACACCCCTCATGAAACCCTGTCTCCGAAGGCCCCTTCCCATTTAATTTACTTTGTCGCTCTTGATGTGATATGGCGGCTCCGTGTCACTGATAGACTGGGAGTGCACTGCGCGTTGATGAGCTCACCACGCAGAACGTCCCAGCATATCAGTGACAGGGAGCCACCGTATCGCCAAAGTAAAAATAATTTATAAAAAGTAAAATTTAAGGTGGCATTACAAACAGGTCACGGAGGTCCCAGAAGTCACTTTGGGCCACTTACGGTTGTACTCCCTGATGGCAGCCCTGCAGGCTAAGCTGGGGGGCATTTGACCCGTGGGCTGATTCCATAGTGGACTACTTTTCTGCTGAGTCACGTGTATTTTTGTCCTTTAAAATGTTCCTTATATGCTGCTGAGGCGAGTCTTGCCCCCCAGGCTAAAATTTGCAAGCCCTGATAAGCAGTGTAAGGATAGGACAATAATAATAAATAATAAATCATAATAAAAATTGTGTTTTTTGCCTATGGTTCTCACTATGTTCAACGTTTCCAGGATCTTCCTCCTCTGAGAACCTGGAAAGGTTTCTAAAAGTTGTCGAGTAAGGATTTGTAGGATAGGTAAGAAAAATTATACATGCCTAAAAGAGATTGCTGCTTTTTAACTTTTTAAGCTCAAAGAATAAGGTTAGATAGGATGGTAAGAATTGCACATAAAATGCAAAAACAAATTAAATTGATTGTACTGTTAATCAATATTAAAAATATGGATATTTTCTAGGGATACACATTTCCATGGGCAAATCTTTTAAACATGGGACTGTGGAGCAAGAAAAAAAGGAGAGTAATAGACTGCACTAGGTATATTATAATGACCTTGTCCCTAAATATATCATTAAGTATGATTACCTAGGAAAAAGGAGAGAAGATATCCTAGGGGGTGCACCCAAACACATAATTATGGCTAGAAATAGGAGAGAAAAAAGGATGTGTGTAAACTGGGCACTAGGTAGGTCTAAAGAAAAATTAATTTTTATTAGATATGCGTTAAAACCAAACTGGTTAGGTGGAGAGCGAAATATTAAAAATAAAATACAAAACAAACAAGTGTATATGCGAAATAAAAATGCTAAATAATTTGCATGGCCTCTGCTACATATCAAAAATGCACACATATAGGTGCAAGAGATCCCAACTCACAGAAATAATCCAAAATAGGACAATTGCTGTATTAAGATAATCCTAGATAGACTAGCTCAAGAATTCTCTAATATTAATTAATGGTGAGTGACAATCCCTGGCTCTCCGCCTAACCAGTTTGATTTTAACGCATATCTAATAAAAAATAATTTTAATTTAGACCTACCCGGAGTGCCCCGTTTACACACATCCTTTTTTCTCTCCTATTTCTAAACATGGGACTTGGAAATTGGCAACAGACTGCAACTATGCGCTATCCTACGTTACTAGATGAGTTATTCATGCAAATTTCACGTGACTGCCACTATCGCATACCTATAGGAATTGACGTACTGTAACATAAGGGCAAGTTGCCCAAATAAAATATGGCGACCGAATACAGGTCAAACACGTGTGTCAGCTGCAAGTTTTACCCACAATGCTTATCACACACTCTCTTTAGTACGGCCTCGTTTAAGCGCAGGCTGCTTTTTTCCCTTCTCTCCTCCGTCTGGTGTTCTGTTCGGGCCGAATCTTTCTCAGTGGCTCTGTGACCCGAGCAAGCCAAGATGGTGAAGCCACAGTTTAAGGGACGGAGCACCATTAATCCGTCGACGTCCAGCAGTAACCCAGGTGTGTGTATTGAGTGAGACGGGCAGAGAGGGCGGAAGTTGGAACATATCAGAATCCCTACTTGTCTGTATTTAGTGCCACGACTATGGGAGATCATTTATAGGTTCAGAAAGCTGAAAGTGTTCTAAAAGCACAGTTTCCAACTGTTCCTGACTTAAGGATTTGTCCCTGGAAGAATAAAAAGGGCATTTTAAGATAGTTATAACTTAAATCAATAATTTAATATATTTATGCCCATAAATTTTACTTATCGAAATGAGCAGTACATTTGATCAATAATCCAAACACCGTGCGCTGCCTGGACACATGCATAATCCACATTGTGTTGAAATTATTTAGGACCTTATGCTTTTTGTGGTTACAAAAAACATGCTAGTAAAATGACATGAACAGAAGGTAAAGATGGTTATGCTCTTGTGAGCCCGAGGTGTGGGGAACAATTGATACATAAGTGGTGGTAAAACTTTGTGTGTGTCTACTGTAAGGCAAAAACCTTATTTGCCACCAATATTAAATTAGTTCTTGTTGACCCCTTCACCATCCATCTGAAGTAGCTGCTGTCAACCTTAACAGTGCTACAGCATTTATCTTAAATTAATCTCCTTTCTCTTATGGGTCTGGGGATAGTTTTTGTGCTGCATGGGTATACCTGTGCTTATATGCCTGCTCTGAGTAGCTGTATGCTTTTTTTTCTTTTCTGTGCCATCATGCTTATTGCTTGACACAGAGCCAGGACACTTGTCCACATGCAGAAGCTGTGTTTGCAGCTGCTTCAGCTAACATTGAGGCCATGTAAATCACCAAAGGAGGAATAGAGAATGGAACAGTCATGACAGCTGAATTCTGCACAACATGGCTGACCGCTAGCTTAGGAGCTCCAACAAAGTGCTATGTCGGAAGGAATTGTATCGAGTAATTCCGAGGGAAATGGTGATACCTGGCTATGCCCATACTGCTCTTACACAGACCCGTTGCCTTTAGGCCATATCCCTAAGCTACTTTCTTATGAGAGGGTTAACACACCTCACTTAGATAAACAAATGAGCTCCTATAGGAGATGGAGGGATCCTGGGGAAGAGAAAATGGGAACTGTTTGAAATGGTAAGCTCTGCAAGCAAACTTGATAGCACTATCATAGAAACTAGGTGAAGTCCTCTAGCAAGAATGTTTATACATTTATATTTACATTAGACAAATGCAAAGTGAAAATACAATAATAGGATTAAAATCCCTGGAACTATCTAACCAATATTTTTATCTTTATTTTTACACTATTAAAGTTTCCTTTCCTCAACCCATATAAATGCCTGTTATGTGTTCTGTCTTCTAGTAAATTGATATGGTTGTGATAGGTAATGGACTTTTCTAATGAAGAGCCATGGGTTTGTCATGCTCTACCATTCATCTCAGTATTTCTGTACAACTTGCCCAAGAGTTAGAGCACCTGGCAGTGTGACGTTGTCATTCGCTCAAAGTATAAACTTTTACGTTTTTTTTTATATTCACATAAAAAATGTAATAGACCCTTCATCCTTTTCTATTAGAACAGTTGTTTTCCACTTCCTGGGACCACTGCTGTTTGGAATATTCTCATTCCCCTGTCTCAGTGTAGAGGTGACTCACGTGTCCTATTAGTGCTCTTGATGCATGACAAGCCTCAATGTGAATGGCGCTCTGAATTTCTACATTTCCATACCATCAGTATCCGTGCAATGACACCATTAGTCTCTGAGGACTGGGGATACCCATTGAATCGGAGTGTAATATTCAAATATATATTTTGGTGAACAAATCTCTGATGCTACGTGCCCAGTAGCACTGCATTTTGCATTTTTTTTAAGTAGAAGTGCATGCCAAGTACACTTGTCTGTCATATGCTTATTACTAGCGTTTGGCGATCACTGTACGCTTTCCCAACTCTGTTTACCTAGAGAGAACACAAAAATGTTTTCAGAGAACACAAATGCTACTAGTAAAACCAAAACTGGTATTGTGACACTAGAAACTATAGTTTCTAGTGTGGAATATGTTTTCATGCATTTTACTAGTCCTAAAAAACAGTAGTAAAATGCATGTAATAAATGCCAGAGTGGATTTGCTCTTAATTTTTAAAATTCTGATACCCCCAAATCTCCTCAGTGTGAACAAACCTACCTTTTACTGTGTACATATTGTCAGTAATAAATAACTTTTTCTGTCTTTAGATCGTGTGAAGGGTGCTGGAGGCCAGAATATGAGAGACCGGGCAACTATCAAGCGGTTGAATATGTACCGCCAGAAAGAGCGGCGGTAAGTTTACTCTGTAACTATAACAGTTATTTATCTTCACTATGTCCATTTGTACTTAAAAAGCCTGTTTTGCATTTTGTTTTGATTCCTTGTCCATTATGTTAATAATGCGGAGTGCTGACCTCTTTATTCTCACCTACATTTTTAAAGGTCTACCAGAATGTGATATTGGCACACATCTGAGAGGTCTGACACCTTTGCACATAGATCCAGAGACTGTGCCAAGAATCGTCTCCTTTGGTTCTTCTCGCTCTGCTTCTTCATTTAAAGGGGAAATCCTGTTATCACCCAGAACACTGTAGCCCGCCCTAGGGTAATCCTGAAGAGACCTATATTGGATCTCTCCCTTGTAATGGCACTAACAAATCTATGTAAACTGGATGTAATAGAAACAACTTACTCTACTTTACACTGTAACCTTTAGTGCAGGCAATTGGGAAGACTCATTAAACAACCCAGGGTCTTCCCAAATTAAAAATGTGAAATATAAAATAAAAGCACAAACTTGCATTTACAACTCAATCAAATTTCAATGTAAAATATACACATTCCTTCTGTTGTCAAGAGTGCTAGCTGATTACATCTTTAGATAAATGAATGGACCTATATTTCTTCATACAAAGAGTTAAAAGAAATATTTTTCCAATATGCTAAATCAACAAAGCCTCGTGTCTCCCTAAAAAAAAAATTCCATTATTAAACAAAAATGCTGCCTCTAAATACAGCAGTGTACCTGCATAACATGTCATCTTGGGATGTAAGCTCGTATGAGCAGGGCCCTCTTTCCTCCTGTCTCCATACATGTTCTTCCGCTCCGTCTCTACTGTATTTGCCTGCCCGGAGGACAGTTGAGTTTTCTTGTGTGTATTGAAATAAAAGTGCTGCTTCAGGTAACGGGTAGAGCAGGGAGGTATTAAGCAGCAAAGTGTCATCCTATTATATTTAATGGAGGGTAGACCACAGCCTAAAATTAAAGCAAATTCCTGTTTTTGACAAGTAAAATGCGGAAATAGTGGAACGGTTTGGGTAGGTGGGGGTTGTGTGTGTGATTGTGCTTTTTAAACCGTTTGTATTGCAATGATTCTTTTCATTAACTTCGTTTAATTAAGAGGACAAGTAAGTCCAAAAATTCACATTTTCATGTTCTATCCATGAATGTAAAATGTACAATGTTGCCCTGCCTTTCTGCTGTAGGTGTATTAAAAATTAAAATGTAATAGTGTATTTTCTCCTCTCTCTGTAACAGACAGGTAAAGCAGCATCACAGAGCTCTTGGACAATAGCTAAAATGTGTATTGTATAGGACAAGGAGCTCATACAAAACACATGTCCATTGTGATTGGTAGAACTTTAATGCTATGCCTGTGTGTGTGCATCAACAGCCTCTATACATATGTGTCAGTTTTGGAGAAGCAGGACTAACATGGCTGTATCCCACAACCACTCCTGCACAATACCTACCATACTGTAATATATGCTCATGTCCACACTAATACTCCATTTAGATATAGCTCTAAGTTTTTTGGGGGCTACCAAGGGAAAGGTTGTGACCTCTCATAATCAAAGCAAACCTGGGTAAAGTTAGAACAATAGGGGGTGTGCAGTTTACTGTATAAATTATTTTTTGGTTAGATTGCAGGCCTTTTGCTCAAATTTTGATTAATGCACTGCACCAGAGTGATGTAAATGGCAGGATAAACTGCTAGGGCCAACCTGCTACCCCTTCCCCCAGTTATTTAAAAAATGTCAGCCAAGAGATAGGACAGACTGTATGCAGGTCAAACATTTTCGCTTTGATATATATGAACATACAATATAGTGTGTTTATTTGTTTTTAAGTAGTGCTTTGTCTAGTTAGTGATTCCCAAATCCAGCCCCCAGGGAGCTCTTATAGTGTAATTTTCCAGGTCACAAGTGACCTTTTTAGGGCTACCCATTGATCAGTCAGTAATGAACACACCTGTGCTCCGACAAGGACATATGGAAAACATGCACTATTAGGGCTTCTTGAGGACTGGATTTGAGCAACCCTGGTCTCAAAAAGTCAAGAAAATGAAACAATAAACAAACAAAAAACCCCTGAAGTCTATTGTTACAGGTATATGTTCAAACAGTCTGTTGGCAAATTTTAGACATAGTGCATCAGGCAATGTCAGCCGGTACTGACATTGGCATCCTGGCTTTTTTTCCATTGGTCTGTTTTAGATTGTAAAGGTTGATCATGCCATATCCCAAAGAAGTTATCGCAACCATAAGTAAATAAATTCCCAAAGCAAGTGCTATCACAGTTTAAAAACTGTCTTTATGAGGTGATTTTGATAAAAAATGATGTTAGTAGCAAGATAACGGCAATATTGACAAATATTGTATTGGTTTAGATAATATTTAATTTCATTTTAGAGCTGCTGCTCAAGAAACATGTATACTGTTTAGGTTGTTATTTAAAGGTAAGCATAATGTTTTAGGGATTACTGAGCATAGTTGTATTAAAGGTTCTCTTTAAAATGAGCTTTATCCCCATCCTGAAACACATTTAACAGCCAATCACACATATATAATTTTATTATTATTATATATATTTTTTTTTTCTCTCCTCGTAAACATTTTACTTATTTGCCTTAGCAGATATGTATCATTGGAGGACCATATGGAATATAGGGCCATTCAGAAAAAAGTATGAGCCAACGGTACATATATGAACTCCTGATAACTACAGCTATGTTTGTTATGTTAGCTCTAATTTAGTTTTTCTGCTTCAGGAACAACCGTGGGAAAGTGATTAAGACTTTGCAGTATCAATCATCAGTCCCATCTGGCACCGTGGCTCGAGTGGAACCCAATATTAAATGGTTTGGTGAGTTTTCCATCATATGTATTAATTTTGGTGGCATTTCTCACTCTGGTTGTCTCACAGTTATGCACTTTGAACTTTCTTTTTCATTGTCTGTTAATCAGGAAATACTCGTGTTATTAAGCAGTCCTCCTTACAAAAGTTCCAAGATGAAATGGGTGCTGTCATGAAAGACCCATATAAGGTGGTGATGAAACAGAGCAAACTACCAATGTCTCTTCTGTATGATCGGACAAAACCACATGTAAGTTATCACTGGGCAGTTGTGCATTAATGGGAAATGTAAGTCTCAGAGTAATATTTATCAGTATACTTTATTTTTGTGGACATTTCTGTTTTCACATGGTGTATGCCTTGTCTGGAAAGAGTATTGGGTATTAAAGGTATGGTGTAATATTTCCAGATTTTCCAGTCAGGACTGTGTGCAAATATGCATCATCCAAAGCAAAACTTAGCACAAATATGTGGCGATTATTTCTTTAAAACCTTGCTCCTTATTGCATGCATTTAATTTTGTTTCTTATAGCTCCAAACAGCTACTATGAATACCAAAGTGAATACTGTGGCCACTTAACCCACACATTTACATTTTCAAATATACATTTATTAATAGCCTGATATTCCAGTGCAGCTCTGTCAAAAGGTAAAGATTTACCTGTCCATCAATTATAGACCACCTGTAGCTCCATTTACATACTTAAGGTGTTGGTGTTCTGATAGGTCAGAAAGTTGAGTGAGTCATTTTGAGTTTCTGTGACATTACTGCCCTGCCCCTGGATATAAATTAGCCAATTAAAACAATATTTCTGCAAAACATCTCTGACATGCTGTCAGCCACTGTCTTCTTGTTTAGTTACAGAAACGCCTGTCTCCTAACATGGGTGTACTTCGTTAAAAGTATAAACACTTATGCTGTTTTAATGTATTTTATTTAGCACCGTAATACACAGCCTCTCTATATTTATGTTAAAGGCTGGCATTAATTTAATGCACATGTTCATGTTACAAATTGGTTACTTTTTGATAGTTTATCACAGTGTCATAAAGCTGAGAGAATGTATTTTACTTCAAAATTGGAAACATCTTCTGAAATGGCAAACGTTATGTTAGTTTGTGATGACCTCACATTCTGCTTATGACCTGAATTTATAACTAGACAACATATGTTCTTTCCAGTTTTATTAGACAAGAATAGGATTATTATACTGTTTAATAATATGACATAATCTGGCTATCTAGCTATAATCTTTCATCTTGTGTCAAGTATTCATCAATCCTTTTCAGGAACATACAGTTCTATTTTGCATGCAGACCTAAAGTTGTGCATTAAGGTTTTCCCTCAACACTTTTCCTCCCCTCCTATTTGCCCCATACATGTGTATTTTATTAAATACAAAAAAGAAATGTTATCAGAGTATATAAAACTGTAAATAAACATTAGCTGTTTAAAAGAGTGCTAAAATCTCTTATACAAAGCCTGGCAGTTTAGTTGTTGAATAAATTTGCACATGTCCTGAGGTTAATTAACGATGACAAACCTATGGAATTGTTCTGTTCAGTAGGATAATCGCCATCTTTCTTGTGAGATGCTGTTCCAAGTGAACACGTTTATTTTGATGGGAAATGCCTGGCATGGGAGCTTTACTATGCTGGCAGAGAAAGTGTGTGAAATTACCATTGGTCTCCACTTATGCTTTTGTTTCATCATATTCCTTGGAAAATGTATTCAAAGAAATGAAGACAAGCCCTTAAGGCAGAAATGTCTGCTGCTCTCCAAAATAAACAGCAGGCAGACGTTACGAAAAATGAACTGACACGCGGCTTCTGAAAGAGTTGGGTTACTTTCATGGATCTCCATGTAACCTTGTTAACTGCAATAAGTATGAGATTAGTACATAGTAGTACTTTATATCCACGAACAGGCGAAGCATAGTTCTGTGTAATTTACCTGTAATGTGCAATAGATTCCATGCAGCACGGTAAATGCTAATGTAGTTACCGCTCTGTATCCAATATGTAGCTTTTTATTATTTTGCCATACATATTAATAGGCTAGCAAACTGCATTTACCAACTGAATACATCAAAGGATGTGTTGATTATATAATTTTGAGCGGTGTACCTAGCATTGTCCAAAAGCATTTCAGCTGGAGGTTTTCAAATCATAGGATGGCAAGACTGCATGCTATGCCTGTCTCTGAAGAAATAAGGTACCGTATATACTCGAGTATAAGTCGACCCGAATATAAGCCGAGGCACCTAATTTTACCACATAAAACTGGGAAAACTTATTGACTCGAGTATAAGCCTAGGGTGGAAAAGAGTGCTAATTTAAAAGCCTAAATAAAAATGATAAGTTCAATCTATGAAATCATTTTTAGCTAAACCATATATAACAGTACATGACAAGGTACATTCATAAATGATTATAAAATCATTGGGTACAACCTAACCTAAATAAAGGGGTATATAAGGGGAGGGAGAGGGAGAGAGAGAGAATGTGCGTTCGGCCAATTGAATTCTATGGAGCATAAGTATTCAATGTAAGTAATATAATTGTTGTACTGTGAACACCCAGCGTCACTCGATAGGACACCTCAAAATGTATTCAACGTTTTAATCACCGTGTTTTCACCACCTAGCTGGGTGCAGAAAAGTATCCTCAATATCAATGACCCTAACCTGCTCAGCAACTTGTTCTCTCTCTCTCCAATAATGGCCAGATACAAAATATAAATATATATGTGACTGCAGTTATCACAACCTCAGAGCCTATACTTTTACTGCTTAGTGACCCATTAAATCAGAGACACAAATCAGGGCTGAAATTATAAACGAAAGCCGCCCTGCACAGGGATAAGAATAGATGAAGGTTCGTGCACAACGATTCTAAGCGTCATTTTAACTCCTTGGCCAACGGACGCTGGAGTTTTCCTTGTTGTTCCAGCTGCAGAGATAAGAGAAATGGTCCGATTGTCAAATCACTCAGAGAGAGTTCACTTACCTGCAGTGGAACGCATATGCGTTCCAACAACAGGAAGTTCGGCATTTGGAACGCAAGTTTGCGTTCCAAATGCCGAACTTCCTGTTGTTGGAACGCATATGCTGAAGTTAACAGCCGAGGGACCGGACACCAGGTAAGTTCACTCGTGTATAAGCCGAGTGGCCTTTTTCAGCATACAAAAATGTGCTGAAAAACTCGGCTTATACACGAGTATATACGGTACTTAATTTTGGCATATTCATATGCTGCTATACCTCATTTAGAGAGTGTATCTAACAAAGAATGCAAGTTAGAGAGGGACTTTTAATGGAAAAATAGGCCCTGATGGCTCTCCAGGACCATTAAGGTTACAGCAGCTTTAAATGCTTTGTTGCATATTTTTAATTATACAGAACAAAATAACTTGTAACTCCATATTAAAATGAAAACTACCAGGAACAAATGCTTCAAATCTTAATAGCCTACACTGTTCTCTGTATAATTTATACAATCACAACTGTTGCATTCATGGTTTTGTTTTGCATTTGTCTGGATCAACTATTAAAATTTATTTAAAAAAAAAAAAGTTTAAACTTGATGGCCATATGTGTTTTATTTATTTTATTATTTTCCTTTCAACTTTACTATCCAACTACACTAGGACATGTTTGTTGTGTTTGTACAAAGCACACCTGTTAAGAATTCTTATCACAATATTGTAAAGTATACGTTTAGTATACTGCTCTGAAGATTAGAAGGTATAATCTGCTTTGGTTAAAATAGATTTATATCTAAGATTTAATATGCATATAGGTAAATGTTTTTGTCTTGTTTTTTTTAAACTAAACCAATATAATTACATGTTCTATTCCAACAGAATTCCAAAGTTCACATTCTAGACACAGAAACATTTGAGACAACTTTTGGGCCCAAGTCTCAGAGGAAAAGACCAAATCTTTCTGCCGGTGATATGCATGAACTGCTCCAGAATGCTGAGGCTTTAGCAGAGAACTATGACCAAGATAAAGATAGAGATTTAGTTTCAGAAGATACTGGAGTCAGGTATAAAACCAGTAGTTGTAAGCTTGTGAGCAGGGCCCTCTTACCTCTCTGTATGTTTTACCCAGTATTGTTTTATTACTGTTTGTTCCCAATTGTAAAGTACTACGGAATCTGCTGGCGCTATATAAATAAATGTTGATTATGATAATGAATTGTTGGTTATAGATTCTTGGTAATATAAATGAGTGGACTCTGGGCAAATAAATTTGTCCTAAAGAGGTTAAAGTTGCAAATTTATACAGAAGTCTTCTCAAACATGAATTATGGAACCTAATGCTTTGATCCATTATGATTCCTGTAAGGATTATACACTGAACTTTGATTGACCCAAGTATGATTCTTCCTGGCCTAAAGATCAGGAAAATCAGGATTCAGGGAATATTTTAGGAGCTGTGTAGCTCTTAACTGGACAATAAAAAGGGTTGAATGCTGTACTGTGATAACATGGCATCTGAGTAAATATAAGCAAGGAAATTTGATCTAAAGCAGGTCCTGTTTTCGTCATGAAAATACATGAACCCTCTGTTTGCTTACAGTGACTTGCTGGTATCCATTTTGACTAAATCAATTCAGATTTTCGGATGGATTGTGACAGCATTAACATATTTTCATAATTATCACTGGGCTTTAACCATGATGTGGCTCTGTTAGCATGTTTACTTTTGAGCAGTAAATCAGCCTACAGAGTATAGGAAATCATTGGTCTAAAGATAATAAATGGATTAACAATATGAATGCAGTTTTTACACCCCCCCTCCCCCATAGAAGCTATAGATTATATTATTCAAGTACTACATTAACTTTGAAATAAGTTACCTAAATTGTATGGTGGTTTTTGTCTTATTTTGTGATTTTGTCTCCATTTAGTATATATGAGATCACTGTTAATCTCTATGACCATGTAAAGGACTGAGACTTTTGTACTGTTCTCTAAACAGATTTTATTGCTTAATATATTTACACTGGGTGATGTCTTAATCCCTTTTTTTTATTATTTTTTTTATACAAAACTGATGACTGAACTCCCCATTAGTCACACATGTATTCCTGTTTATATTTAGAGATGAAGCCCGGGAAGAAATATTTAAGAAAGGCCAATCCAAGAGAATCTGGGGTGAACTATATAAGGCAAGTATGTTTACTTGGGTAAAATATATAGAGAATGCTACATATAAGTTGTATGCCTTATGGCTTGTTCACATTTTACTTATATCTTGCCTGCGCTCAAAGTGCTTGTCAGCCCCCAACTCCCACAACTAATCATTGTGGTTCATAAGCGGTCTGTCTTGCACAGGTGCTTTGCAAATTTCTGATGAACTGAAAACAAACTCATAGGGGCATATTCAATTAGGATTCCCACTCGTGATTATGCGCGTCTGTGTGTGAAGTGTTATTACAGTACTGCAACATCGCGGATCTCCGTGCGCACCCCTATGGGGTGTACACAGAAATCCTCGATGTTGCTGTACCGGGACCCATGCAGCTGTGCGTAACCACGGATGCAAATCCTTATTGTATATGCCCCATAGCTTGTTTAGCACTAACTGGCTATGGAAATTCATTGTCTAAATGTTTCCCCTATAATGACCTGTACTCTCAACAAAGTATTTAACAGTGAGATGTATTGTAAGTAGTCAAACACTGATGTCTCTTTATGAAACCACTGATGAAGGAAAAGTGGAGGTGTTGCCCATAACAACCAATCAGATTCAAGCTATCATTTTCTATAGTGTACTAGATAAATGATAGCTAGAATCTGGTTGCTATGGGCAACACCTTCGTTTCGCCTTTTTAGAAGGGTTTTTTTTTAAAAAAAAAATTAAAAAAAATCTACCCCTTGGTGTGAATATTCTAAATGCCAAATTCACGTTTTAGTGTAATTATGATCATATTAGACTGAAATATTTATTGCTGAAGAAAATATTAAATGACCATAAAGCAGACCCCTATTCTAAGAGAATAGGTTTTCATTGTTGTCTGTTATAGAATAAAGGGGTGTTTTTGTTTTTTTTGTTTTTGTTTTTTTCTTTTCAGTAAACACTTGTAAATAATAATACTAATCTCCAAATTTGCCTAATTGTGCCTAGCAAAGCAGAATGTATGTGCTTCACAGCTTTATGCTAGGAGTCTGTGAAGGTTATGAGAAAACTGAGGTTTCGTACAGACTAGCATTAATAACTTATTAGTAAAACGCATGCAAATGCTTATGACCCTAGAAACCAGTGTTATTGTAACCATTACATCTCTTATTAGTGTTGCGGTAGCTTTCCATTTGCATTCTGATATTTGGAATACATTTTGTTCTTTCCACATCCGTTTACGGCTTGATAAACGCATTGTTGAAGCCTACAGTACCTCTTTGCCTGCTCTGTCATGTTCTCTGTTCTCCCCAATATGTTACATCCAGCCCCCAAGGGTGTCACGCACAGCCCTGAACGCTGAGTCACATCCCAAATTGTGAGAGCATTATTAAACTTAAATAGGACTGACAGGAAGGCTCTGACAAAAGATAAAGTACTATACTAAGAATTTGTTTAATGTTATGCCTTTAAAATTTCAGTAGTCAGACTACTGCAAAGGTAAAATGAAAACCTAGGTATAATAGTAAGGTTTGTGCCCCTTTAAAATGCAGAAGTACTGCTCCACACAGTAATTATTTGAACTAAATATTAAAGAGGAAAAAAATAACCCTTAACAGTTGAACTCCCATTTTCATCTATGAAAATATTATTGCGTTTTACTCTACTGCTGAACAGCTAAAAATGCATTTGTTCCTTTAGGATCAAAAGTACTATAGTTCTGCAAACCAAAATGAGAAACATTTTAACAATCTTGCTACAGCCCTATTTGCCACAGCATGTCATTAACTGTGTTGTATGGTCCTAATTAGATTTTATTTATTTTATTGTGTCATGATACCCTAACAAAGTGCATGTGGAATGATTTGTTCAAAGACATTGCTGAACTGCAAGCCTTAACAAAAATAAAATAAACTACACAGAGATTTATTCTTAACTTGAACATAGGGAGCGGATCATATTAAAACTGATAAAAAACAAATGAAAATAATTTTGATAAACTGTTTCCAAAGAAAATAGTGGGCTGGGAGTAGGGCACTAATTTCAGTGGTGTGAAAATGTTCCACCAAAAAGTCAGACTGCCTGTTCTTGTTTTGCTGATTAAAAGCAGGGCTGACGAGAGTTCAGCAAGTAAACTGAGAACCATGCACTGCGGTAGTAGTATGGCAGGAGTGTTGCTGATAGAGTACAAGGTAGTTTAACTGCTTGGCATTGTATTTGAATACTGCCATATAGTTTAGCTTCAGAGATTACCATCCCACTGTGTATTCATTAATAGTGGGTGTAGAACTTAGGAGCTAGTCAGAAAAAAAATTATATATATATATATATATATATTTGTTTTTTAGATGAGGCATTTCCTCCCCCCCCCCCCCCCCCCAAATTGTCCATTCCCCTTTATAGCACAGGAAGCAGTCCTGTACCTATTCGATATTTGATTCAGTGGGAGAGGGAATGTAATTTGAACCACTGAGGAGCACGGAGGCCAACAGTCTATACATAAATTGTCTTCCAAGGATGTTTTTTTTCCAAGAAGAGGGGTTGCTATTTCCTCTTTAATTTCCTGTGCACAACAGGGAGGAGATTGGAGTTCCTTTAATTCTGTAATTCGTGTAGGTTTGTTTTTTTTTTCATTTTTACACTTAATACAGTAGACATGAGGAAAAGCCTCATTTTAATGCACACTTATTAGCGCACACATGATTAATAACAGCTCTGAAAGTATGCCCACCCAATCTTGTAATTCTAAGTAGAATGCCTTGGGTACTATTTAAATAGTTGTTCATGTGGCTGTTTTCTGGGCTGAATGTCATGTGACCATAATTTCATGTCACTATTCAGAGTCAATATGTTGAAAGCAGTTTGTTGATGATGACTCAACATTTCTCAGGAGCAAAATGAGGTTGCTCCTGCTTGCTCATGTCATGTTCACACTTTTATTTATAGCCGTCCAACTTCATGCACACATGTAAAGTTTTACATGCATCGACCGTGTAAAAGGGTACATTTAGAAGACACACTACAGTTATGTCTGCTTGTCTTATGTTCATATATACCTATATGTTGTGTATAGTTGTACTTTAATGTAATTTGAACATGAAGGTAAAACTCCGTGATAACATCATTCCCCATTAAAAATTGCAAGGATATGTAATTGCCAGAAGGTTGCTGAAATAAGACAACATTGCTAAAAAGCATGTCTGTTATGGTTATGGAAACTCCAGTCTGTATAGAGGGTATTTGCAAGTCTTGCACTCAACATTCAAGCTTATGCAGAGTCTATATAAAACATGCTGGACAGAAGTTGGTTAAATATATACAATTCAGTTATTTCAGGTCTAATTTATAAAAATATATGGTAAAAATTGTGTCCCCCTCCCCTTATATTATCTTGGATCTGGAGGTTAGCCACAGGTAGGTGTTAGGGCAAACTATTTAATGCTGGGTTAACTGTTGAAACTGTTGAAAGATTGCAACTTGTCTGTATGTTAATTTGCAGGTGATTGATTCCTCTGATGTTGTAATACAAGTTCTGGATGCCAGAGATCCAATGGGAACCCGCTCGCCTCACATAGAGGCGTACCTCAAAAAGGAAAAGCCTTGGAAGCATTTACTATTTGTCCTGAATAAGTGTGATCTGATTCCTACTTGGGCTACGGTAAGAACATCATGTGGTTACTGGACAGCATAGACTGCATGCTACCTCTAAAATACTTCTTGTACAGATATCTTATCCTAAGGGGAGTTAGTGCTTTCATTTTATTTTTGTTTTTTTCTTGTGATTAAATTAGATATGTACTGTTGGTCCATAAACTTTCTATTTATAATGGAAATTTTCAGTCTTCCCCACTTTGTGGTTTTCATTCAGTTATTGCCATAGAAACTTATCACATGGCAGGTAACAGTGGTTTGGCCCTTGAAATTCTGCAAAACCTCAGCTTTCGTGTACTGCGTCTCTGCCTTTAATGTGGTGCATAGTAAATTGTGAAGTACTTAAGCTGTTTTTATTGTTTGTTATCCTGGCCCACCCCTATGGGAAAGTAGTTGTATGAATCTCTTACAAATGAAAGTGGTACTTCCCTGGCTTTTTCTCTGAAATAACCTTCCTCTTTCATCCGGTCTGGGGACACTGCTTACCATGGGGTTGTGGAGGGGAGCTTGGGAGTTGGCACCTAACTAGTTAAACTTTAGTACTGCTGGCAGACCCCTTCCCTCTACAATCCCCCTGCCTCTTCCTGTCCAGTTTTTTTAGGTGCCCTGGAGTTGGGGCAGTGTTTTAGTACTTAGTGTAAATTTTAATGTATTTACTTTCTTTTATTTGTATTTTCAATTTTTTCTTTTCAGCAGTGGCAGCGCTGGAGTGTGTTCTACTATAGAGAACACACTCACAGCAGGGCAGCGCAGGCATTCCCCTGCCAGATGAGAGCCAGCGGCTCTCACTGGCAGAGACTGGAGAGATGGAAGATGTGTGCCTGATTGAAGAGTGACAAGCGGTCTCACGGACCGCTGTCACTCCTCCAGCCTCCCCGATAACCGGCGCTGCCATTACAGGCAGAGAGTGCCAGTTATCGGCAACTGACAGACATTTTAGTTTTTACAGTCAGCGCTACGGAGAAGGAGGAAAGGGGGCTATACCACGATTCCCCCCTCATACATAGGAGGGGGGTGTCGGGTATCTTTCGCTGCGGAGACCTCTGTCCTAGAGGTCTCCACTACTCTGCCACGCTTCAAGCCGTTAAAGGCAGACATGTTCCTTTTATTTTTTGGGATAGCTGCAGAGACAGCAGTTACTGAAGGGGGTGGATCTTAAGCATGGAGTTCCCCCCTCCTTCCAGAGAGAGATGGTCTTTCCCAGCCTTCTGGCGCCAAGAGAAGCCCGGGAAGAGTGAACAGAACTGAGGGAGCAGGCACAGGGCAAACTGCTGTTGGACTTCTCCCCTTTTGTGGCCTATGGGCTAAGTATCACCTTTAATTGAACACTTATCTAATGCTTTAATAACTGGGCTAGTAGGATTTACATTATAGTCTCCTACTGGCTTATATAATTGGTGGTGTTTAACTATTACAAGTACAACTTTTATATAAAGATCAGTTGATTACTTGTTTTTTATCTCTGTTCTTCTCTCTCTCTCTCTCTCTCTATATCTATCTATCTATCTATCTATCTCTATCTATCTATCTATATCTATATCTATATATATTCTCGCTCCCTCTCCAATTTTTTTCTCTCTGTTACTCAGCTAGAGTTATATTTTACACTGTGTGTTTGGTGTGCCTTCCTTTATAAGAATGACAGATAAGGGAAAGGGCCCCATGGCAAAATACTTCACATGCTCAAAGTGTCATGTAAAATTACCTTGTGGCCAGAAGGACCCTTTGGCGCTCTGCTCTGCATGCGAAGCAGGGGTTCCCACTGCACATACCCAGCAGGTTTCAGCCTCACCGACGGAGGAGCCGGCCTGGGTAGCCTCCCTGACACAGTCGGTTTCCTTAGCTCAGATGGTTTTTCAATCAAATCAGTTGCTAACTACTGTAGCAACGTCGGTGGCTAATAATGCTAATCCACAGTCAGACCTCCCAGCTTCCTAATGTTCGAGTGGATCGGGTTTGCCGGGACATTACAGCCTGACCCAGCCCCTTTTCTTACAGAACAGGTATGGTCTACAGCTTTTTTTAAAGGGTTTGAACAAGCTTAACCAGTTGCTTGATTCCTCTAATACCCTGCCTGCTAAAAGAAAGAGACCTAGATCAGTAAATCCTCTTATGGTCCTATCAGACTCTGAAGAGGGGGAAATTTATTCGGATCCAGACCAATTACACCTATTGGAACAGGAAGACAATCCCAAAAGCCAATTTGTTAATGATTTGGTTTTAGCGGTTAGACAGGCGTTGGACCTCCCAGAGCCGGAGGATCTTACCCCCAGAGACAGAAGTCTTTTTAAGAAGGATAAGAGAGGCCAGCCATTTTCCCCCTTCTGCTGAGCTTAGGGTTATTGCTGAAGGGGTATGGAAGCAGCCTGAAAGAAGGTTTTCTATTCCTAGGAGATTCTCCTCCCTGTATCCATTACAGGAGGAAGAGGTGGTTCGCTGGGAGACTATTCCCAAGGTAGATATCCCTATTGCCCGCTTTGCAAAACATACCTTACTCCCAGCTCCTGGTTCAGCGTCCCTTCTGGACGCCAATGACCGCAAGGTTGAATCCCAGCTTAAATCCATTTTTGCGGCTGCGGGTTCTTCTTTCAGACCTACATTTGCCTCAGCTTGGGTGGCTAAAGCCATGGAAGCATGGGCAGACCAGCTGGCAGAGGCCTTACAGGACTCCGAACTCAGAACTTCTTCCCCTAGCCCTGCATTTGAAGGAGGCTTCGGGGTACCTTTATGAGGCAGCCCAGAACTCAGCGGCGGTTTCCTCTTCCATTCAGGCGGCCTCTATTTCAGCAAGGACGCTATGGCTGAAATCCTAGGAAGGTGATGCGGAATCAAAAAGGTCCGTTGAAACTATTCCGTTTTCTGCAGCAGGTTTGTTTGGCCCGGAATTAGATACCCTTATTTCACAGGCAACGGGAGGCAAAAGCACTTCCTTGCCAGTATATTCTTACAGGAGCCGCAACCCACGGGGCAGCTCTTTCCGTCAGCCCTTTCGGAGGACCCTCCTCTCATAGGGGACAGTCCTTTAGAGGCAGACAATCTAATTCTCGAGGCTCCTCCACTAGGGGGAGATCCTCGTTTGCATCTAAGCGCCAGGCCTCCAAGACCCAGGAGAAGCCTGCGTCCTGACGACCACCCTGTACCACAGAGGGCCCCAGTGGGGGGACGTCTGTCTCTGTTTTGGGAACAGTGAGCAGCGTCTTCCCAAGATCCTTGGATCCGGGGAATTATTTCAGAAGGGTACAGGATAGACCTGTTGGGCCCGGCTCCACAGCGTTTCTTCCAGACCCCCGCTACCCTGTGATTCATTAAGGAGACAGGCTATACAGGATTGTGTCGCTTCTCTTCTACTTCAAAAGGTCATCTGCAGAGTTCCAGGTTGCCAGAAAGGTCGGGGTTTCTATTCCAACCTATTCCTAGTCAAGAAGACGGACGGCTCCTTTCGTCCCATCCTAAACTTAAAGGGCCTCAATGTTCACTTAAGGGTGGACAGATTTCGGATGGAATCTCTGAGGTCAGTGATAAACGGCCTAGAGAAGAACCAGTATATGGCGTCCATAGATATAAAGGACGCATACCTCCACGTTCCCATTTGGATCCACCATCAGTCCCTTCTCAGATTCTCGGTGGGATCTTTCCACTACCAGTTTCGGGCCCTCCCCTTCGGTCTCTCAACTGCGCCAAGGGTCTTCACGAAAATTATGTCAATAATGGCAGCATGTCTTCACCTGCAGGGAGTTCAGGTTGTTCCTTATTTGGACGACCTACTCATCAAGGCTTCCTCAGAGAATTGCCTACTTCATCATTTATCCCTCGCCCGGGCGGTTTTCGAGGGCCACGGTTGGCTGATAAATTCAAAAAAATCCCAGATGGTTCCGTGTCAGCGCATGGTTTTCTTGGGACTCATCATGGACACCAGCAAACAGTCTTTCTCCCAGTAGAGAAGATCAGCTCTATTCAGACTGGAACTACTCAGGTTTTGTCTTCCCCAAGCCCCTCAATGCATTTATGCATGAGGCTACTCGGAAAGATGGTGGCCTCCTTCGAGCCCATTCTCGATGTTTCCAGTGGGATCTATTGTCGAAGTGGTCAGGATCACACCTACACCTGGAACTTCAGAAGATCTCCCTATCTCCGAGGGCGAGAGAATCTCTTCAGTGGTGGCTGGTTCAGGATCACCTGAAAGTGGGCAGATCCTTCGCTCCATGGTCGTGGATCATAGCCACGACGGACGCCAGCCTGAAAGGTTGGGGGGCGGTAATCCTGCACTTCCGACTCCAGGGACGTTGGTCGGTTCAGGAATCGGCTCTATCAATAAATGTATTAGAATTGAAGGCCATTCTCTTGGCCCTCAGGGGAGCACAGTCCCTTCTGGGCCACCCGGTCAGAATTCAGTCCGACAATGCCACGGCCATGGCATATGTCAACAGGCAGGGAGGAACCAGGAGTGCAGCTGCCATGGATATTGCAGCTCAAATATTGGTTTGGGCAGAGCTATATGTTCCGGCAATATCTGCAGTTTTCATTCCAGGTATAGAAAACTGGGAGGCGGACTATCTAAGTCGAATCCAGATGACGCCGGGGGAGTGGTCACTCCACCTGGAAGTCTTCCAGTCTCTGGTTCTGAAGTGGGGTCTTCCGGACATAGATCTCATGGCCTCCAGGCACAACAGGAAAGTTCCAAGGTTTTGCGCAAGGGCAAGAGATCCCCCTAGCGGTGGCAGTGGATGTCATGACTGTCATGGGAGTTCAGGATGGGATACCTGTTTCCTACAATTCCCATGCTTCCTCGCGTCCTCAAACAAGGCAGGGCGGTCTGCCAGTAATACTAGTAGCTCCCTCTTGGCCGCGCCGAGTGTGGTACGCAGACATATTGTCTATGGCGGAAGGACCAGGGGTCCACCTTCCGCATCGAGACGACCTTCTTCTGCAGGGTCCATTCCAGCACCAGAGTTTACCTCGGCTCAGTTTAACGGCATGGCTGTTGAAGAAAAACCTCTAGACCTCCAGAGGCTGGCTTCCAGTGTAGTTAACACTTTGATGTTAGCTAGGAAACCTGTTTCATCTCGCATCTATCACAGGATTTGGAAGGCCTACATTAGGTGGTGCGAAAACAGGACATGCAATTCGTCCGCTTTTCGTATTCCTCGCTTGTTAGCTTTTCTTCAGGAGGGCCTGGAAGCAGGTCTCAGATTAGGTTCCCTAAAGGTGCAGGTATCGGCACTTTCAGTATTTTTTCATATGAAATTAGCTGATTTGCCAGATATTAGAACTTTTCTTCAGGGAGTCTTGCACATACAGCCTCCTTATGTACCTCCTACAGCTCCATGGGATCTCAACATGGTACTGGATATGCTTAAGGGGCCTCCATTTGAGCCTTTGAGCGAGGCAGATTTAAAGTGGTTGTCCTGGAAGGTCCTCTTTCTTTTGGCAATCGCATCAGCTCGTAGGGTTTCTGAATTAGGAGCCTTGTCCTGTCGAGAACCTTATTTGGTTTTCCACGAGGACAGAGCGGTGTTAAGGACCCTTCCTTCTTTTGTCCCTAAAGTAGTGTCAGCTTTCCATCTTAACCAGGAAATTGTAGTTCCGGTTTTCTCATCTTCTCATTCAGATAAACAATCTATGGATAAGTTAGATGTTGTTAGGGCTCTCTGCATATATGTCAAAAGAACTTCCCAGATTAGACGTACTGACTCTGTTTGTCCTTTATGACGCTAATAAGAGAGGCTGGCCAGCCTCAAAACAATCCATCGCAAGATGGATTACGTCTACCATCAGACAAGCATATATAAAGGCTAACCGTCCTGTGCCGGAGAGACTTACAGCCCATTCCACCAGATTGGTAGGGGCTTCGTGGGCAGCAAGGAATGGAGCTTCTGCAGACCAGCTTTGCAGGGCAGCCACCTGGTCCTCTGTCCACACCTTTACAAAATTTTATCAGTTTAATGTTTTTGCATCAGCTGATGCCGATTTCACTCGTAGTGCTTTACGAGCGGATTTTCAGAGTAGTCCCACCCTTAGGGGGCTGCTTTAGAACGTCCTCATGGTAAGCAGTGTCTCCCAGACAGGATGAAAGAGAAAAGAGGATTTATGTACTTATGTTAAATCTGTTTCTCTGATTCCGTCTGGGGGACACTGCGATCCCTCCCTTCTGTTTTTCTTCTGTGTGCTCTTGTTTGACTACCCTTTTTATCCTTGGGCTTTTTAAAACTAACTGGACAGGAAGAGACAGGGGGATTGTAGAGGGGAGGGGTCTGCCAGCAGTACTAAAGTTTAACTAGTTAGGTGCCAACTCCCAAGCTCCCCTCCACAACCCCATGGTAAGCAGTGTCCCCCAGACGGAATCAGAGAAACGGATTTAACGTAAGTACATAAATCCTCTTTTCAGCCATGTCCTATTAAAGTTCTTCTTTGAAACCTTTTTTCCTCTTATGCCCTGGCCACACCACAAGCATTATATAAACATTTTTCAAGTCATATTTGTATTGTCTATTTTGTCTTTGTGGACTTGCATCACACCAAGGGCTACAAAAGCCATGATTTTCTTAATCTCTAGTTTGTCATTTTTCTCTTCTTGTAGAAGTGCTGTCAACAGATGGTTTCTTTTTTTTGTTTTGCGCTTTTGTTTTTTGTTAAGTTGTTATTATTATTCAAGAGCAATTAGATTATTTTAAGAGCACAGCAGTGCTTTGGTATCCGGCAGCAGTCGGAGAAAAGCTTGCATTAAATGTGGATAGTAGTGATCTTTTGCTTGGAATTGGATATAACAAACCACATATTAAATAGCTTTGGTTTATAGATATGTTTTAATTTGCTCCAGTAACTTATGAAATAAGTGGAAATTCTGTCTCATAAATCTTTTTGAAGCAAATATTTACTTTTTTTGCAATCTGATGGTAGAAACTCTGACAGTTCCCCTGGAGAATGCAGCACAAGAAAGAAAGCTGTGATCATAATCTGTTGTTTTTCAGAAACGCTGGGTTGCCTGTTTGTCCACAGAGTATCCAACATTGGCATTTCACTCAAGCCTCACCAATCCATTTGGTAAAGGAGCTTTCATCCAACTTCTTAGACAATTTGGCAAGGTAATTTAGGCGGGACTTGTATGTAACTATAAAGAGCAGAAAAACAAAAACTTTTGAACATATCGGAAATAATTACAAATACATAAAACATGATGGTCATCTATGAAAGCTGTACCACACGTAACTGATGTAAAAGGTGGTGTTGCCCATAGCAACTAGTCCAATTTGGCCACGTAGTAGTTAAAAAAGTATGGTTATAAAAGTATACTGTAGTATTGGAGACAATTGAAAATGTAATTACATTGCTCTGACAGAATAACAGAACAAATGAGGATGTGAATTACGAAAACAGCGAAATTGTGCGAGCTGCTAGAGCACAGATCAACATGTTTGCACTTCGCTTTTCTGTTTTATTAAATAAGCCTGATTGTGCTACTTGGTCAAATAATGTGATCTAGTTAAATGGCTACAATTTACAAATTGTATGTGCTGTTTGACACAGTGCTTATTCTGAGCAGCATTTACCAACAGAATTTTTGAATAGGCCTCTTTTGTGTTATTAATAATGCTTTTGTTTTTATGTAACAGCTGCATACTGACAAAAAGCAAATCAGTGTGGGATTTATCGGCTATCCAAACGTAGGCAAGAGTTCTGTAATCAACACCCTTCGCTCCAAGAAAGTCTGCAATGTGGCCCCAATTGCCGGTGAAACAAAGGTAAGAAAGGACAGATGCATTATTTGTGAGCAGGAAAAATGCTGCTGCCCGAATCCTAATACTCGTTGAAATGTGCATAATTTAATCCCTGTACGCATTTACAGGTACATGCACACATTTTGCTTCTGGAAAGTGACGTTCAGAAACTTTGTGCGACCGTTGTGGTCTACTGTTGCTGATGTGCTTCTATAGAGTCACCACACACACACACACACACACACACGCGCGCGCACACCTCTAAGTAAGAAGCTCAAATGAGAAGTGGAGCTGGGCGCTCAAATATATCAATTTAGTTCAATAAACATGATATGCACAGTCAACGAGAATAACTTTTTTTTTTTTTACATGCGTTCAGCAGAACTGTATTAAATGTAATGAGGCCTTGCAGAAGTTTTTACACAATTTTGATGTGCGGAGCAGGGCATTTGGGTGAATGCATCCCACTGATGGCCGATAGCAGATCTCCTGCATTTGACATATGTAACAATAATTTTTTAGGGGTTAAAAAGACTCTGTAAGGCCTCTTGTAATGCTCAATCTCATTTTATGCGATATGAGATACTTCATATGGCTACCCAGTAAGAAGCGCCCAGCCTCTCACATCCGAAGGAGCAAACTGTTGTACTCCTGCAGTAGCCACGATGTTGACACACATTTTTGTTCTTGCACAATTGACCATTAAACGGGATGTCCACACAAGTAAAAAAAAATTCAAAATGTGGCTGCCAATTACGCAATTAAGGTCAAGAATTTTTGTGTTTTGAGATTTCTTTTTGTGTTTTCTGGGACCACTTTTGATGGTTCCTGCTTGTTTTTAAATTTCCTTTGTGAAGGCTGGGCCTTACTTTATTACAAGCTGGGAGAACCTATTTTGCACTGATGTGTTGGTACTCTGCGAGGGCACTAATACTGTAAATGCATAGTGAACTTGTCTTGTATGGGCATATCTGTCACTGAAGCAGTGATAATTAAAGTAAGGGAGAATGAGGAATGTGCTTTTCTAAAGAACAATACATTAGGCAGTAATAGCGGAATGGGGAGGAAGTTAATGTGCTTTATTAGGAAATTGCTCCTTCTGTACACCTGGATATCAATGAGGATTAGTGGATGGATAGGATTCTCATTTATGTCTAACGTTTATAAACCTGCTTGCTCTGCTACTGATGTGAGCTGTAGAGGTAGGAAGAATTTTTAACTGCAGGGAATTGTGGGAAAAGGCACATTTGAGTTGGAATGGTAAAGCTGCTAATCACTTTATAAGATAGATGGGTAGTTCAGCGCTCCCTATAGTAAAGTGTAGATAGTAACAGCCTCTTGGGATGGGGGAAGGGAGAGGCAATGGGGTGGGATAGAGGGAAGGCAGTGGGATGAAAGGGTAGGTCAGCCCTTAATTGAGTATACAAAAGTAATAGTAAATCCCTGGGCGCATGTAAGACAGCATAAAAATGAACATTTATTAAAGTACATAAAGGTACAAAGAGTTGCAACTCGGTGAAGTAACTAACATTCAGTTACAATATATTGCAGATAATTCCCAACCTCTGCTATTCAAAAGTACAGTTCATCAATTGATGTAATAGCGCTGAGGTGGTGTTTTTATTGTCCAGGGTGTAAGTGTCCACAGTTAAACAGTCCTGTGAAAGAATAACATAGATAGCGATTCCTCAAATAATCACTGTTTCCAGGGCTGTAAGGAATCGTTCCACTAGTGTGCTGGTAAACCGTAGTAAAGTCTCGTAGTGGATCCTTAATCAAGAAATAAGGCAGATATAACCATCGGATAAAGCCAGAAGCAGAGTCTGGTATTCGGACTTACCCTTTAGTAGAACAGGGCTACAGCTATGCTGCCAACATCATCCGTTTACCTGGTCGCTCACGTCTGTAGAGGCTAGTTGCCGTGGGGACGCTTCAGCGTTCTGCTGCCGGGCGGAAGTCTCGGTCTTCCAGTAGTGATAGTGCGCATGCGCGTGACGTGTTGCCGCTGAACAAGCGGTTTTAAAGTCCACAGTAAAACGATGTATAAGTATTGCAATAATCCAGTAAGAGTGTGCTTTATGCATATATTGTTGATTGTCTATTTCCACAGTTCAGGGTTGAACAATTTGGTTTTAGGCCATCAACTCTGAACAGGTTAGAAATTGTGTATATAATTTGTGCAATTAACAGCATAGCAAACACTGCTCTGTATTAATTGTATAGCCAAATAAATTGAGTCTACGTATGTTTCATAGAATATACTTAATCCTATTCTTTTTGTATTTTTGTTTTTTGTTTGATGTAGGTTTGGCAGTATATCACACTTATGCGCCGGATATTTCTTATAGACTGTCCAGGTGTGGTTTATCCATCTGGGGACTCAGAAACAGACATTGTTTTGAAAGGAGTGGTGAGTATTGCAAATAAATGAATGTGACAGCTTATATTTTAAAATGAGAGTAGATGGAGTAGAAGAAAGGTTGCAGACTTTATTAGCCTAATAAACCATATTTGTTTTTAAAATATATTGATGTATTAGTATAGATGGAATGGATATGTAAAGTACTTTTATAAAAGCACAATGACACAGTGGCTGTTGACCGTGTATGTATATCTTTGCAAGGAAAAGAGGCTGTTAATTGAAATACTACTTTTTTTTTCTTTTTTTTTTTTGCATGAATCCTTTAGGTACAAGTGGAAAAGATTAAAAGCCCTGAAGATCACATTGCTGCTGTTCTTGAAAGAGCAAAGCCAGAGTACATCAGTAAGGCTTACAAGATCGATTCCTGGGGAAATGCTGAAGATTTCCTTGAGAAACTTGCTTTTAAAACAGGAAAATTATTGAAGGTTAGAATTTTTTTATTTCCATTCTAGATGGTTCTTTGAAACTATTTTCTTACTGCACCTGCCTTTAAATTCAGTGTTTTTCTTGTTTGCTTAATGATTTGTACTATTATACATTAGCTTCTTTTTTTTTTTTTATTTGTCCAATATAAAATAAGAAATTAATGCATAATGGGTTAATATAAAATGTGTGTGTGCCTTTTTAAATGGCCTATTGGTCTTAATTTTAATATATTCATTGGAATACACTTATCGTTTAAATAAAGATTGAAATATTATTGAAAGGTATCTGCTAAATTTGTTCAATGCAGGGTGGAGAGCCAGATTGCCAGACTGTGTCAAAGATGGTCCTCAATGACTGGCAGCGGGGGAGAATCCCATTCTTTGTGAAACCACCAAATGCAGAGCCACCTCCAGAGGTATTCATATTCACTATACGGGAAAGGAGAAATCCTTGGTACATTGCTTTGTCCTTCTCCCTATTTCACTTGCCCTGGTGGAAGCCTTTGCATGCACTTTGCTGTTTCTGTAACACCATAAAGGTATTACCCAGCATACAATATGCATCCTCTACACTCCTTCATCCCTGCTTACTTGTGTAACTAGTTTTCCACCTTGATCTAATTCCGTGGATCCCAAACTTTCTGAGTTCGAAGCACCCTTAGGCTCTCCATAATTTTTTCAAGGCACCTCTATGCAAAAATAATTTCCAAGTAGTCCCCTGTCTTGCTTTTCACCTGCCCTGGCCGCGGCACCCCTTTGAGATTGCATGGCACACGGTTTGGGAACAACTGATCTAACTTATTGTAAATATATTCTTTATAGCAATGCAACAGTGATTTCAATTCATTCCTATTAAGTTCACTGCTGTTTACTGACAGAGCGTGCTTTCTTTTTGTAACCTATTTGTATACATTTTAATTTTGAAGCTCCTTTCACAGGGAAACATACGTTTTTTGGAAAGTTTTTCTATCAATCTAGATCAGTCTAATCTGTCTTCAAAAACTGGCAGATAATCAACTATAAGTCAACAACTGATACATTGAGCTTGAATGACATTTTAGATGAACCTTCAAGAGGGAATTCTGAGTTTAAAGGGAAACGGACAAAAATATCTTGAGTAATCTAAACTAGATATGATTCAAAAAATTTTGTTCTTCTATTGTCACCCATGCAGATGAAGCAACACCTGGCGCAAATATTGAGAAAAAAAAAATGTTAATAGCATTAATTTAATATGCAGTGCACCATTATCTTTGTTTTGGTCAATGGTTCATCATATTCTTCAGCTATTTATATAGCACCACTAACTCCCCAGCGCTATACAGAGAACTCGCTTACACTCCCTGCATTACATACACACAGACAGAGAGACTGTCAATTTAATAGCAGCCAACTAACCTAATAGTATGTTTTGGAGTGTGGGAGGAAACCAGAACACCCGGAGGATACCCACGCAAACGAGGGGAGAACATACAAACTCTACACAGATAAGGCCGTTTGGGAATCTAATTCATGACCCCAGTGCTGTGAGGCTGAAATGCTAACCACTAAGCCATCATGCTGCCCCAGTGGTTTTTCTTGCCTACTGAAAAATTGGTATTGTAGTTCAGTGTACAAGTTGAAAAGGATGAATACTGGAAGTCAGGTCTAATTTGGTTTTTTTTGTGTATGCGTGAAATGTAAACTTAAAATATTATAGTTTTAATGCCAACAGTTTAATCATTCCTTTGTACGGTGCAGTTGTCATTTCTTGCTTCATAATCATTTTTATAGCGCCAACAATTCTGCAGCGCTGTACAGAAAATATTTGCCATTCACGTGAGTCCCTACCCCAATGGAGCTTACTGTCTAAATTCCCAAACACACACACAGACAAGGGTTAATTTTGTTAGCTTGCAATTAACCTACCAGTAGATTTTTGGACTGTGGGAGGTAACTGGAGCACCCGTATTAAATCCACGCGCACACAAACAGGGGGAGAACATACTCCTCACAGAAAAGGCCCTGTTTGGAATTCAAACTCATGACTCAGTGCTGTGAAGCAAAAGTGCTAACCACTGAGCCACCGTGCTGCTTGTATTTCCCTAGTTTTTAGAACAACCTATAAACTAATCAGAACTTTGGAATTTTCACATGAAGACAAAGTATTTCAGGAGATGAGTCTGCTGACCTTGTTGGATGCAGCATTATACCTCTAAATTGTTTAAGTGAGTATTTTGCTCCATGTGACAGGGGTCATGATGTGGGAAGCCACAGGCTGAGAATATGACATTGATAGTGTAAGGTGCAGGGTTCTCCACCAGCACAAAGTAAGAGTAAACTGATGCAGGAAAAGTATGGTGTGAAATGCATTCCTATATGAAACGTAATTCATACATCCAATTTTTTTTTCCTTCAGACGTTGCAAACGTCATTACAAACAAGTGCTGCAACAGGTCTGAGCGAGGAGAAAGTCGAAGATGAAAACACCATCTCGGATGTCCAAGAAGCTGCTAATTCTGAAAAGAAAGAGATAAAAGAAATTCTGTCACATGTTCGACAAAATTATGGCAAGCTCAACGTGGCGCCAGAGTTTTTACACGAAGACTTGGTGCCTATAGAAGCAGATGGAATGTCAGATATTTCTGAACTTGATTCATTGGAGGAGGCAGAATTATCAGCAGAAGAGGAAGAGGATCAGACTGCAGACCTGTCTGAGGAGAAAAATGGCACAAGTTCCAAGGAAGAAACGCAAAGTGCAGAAAAACAAAGTTCAAAAACATTGTTGAAAGAATTGGATGATAGAATAGCAAGGTGCAAGAAATTCCTGGATAAAGCCAAAGCCAAACGATTCTCTGCCATAAGGTAATGTAAGATACTCTAAGGGGGGCACTACGTTGGGTACACTATTTTTTAACTTGTGACGTAACTCTGTTTATCTTCTGACTAAACTATTATATACAATAGGCACTGTAATGAATACTTAATGATTTCTTCGATTTTTATATAGCAGGCTAGTAATTTTGTTAAGTTCAACAGTTGTGTTCCAGGTATGGATGCATATGCTTTATGGAACGGATGTGCTCGTATATCACACTTTGCTTCAATACTGTGTTGCTTCACGCCTTATAGAGCAGAGAATCCATGCTAGAGAACAGTATGGGACAGAGATCGAAATCTGCTAGAAGGGGTATGGTACGTTTTCTCGATTAACACAAACCCGACAAGCAGGATCCCTACAAAAAAAACCTGAAACGGTTAACCTGTGGGGTCCCGACATTGCCGCTTTATATTAATATTTATCTAGATTGCACTGTTAACTGTCGTCTAAGTTAACTGCCGGAAAGCTGTGTATTCGGAATGAGTTCATGCTGCTGGCATCGGAAACGTGTATTTTTCGGTTTTTAGGCAAGCCTGTATTATATTGCAGTCGTTTTTTTGCCAATCAGATTTTTTTTTTGTAGGGATCCTGCTTGTCGGGTTTGTGTTAATCGGGAAAATGATTACCACCGAGGAGAAGTACTGCAGAGGAAGTGAAAAATTTCTGATTGGACGAGTTCTGCTGCCTCCAATCATGTGCTGTAGTCGGTACACTTCTCATTTCTTAGATGTTTCACTCTAGGATAGCATCACCAAGCTATCTGTTGGCCACCAGTCATCTTGGCGTTCTACTGGCTGCCAAGATGTCAGTCATTGTCATTTACCACCTTTCTAAGATGGCAACATGGGTCAGAGGAGTGTAAGACCATGGTGGTATTTCATGTTTTCTAGTCAACTCAGTATGAGACTGCCTTTGATGGTTATTAATGTCAAAAATGGTGGCTTTACTTTTTAAAACTCAGCCTTAAAGTCCAGTTAGTGTGTATGGTGTCAGTTGATGCAATAAAACACATTAACCTGAATGTTGTTTAATACAGCACACAGCAGGTTTGGTTATGTGACTTCATTTTTGTAAAGTTTTGGTCTTGTTTATTGCACCTGTTTTATTTGTTTTTTTTTTATTTTATTGTTTGTTCTTCCTGAAAATGTAGTTATAGTGGTGGCATAATCACAGTAAACTCAGTATTTATGCACACAGTTTTACTCAGTAGTGTACATAATATTGTTCCAACAGATTCCCTGCCCGTTCAAGCTAATATCATTTTTGGAGCTTGGGACACAGCAGTTTGTCCACGCTCACAAGTAGCTAACATTGGGATTGGAACCAATGTTTGCAGCAAGTCTGTATCATTATTGTATGGTCAGTACATTGAAACTGAGACACAATTGTACCATTTTGTAAAGTGAATGACTACTGAAATAATGTAGTTATCTGCCCTATATAGGGGCCCTGATCAATCCTTGGTGAACTGGAATGTCCCTATAATACAGAAGGCACGTTGGTTTATGTATGCGCTCTTGCAAATACCCGTATAAGCCGTTCTTAAAATTTTCATCGCTTAGGACTTGTTCACACTTAACTGCTTTTAAAGCACTTCTCATGTTATTATACACATGAAAATGCATTTAATTAGGTCAAACGGTCAGTAGTGCCCGCGTTCTCCTTTTCGTTCTAACATTTTAAAGCTACGTTTAATAGTTTGCAATGCGTCACATCCTATGCTTCATGCATTAACGTGCGGTACCATTGTATCTGTAAAGGCACAACATATGGAAAACTTGTCCCAAAGTGCATTTTGTCTATCTACCAGTGCATAGGATTGTGGTTAGTATTCATTAAAATTTGTTTTGCTATAGATATTTTAAGTCATTTTGGTATTGCAAATGTATCACCACATGAAAGGCATCATGCTGCAAAGAGAACAAACTATTCTGTGCCTTTTTTATTGCAGGACATTATCATGGGATATATATCACATGGGATATTAAAATAATCTATTACTAATTACATATGCAAAGAAAGTCACGACTTGATATTATTGCTTCTGGATTAATTTATATTGACTTCTACATATTGTTAGTTTTGGATTGCAGTAAGTCCACCTTTTCGCACCCAAGCTGATATTTGCTACCTGACAACTGCTCTGATCTTGAAAACTCCTAGGGATGATGTTGGGTGAAAATAGTTACTTACCCTTCCCAGATATTGCAATGAATTCTTCAACACTCCCCAGTGCAAAGGGAGAGCCAAGGTATAGGCATTGCTGGCTGGTGTACGCTGTGTTCTGGCATTCTGAAAATGGTTGTTAAGGCATGAAACATTATTGAGGGATTTAGAATGTTCATTTATTAAATCTAATGATTCACTGTCTGCTTTTTTTGGTTGAGGCCGTTCCAATTCTCAAATGAATAAGTAACATTCTCTCATTAGCACTTGTGCAAGAGCATAAAATCTGCACCACATGTTGTTAAGCTTTGGGACAGGAGCCACTGGATCTGCTTTCATATATTGGCTAATGAAATTTTGATGCATGCTTAAATGAAAAGTATAATTAAGACATTAATGCTAAGTTAAAAATATATTGAACAAGCTGTTTTTGGTTTCAACTTTAAACCAAGAAAAGGGGAAAACAACTCTTCCACAAATGAAGGGGATTGCATGGTTGAACATCCCGCAACAATCACCCCAGAAAACTGCAAGAATATGTTGATGTGTTTCATATGCAGGCGTTAAGCGAGATGCCATTTGTTTCTTTTTGTTTTATGACTGGTTTTAGTCATTTAAGTCGGCAATCAGTTGTACCAAAATGTTTTTCTCTGTATGTGTTAAGATAAAGGTTTTTATCAGGTGGCAATCGGTCTCATCCCAGAGTGCTGACAATGTGAGAAGGCGAGTGTGAAGATACCGGATTTATCTGGCCCAATGCTACTCATTTTGCACTGGCTGGCCACCCTTGGGTGCCTTACTATGCCAGGGAAGTCGACCCAGTACCTTCTAGGGTTCTCAGGCAAATGCAGTTAGAAAGTAAAACAATACATTTATTGTAACAAAAACAATCGCTAGATTATTCTATACACAGTAAATAAATGCCAGGCAGGTTTACCACATCTGTCCCTTACCCCAATAACTTAAGGAGTTAGTCACCTGGCTATCTGTACTTGACGACCCATGGATCTGCCGATGTATTTCACTGGCAGAGAACGGCAACTCTAAAAATCGGCCACCCTGCAGCTTCCAGTCCCAGAATGAATCTCTCCCCCGTGGATTGGCTTCTTATATCCAGGATCTAATTTCCACAGTGTGTTAAACTCCTTGGGCAAACCCCTGGGTCTATCCTTCTTAACCATTGGCAGGTGCTGTATCAGGGGGTTGGAGGGGGAGTGGAGATGTACTTCCACAGAAAGTCCCCTGCTGGGCTCCAGACAAAATGTCTGAACTAGTCATGTTGAGAACAATGGATACTAATTGGCCTTACCCCTCACCCGTATCCTGCAACCTGATCCCTACCCATAACCCCTCTGGCTTCACTTTAAGAACAATGAATAGTAACCTCACTGCCACATCATCAATATACAATACACAATATAAATATTTACAATGAGCTACAATGTCCCCTTATCCACATGTAATTAGACACTGCAGTTGTCTGTTGAGCTGGGGAATTCACAAGTTGGTGTATCTGCGTGACACTATATTTGGTAAATTGTCAGCTCTATTTACCAATCGACATTCTGCCATCCATTGGGTATTACGGAAGCTACTCAAATTGTTTGCTGGGCCTGCCATGGAAAGTTTTCATGATTGACCCTCCTTGGCTGACAAGACCGGCCTGATGGACAAATACCACCCTTGTTTGCAGCTTCCAGTCATGATAAACTCTACTGGTAGTCCTGCATGTGTAGTAGTTGATCGTTGTATAAAGGTGTAGTTTGGATGCAGCCTATAGCTGCTATAGAATTGCACTAGTCCTATTTTAGGCTGGAGAGGTCATAGTATAGGTGGAGAAAAATTGATTAGAATGACCTAACGTGAAGTCTAAAAATTCAGATGAAATATAAACTGAAGTGCTCATACATGTATGAAAATATTACCAGGATGTAGCTAATGGAAACTGCATAAAGCTGAGCGGTTTGGATTACTCACTTCTTGACCGACATGGTTTTTTTTATTTGTTTTTTTTTTTATTTATTTTTTGGAAGTATGATCCGGTTTGTGATCTGAATTAGAATCTTGTGGCTAAAGGTTAAAAACTTGATTAAACAAACCAAAATTGAATATCATGCTTTTGTTTAATAATTGAGGCATTAGTGAGAATTAAAAAGCAAGTGTTTTGTATACTGTATTTAGAAAAAATAAACTCATTATACTAATTCCATTTTTCCCTCTTAGAATTCCTAAAAATCTAAGTGAACACATCTTTGCAAAGCCAAAAGACACAGATGAACACAAAGAAGAACAGCAAAATGAAGGTAATTTAATATTCCCCTCAGGAATCTCCACGTGTAACCTACAGCCGCCATCCAAATTTATACTCATCCCTGTCCATTAATACCCATTAATTAACTGGCCTCTGTGCTTCACTGCTTAAGCTTAATTATTTTCGGAACGTCTTACTATGCAATTACCACATGCTGTTCATTCTCCGGGGAAAAAATCCCCTACTGTTGATAATGGCAGTGTACTTAGTACTGCAAATGTCTAGCAGCTAAATACATTCAGTATAAAGACCGGTGCACAGGAAAAAGGTAGTGTAACCTTTAGAGGCTATTTGGATGCCTGCTTTCATTTTCAAAACTAAACCGGAAAAATTACAGAATATATCTTATTAAGCTGTTATTGCTTTTGCATTTTTATTACCATTTCGCACCTTAAGATAACTTGTAATTTGAAAATTCTGCCATACATGTGCACGGTTTCCATTATTTAAAGAGATGAGCAAACAGTGTTTCATTAGAGGTGCCTTGTATATGTTGTACAAATTGTTAAGTATATAAGATTTCTGTATCCAAGTGCACTCTATCTCGTGTCTAGTGGAATGTTTATGTTGTTGTGATTCTCAGGGAAGAATAAACCAGGGAAGAAAAGGAAACGTGATGATGATGAGAGTGCTGATGAAAGCAAAAATCCACAGAAGCTTACATCAAAAGAGGTATTTCCTTTCTGCTATACTTTCACACTTTCCTTCTCTATCATCCGTTTTTGAAAAGATGGTCCAGTCTCTGGATGGAGATCAATCTCTAAATTGCAGGTCGCCCCTATTCATTCTCTTAATGGGAGATGGAGGAAAGCAGATTTTCTTATGTACATGAAGCCTATGTTAAATGGAACGGTGGCCAAATTTCCATGCTAATAATGTTGATTAAACATCTGACATTGGAGGAACATTTATTTATGTAGATAACTCCATAGACTTGGCATTCCTAATTCTCTCATCTGCAAAATTAAAGTTTATTAGAGTTATATAGCAGGCCTGGTCAACCTGTGGCTCTCTAGCTGCTTTAAAACTAAATGTCCCAGCATGCCTTGTCGGTTATCGTCTGGCTGTCTACTGGCAAAACATGCTGGGGCTTGTAGTTTCACAACACCTGGAAAGCCACAGGTTGGCCAAGCCTGTTGTATAGCATGGTGGACAGTGCAGCATTTGTGCTGCTTGATGCTGCAAGTTTGGTAATGTCTCTTTCGAAGGCTAGGTAGAAACTGGAGCTTTTTTGTCCAATAATCGTGCCAATCAGCTGACATACGACTGTTCGGTCAAATTCCGCGTTAATATGTAGAATCATACGATGGTCGAAAGTCGTCCAGTGCCAATTGTCGGCTCATTAGGTTGGTCGTACTGTTTAATAGTCTTGTTACAATCACCTTCCGATCAGGTAGTGTGTGTGAATTCATAACAGATTCCACGACCACCTGCCCAATCGTTCCTCAACAGATTCCACGACCACCTGCCCAATCATTCCTCAAACTGCGATTCCTTTCGGGGGCATGTGTATGTAAATTACTGGTGTCTGTAGCTGTCTCACGTGGCATCAGTCAATTGTCAATTAGGTGCTTGTAACGGAAAAGCAATAGTAGCTGTCTATTGCATATATGTGTATAGCATAAGTCTGCTTGCCTAACTATACACTGTTTTTTGTACAGTCTACAAGAAAACCATATACCCGTTTTCTATAGCTGTGTATTGGATCTGTCTGCTTGCATAATTATACAACGGTGTATACAGTCAAGTCCATAAATGGGACATAGACACAATTATTATATTTTGGGCTCTATACACCACCACATTTGATTTAAAATGAAACTAACAATATGTACTTAAACTGCAGACTTTCAGCTTTAATTTGAGAGTATTTGCATCCAAATCAGGTGAATGGTGTAGGAAGTACAACGGTTTCTATATGTGCCTCACACTTTTTAAGGGACCAAAAGTAATGGGACAATCGACTCAAAACCTATTTCATGGACATGTGTGGGCTATTCCCTCGTTATTTCATCATCAATTAAGCAGGTAAAAGGTCTGGAGTTGATTCTAGGTGTAACATTTGCATTTGGAATCTGTTGCTGTCGACTCTCAATATGAGATCCAAAGAGCTGTCATCAGTGAAGCAAGCCATCATTAGGTTGAAAAATCAAAACAAACCCATCAGAGAGATAGCAAAAACATTAGGTGTAGCCAAATCAACTGTTTGGAACATTCTTAAAAAGAAAGAATGCACCGGAGAGCTCAGCAACACCAAAAGACCACAGAAAACAACTGTGGTGGATGACGGAAGAATTATTTCCCTGGTGAAGAAAAACCCCTTCACAACAGTTGGCCAAATCAAGAACACTCTCCAGGAGGTAGGTGTATATGTGTCAAAGTCAACAATCAAGAGAAGACTTCACAAGAGTGAATATAGAGGGTTCACCACAAGATGTAAACCATTTGTGAGACACAAAAACAGGAAGACCAGATTAGAGTTTGCCAAACAACATCTAAAAAAACCATTATAGTTATGGAACAACATCCTATGGACAGATGAGACAAAGATCAACTTGTACCAGAGTGCTGAGAAGAGTATGGCGAAGGAAAGGAACTGCTCATGATCCAAAACATACCACCTTATTGGTGAAGCATGGTGGTGGTAGTGTCATGATATGGGCATGTATGGCTGCCAATGGAACTGGTTCCCTTGTATTTATTGATGATGTGACTGCTGACAAAAGCAGCAGGATGAATTCTGAAGTGTTTCTGGCAATATTATCTGCTCATATTCAGTCAAATGCTTCAGAACTCATTGGACGGCGCTTCACAGTGCAGATGGACAATGACCCGAAGCATACTGCAAAAGCAACCAAAGAGTTTTTAAGGCTAACAAGTGGAATGTTATGCAATGGCCAAGTGAATCACCTGACCTGAATCCGATTGAGCATGCATTTCATTTGATGAAGACAAATCTGAAGGGAAAATGCCCCAAGAACAAGCAGGAACTGAAGACCTTTGCAGTAGAGGCCTGGCAGAGCATCAGCAGGAATGAAACCCAGCGTCTGGTGATGTCTATGCATTCTAGACTTTAGGCTGTAATTGACTGCAAAGGATTTGCAACAAGTAATAAAAAGTGAAAGATTGATGTAGGATTGTTTAGTTTGTCCCATTAATTCTGGCCCCTTTAAAAAGTGGGAGGCACATATAGAAACCATTGTAATTCCTACACTGTTAACCTGATTTGGATGTAAATACTCTCAAATTAAAGCTCAAAGTCTGCAGTTAAGGCAGATCTTGTTAGTTTCATTTCAAATCCATTGTGGTGGTGTATAGAGCCCAAAATATGAGATGTGTGTCGTCCCAATATTTATGGACTTGACTGTATCATGTCATGAACAAAAGCTCGCTGGAAATTCCTGAAGTCAGCAGGGTTGTTGTCCCGTATCTCCTGCAGCAGGGGCATATGAGAGAATGAGTCTCTCCTCTGCTACCACTCTTTGGTTCAACAAGACAGTTTCTTTTTCTTTTTATTCGGGTCTGTACTTGCAGTCTTCTGGCCATAGCAAGTAGCAAAACAGCAGTAACTTTTTCTGTTCTTCCAAAGTATCCATAATATAATAAATTGTTTATAACATACACTGTACACAATGATGTATTATAGAATGAATAAAAAAGTTTCCTTTTAAGAGTTTTTGGGAGGTTCTTACCGGAGATGTTCTGCCCTTTATTTAAATTTCTTGGCAATATCGCTGCAAGGACGTCATATGTTTGAGTGTGTACAAAATCAAAGTCTTTTAACACAACAAAATGGCTGTGAAGAGTCACTGCTTGGATGGTCGGTCTCTCGTTATTCGTTTAAAATGTGTCTAGTATGTGTACATGAATCGCCTGAGGGATAGGACATTCAGTCGTAGGTACAACCGTTGTAGATAACATGTTGGTCAGAAAATTCTTCAGTGTGTACCTAGCCTAAGCAATCATGTCTTCCTTCACCTGCCTCTGTCCTCCTTTAGTGTATACATACTTGATGTAATCTGCAGGATTTTGGAAAACGATTGTGACCAAATGTATCAGTCTGTACAGAATAGGATCAAAATTTTTTTACTTTTTTACATATTTTGCCACCACCCTTCTGAAAAGCACAATATATTTAAATGAACTTGAAATATGTGCTCTGCTTTTTTTTTTTTTTTGTGGTTATTACATTTCCCTTCCTTGACTGTGTCCTCCTTTTGCAGAGGAGAAGGCTAGAGAGGCAGCAACATTCAAAGAAAGTGGGGGTACGGTATTACGACACTCACAATGTCAAAAACAAGAACCGAAACAAAAAGAAAGTGGACACTCAAATGCCAAAAATGGGTCAAAAGAAGTCAAAACAGAAACATTGATTCTTGTCTGTTATATGAATAAATGGTCTGACTTTTTCCAATGTGTGGTCTGTTTTATTTTGTAAGGTACGTTTTAAAAGAGGTACTTCAAAAAACAAAACACTTTGTACAAATAATAATTCGGGTGCTGGCACAATACAATTCAGCCGGGAAGTATATTGCACCAATATTCTAGTCACTTACCGTTTTCAAGATGTGTTTTTTTTTCCCCATGATTCTTGTGCTCTAGCTATAATTTTTATAGGGTCATGTAAGTTCTACTTAAAGGAGAATCCCACTTTTAGGATACTAAAATAATGAATAAAAAGAATTTTATCTATATAAACCACAAAAGTGTCGTTAAAGGGTTTGACCACTATTTGACTACCCCTTTAAGTAATTCACTCCTTCCTCCTCCCGAAATGGCAATCTGTCTCCTCAATTGGAAAGCCTGCTTACTAGAAATTGTGCTTGTTCTCTGCAGCTTAGACAAGCACACTGCAAGCAGCAGTCTGTAATGCTTTCATAGAGCTCTATTGAAGCCCTATGAATGTATGTTTTGAGCTCCAGGTTTCCAGTTCGGGTAATGGGGTTCCATTTCATTAGCTATACTTGGACCGGCAGGGTTGATCACGAAGCAATGAAGCATCGAGTAAGAATTTGAGTAGTGGAAAGTAAATACCCCTTAACACTCTCCCCTAAAAGAGCAATGCTAGGTGGCAATTTTCTTTCTTACTTGGAAAATATTAATAAATGAAATAGGTGTTCTTAAAATATATATGGATTGCAGTCAATGAGTGTCATGCTTTAGTAATACTGCTATTTGCTGAAGTACATACCAGGGGTGGACAAAATAATGGAATCACTGTGATGAAATAGGCTTCATATTTCAAAGTAACCAAATTGCAAGCAGAAAGGATTGTGCATGGTTTATATTAATTTTAATATAAGTTGACAAACATAAAAGAGGGAAAAGAGAGAGACTTAAAATGGCTACCTTATCTAGAGATAGTTTCCAGTTATATCATATGTGATTACCTGCTTTCTGTGGCAATCCTCTCTTTTTCAGTTCAGAAACCAAAGCATCTCTGTGGGGGCACGAACAGGACTGATATTGTGATTTTGAAGAATTTACAACATCACAGATCCACTACTATTTGATATTCAAGGTTAAATTTCAATTAAAAATAAATAAATCTGAACCCTTGAGAAATGATGTGAAGCAGCAATTGGAGGAGGTCTAACTGATCAGATCTGAGTGTTGTTTTGGACAGCACTTTGATGTGCAGGATTCCCTATTAAGAACCAACACAATGCAATGAGACTTGGAAAGAAGTTGGAACAATTTATCATCAAAAGAACTTGGATATTAAAATAGTGAGGTGTTTCATTATAGAATAAGCGACTTCTTAACATTTCTCATGTCAACTGAGGAGATTTTAATATATAAAAGCCAAATCGAATTACAAATGTGTCCTAGAGGTAAAAGTATTAGTTTCTTGGCATTAACACTAGCATAGAATCCAGATTGTAGACATTCCGTCCACAGATGTTACTCCTGGGTTGTTACTTCTTGGGCGCAATAATTCCTTCTAGCTGTGCCTGGAATAAAAAACAGATTTTAAGCCATTACAGTACAAAGCCCGCTGTCTGGATCTACAAAACAAAAGATTAGGATTGTTGTGTTGCAAAGCCACTACGATTTGGAGAGAAATGTAAATAGTTTTATGCCTACCTCTGTTATACCTAATATGTTGGCATTTAGTCATGCCATGTGGCACACTTTTTTTTTTTTTTTTTATATCCTATAGACTGAAATGTGTCTACAACAGTTGTAACTCAAAATTTTAATCTTTAATGACAATTAACGGTCAGTGTATGCTTTCAATGCATCTTCTTTATTCCTTTATTCAGCTGTTCATTTCCAGCTTATGCATAATAACTTGTATACAGTCTGTGTTCTTGGAGTGATTGATTGGACCTAATTCATTTAGGTCTATCCAGAATGTTAGCACCCAATTCTCTGAGCCGATAGTAAAAAGTAACACTATTGCTAAAGTTCTCTACAACCGCATAGTTGAAATGATTGTACTCGGACTATAACAGCCTAAGATATGCAAAAGACACCACATACAAAAGGTGAATGTTCAACTTACTCTAATCATGTACACTTTATTTTATTGCCATGCACATGACATACTGTAGGCCTTTTGTCATGTATAGAAGAATGGTGTGCTTTTGCATTTGGGATGGCAAGGTCGGCGAGCATGCATAGGAGATAGTCACCCACCACAGAGCAGGAATGCACCTCAGATTTGACTTGTAATAAACAATATACACTTGTACATTAGCGGACACACAGGGACAATGTAGGATAGAACATTCAATTTTTTTCATGGTCTTTGATTTTTGTAGACAAATTATATATCCATACACACACAAATGAGTAAATTCACAAGGCACAAATATACATTTTTTTCAATTGCCATAAAAGCTCATTAACACAGCTTTTCACCCAGTTACTTGCAGCTTGCTCACATCAAAACTGCTCAAAAATAAAATGAATGGAAGACCTTTAAATAGAAAATGCTGCACAGTGCCTTAGTGGCTAGCACTTCTGCCTCACAGCACTGGGGTCATGAGTTTGATACCCAACCATGGCCTTATCTGTGTGGAGTTTGTACATTCTCCCTGTATTTGCATGGGTTTTTTTCCCCCCACAATCCAAAAACATACTAGTAGGTTAATTGGCTGCTAGCCAATTGACCCTAGTGTTTGTATGTTAGGAAATTTAGACTGTAAGCTCCAATGGGACAGAGACTGATGCGTGTTTTCTGTACAGCGCTGCAGAATTAGTGGCACTATATAAATAGCTGATGATTTAGCCCATAGATTGTAAGCTTGCGAGCAGGGTTCTCTTACATCTGTCTGTATGTATTACCCAGTATTGTCTTATTGTTTGTTTACAATTGTAAAGTGCTATGGAATTTGCTGGCACTATGTAAATAAATGTTAATGATGATGCTGCCCCAGAAATGAGCAGACGAAGCAACCTGCATGAACAATTGTGTACGCTTTCATGAAAATTGCATCAATATGCAAGTGTGAATAAGACCTAAAACTAACTTAAACTGCCCATTATTCAAAATTTGCACATCAGCAATGCCCCTTTAAGTACAGCAAATAGGCACTGTGTTTATCAATGGTCTAGACTACAATTTCTATCCTGCAGTCTAAAAGAAACATTGAAGTAGAGATAACCTTATGTTATTTCCTCTGTCTCTGACTCTTTATGGAAAACACAAGGTGAAATCTATTTGCAAATTCTTAACAGCTTTCTTTACTATGTCCTTGTTTGACTTAAAATCCTGCTAATGGGAAAATAAAATGCCAAGTTTTGCATTATGATGAAAAGGAAAAAAAAATATGAAAGATGGTGAATCGGCTCAATTTCCATTTACTGGAACACCTTTATGAGAGAAAAAGAAGCAGCCTGCTTTCTTGAATTGAGGTATTTATGATTATTGTAATGCCATAAGTGAACATTTGTTTTTAAATAAACATGTAAAACACCAAATGTGACTATATGTTCTATACCCATAAGAAAATTGTACTTTATTTAAATGATCGCTTTAATTAAACCAACTTACCGGTCAACCTCGAGTCTAATACAAGTGCACTAGAACAATGATTATTTCAAATATCTGCACTTCATTGTCTAATGAACGTCTACATACTATCCAACCTATGGAAGTGCTTTGGTGGGATGAAACACTGCTGGAGACACATCTAACCACACCACTGACTTGTTAATATTGGTTTATTCCTGGTTTCCATCATCCAGTGCCTTACTTCCCTATGTACACAGAAAACTGTCACTATATGCAGGAGCTATAAGAGCTGCTCCAGAAACCATGGTATGGGTCATGGTGGAGATATGCTAAACCAGGAGAGAGGATTGGAAGAAAACGACTATGTTCCCGCATCAGGCCAGAGTGGAAATGGACTCCCAGTAGCGTACTAAATTAATAACTATGATTGGGGCAGCACGGTGGCTAAGTGGTTAGCACTTCTGCCTCACAGCACTGGGGTCATGAGTTCAATTCCCAACCATGGTCATATCTGTGAGGAGTTTGTATGTTCTCCCCGTGTTTGTGTGGGTTTTCTCCGGGTGCTCCGGTTTCCTCCCACACTCCAAAAACATACTGGTAGGTTAGTTGGCTGCTATAAAAAAAAAAATTGACCCTAGTCTGTCTGTCTGTCTGTCTGTCTGTCTGTCTCTGTCTGTGTGTATGTTAGGGAATTTAGACTGTAAGCTCTAATGGGGCAGGGACTGATGTGAATGAGTTCTCTGTACAGCGCTGCGGAATCAGTGGCGCTATATAAATAAATAGTGATGATGATGGTCTTCACATGTGTAGGATAGTGGGCCATAACATAAATCCGATGCAGTCATTGAATTAATAAACTCCTGATTGAGAAGTTATCACTGCAAATACATTCCTTACAACTTACTGGCTATATAAATGCACATGGATCGTAAAATAGTCCATACAATGACTGACCCACTTGGTTGACCAAACTAACCTGAGTGCTGACCAAAAGCAAAGTGTCTTTTGGTTAATGAGATCAACTGATGAATGCACATAGCAGTTTGCACTTACTGGCATAATCTTCTGCCACTCTCTCTGGTTTTTAAATGATTTAAGTTGTGTAAATGGAATTTGACATACAACTGTATACCAGTCCACTTCGACCATAGGATTGTGTGTTATATTATTTATTGTTGTATTATTTTAATATATATTTGGTTTTGAAGCCTAAATAGCTTAATAGTATCTGATGGAAACCTTGTATACACAGTGTGCTTAAGTCCATTCATTTTTTTTTCATTTTTATTTAAGTCCACACAGTTTTTGAAAACTTGTTCATATTTTATTACAAAGGACTTCTAGTAAAATGCCAGGTTATCAAATGACAAAAAAATACCAGCTGTTTTAGAGGTGGAAACATTTCTGTGTGCTGCTACAATCAATACATGTATTTATGTATGAAATTAATACAAGTATCAGAACAACTTTATGCTGAAAAGAGGGCATGTCTTACCTTTAGCTGCTGGTTGGTACGTTTCAGGAACTGTATTTCTTCTGCATGCTTCTTCTCCTCTACCTGCCGCCTCTCTGCCTCGCGTTTCTCAGTAGCATCACACTTGGCTTTCTGTTCATTGACCTGTCTCTCTAGATCTTTCTTCTCCAGCTCCAACTCTGCGATCTGCAGACAATAAACAATGTGCTCATTTAGTTATAAAGAGATTGGAAATTACTGTGTAGATACATGTAGACATTATTAGCATTTATTTATAGAGCACTAATATATTACATGTAACACTTGATACATAAGGTAGCTAAATAACAACTGTAGCTTATAATGGACTATTGTAAGGCAGAAGCATTCACAACAATCAATAATAAAGCAATTACTGGCGAGTAGAATTTCTGTGTGGTGGTGTGGTAAGCATGACATTGTGAGGTTGAGACATGAAACCAAATCTAGTCATTGTAGAAATCTTAAAACAAGTCAGCTGCTGGCAACCATAACTGTATTTCACCATTTATTTTACGTGGACCGCTGTTCTCTTCTAATTCCAGAGAAGGCTGTTGATTTGTGCTACATGAGTAAACTTGTGTGAAATAGAGCCAGTACACTTGTTACTCTTCTTTTGCAACATATGACACCACCAAGGGGGCAGCAGAGATCACCAAAGGAGGAAAAGAGATGGCAGCAGTTGAATTGAGCTTGTATTCAGTAGTAGTAGTATTAGAATGATCATCCTCAGAATGTTTGTTTTCTCTTCATCGACTCCAACAGAACACTATTAAATATAGGGATATTTTTTGGGTACACTGATAAATCTTGCATTCTTTACAGTTCAAAGTTTCTTGCTTTTAGCAAATCACATCTAAAAAGTTATATTTTTAGCTAGAAAACCTAGGTATAAAGAGCATTTTTATTTTGCAAAAGCTTTAAGTTCAGTCTCTTCCTCTGCAAAAATAAAGCCCACTTAGGCTGGGTACACATTACAGGTCTTTCAGATGATTATCAGACCAATTTCGGCTTAATATGTACACTACAACAATGAACGATTATCGTTCCAAAGCACATCGTATCGTTTCATTTGATTTTTAAGCTGGACTAAAAAATCTCATTCAACGATGGAACAATGTTGGGCAAATTCTGCAGTGTCCATAGATCTCTATGGAGTATGCAGAGTCACAAACCTTTTAGCTGATGGTTATGACAGATTAAGAGCACAGAGCTGAAGGTAAATCTTGTTGTAAAACGTGTTTAGTGTGTAGAAATTTTTTTTTCAGTCATTGGTAAAATCGTTATCTAGATCGCATATATTGATGAACCCTGAATTCCTTATCACGGCAGTGTTATGGTATAAATGCAATAAGGAAACAGGGCTTAGACAAGTATTAAAACTTTTCTTTTTTTATGCAGTCATGGAGGTTCTATTGTTGACAGAAAGGGGAACACTGTTAGCAATGGTCCAACAGACTTTTATATATAAAACAGCTTTTGGCTGTGGACAGGGGTCAGCATGGGCACTCTAACCGGTCTATGGCTACGCAGCCCCATACAGAGCGAGCTTCGATGCACTGTGTGTTCTGACACCTTTCTATCATAGTACAAAAAAAACTTGTTTTATTTGAATTGGTATGTAGAGTGCCCCGTGTATACACTCTTTCCCCATTGTGTTTTTGTTTACCTTTCTATCATAGCCAGCACTAAATTGTTAAGCAATTTGTGCTACAGTAGCTCTTCTATGGCATTGGACCAAACAGACTAACCTTTACTCACCACCTGCATCAAGGTTGTCCTTCCTTAGGCCACTTTTGATAGGTACTAACTATTGCATACCAGGCACACCCCACAAGACCTGCTGTTTTGGAGATGCTCTGACCCTGTCGACAACTGTATACCCTCCCCTTGTTGTGTCATTGTTATTCACTTCTCTTGTCAGTGATTTTAATGTTGTAGCTGATCGGTGTGTGTGTTTGTGTATATATATATTATATATATATAAATTTTTATTTATAGGGCGCCACTAGGTGTCCGTAGCGCCTCACAGGGACAAACAAAATTACAATACGAGGTGAGACAGCACAGAACAGTAAACAATAATCACAGTAACTCAGTGAGCTCAGGGCACAGCTAGAGAGGTGGGAGAGGGGTAGATCCGCCAACAGCGGCACCTAGGAAGGAGGGCACGGAAGAGAGGGAGCGAGAGGGGACGGGGGAAGGGGGTCCTCGAGGAGGAAGGGTAGGTAGCTGGCGAGCAGAGTTAAAAGTGGTGAAGACAGGAGGAGAGAAGACCCTGCTCAAAGGAGCGTAAAATCTAAGGGGTGGGGTAGACTGACAGAGAGACACGGGGGAGAGAAGGAGGAACGGAGGATAAGGGAAGGGGAATGAAGGGGAAGAGTCAGAAGAAAAGGTAGGAAGTTAAGTGGGAGACTGGAAAGCTTTAAGAAAAAGGTGGGTTTTTAAAGCCCGTTTGAAACTGGACAGATTAGGGGAAGTTCTGATGGAGGGAGGAGCTTGTTCCAGGGGGGCAGCACGGGCGAAGTCTTGGATACGCGCATGGGAGGAGGTGATCAGGGGGGAAGAGAGGCGACGGTCATTGGCCGATCGGAGAGGGCGGGATTGAGCATGAGTAGAGAGAAGGGAGGAGATGTAGGGTGCTGTGGAGTTGGCGAGGGCCTTGTATGTAAGAGTGAGGAGCTTGAACAGGATTCTGAAGGGAAAGGGGAGCCAGTGAAGGGATTGGTAGAGGAGGGAGACAGAAGAGGAGCCTAGCGACTGCGTTAAGTACAGATCGATGGGGAGCGAGGTGAGAGTGGGGGAGGCCAGTAAGGAGGAGGTTGCAGTAGTCCAAGCGGGAGATGATAAGAGAGTGAATAAGACCTTTAGTGGCATCTTGGGAAATGAAGGGCCAGATGCGAGCGATGTTACGCAGCTGGAATCGGCAGGATTTAGCAAGAGAGAGAATGTGGGGGCCAAAGGAGAGAGAGGAGTCGAGGATGACCCCAAGGCAGCGAAGTTGGGGGACAGGGGAGATAGAGGTGTTGTCGACGGTGATAGAAAGGTCAGAGGGGGGCGAGGTGCGAGGGGGAGGAAAGACTATAAGTTCAGTTTTGGCGAGGTTAAGTTTGAGGAAACGAGAGGACATCCAGGAGGAGATGGCAGAGAGGCAGGCGGACACCCTAGAGAGGAGAGGTAAAGGTGAATGTCGTCAGCGTAGAGATGATAGTTGAGGCCGTAGGAGCTGATGAGTTCACCCAGGGAAGAGGTTTATAGAGAGAAGAGTAAGGGTCCCAAAACAGAGCCCTGAGAAACCCCGACTGGAAGGGTGGATGGGGGGGAGAGAGACCCAGAGGTGGAGAGGCCAAAGGACTGGAGGGTGTGGAGGAGGAGGGGGTGGTCGAAGGCTGCAGAGAGATCAAGGAGGATGAGAAGGAAGAAGTGGCCCCTGGCTTTAGCCGAGAAGAGATCATTGGTGACTTTAGCCAGGGCAGTTTCAGTGGAGTGGAGGCGGCGGAAACCAGACTGGAGAGGATCAATAAGGGAGTTTTCAGAAAGGTAGGAGGAAAGACGGCTACAGACGAGCCTCTCGAGAATTTTGGAGGCAAAAGGGAGAAGAGATATGGGCCGATAGAGGGAGAGGTGGGGTCAAGATTAGGTTTCTTGAGAATGGGGGAAACGAGAGCATGTTTGAAGGAGGAGGGGAAGATGCCGGAGGAGAGGGAGAGATTAAAGAGGTGAGCGAGGTGGGAGCAGGTAGTGGGGGAAAGGGAGTGAAAAAGGTGGGAGGGGATGGGATCCAGGGGACAGGTAGAGGGGGGGTGAGGATGAAATGAGAGAGTGGACTTCCTCACCCGTGGTAGGGCGGAAGGAGGCTGGGGGGAGGACGGAAGAGTGGAGGGGGTGGACGAGGGAGTGGAGGAGGAGATTTCAAGTCGGATGGTCTCGATTTTAGAGGCGAAAAAGGAGGTGAAGTCAGAGGCAGTCAGGGAGGAGGGGGTGGGGCCAGGAGAGTGCTGAAGGTGGCGAAGAGGCAGGGGGGGTTAGAGGATTGGGAAGAGATGAGGGATTTAAAGAAAGATTGTTTAGCGAGTGAGAGGGCAGAGCTGTAGGATGAGAGAATGAATTTGAAGTGGAGGAAGTCAGCCAGGGAGCGGGATTTTCTCCAGTGGCGTCCAGCGGTACGGGAGCATTTTTGCAGGAGGCGGTAAGTTTGGTGTGCCAGGGTTGGGGTTTGGAGCAGCGAGGGTAGACGGAGTGGGCAGGGGCGACCGCATCCAGAGCAGAGGTGAGGGTGAGATTGTAGAGGGAGACCGCCTGGTTGGGGCAGGACAGGGAGGAAAGGGGAGAAAGGAGAGTATCAAGAGAGGAGGACAGAGTGGCCGGGTCAAGGGCGTCGATGTTGCGTATGGATAGAGTAGGTTTGGGCAGGGGGAGGGGAGCAGGAGAGGAGATGGTGATCAGATAGAGGAAAGGGAGAGATGGAGAAGTCAGAGAGATTACATAGGTAGGAGAAGACAAGATCAAGGGAGTGGCCAAGGCAGTGGGTAGAGGAGAAGTTCTTTAAAATTGTCACTGATTTTATTTAGTTATTTATTTCCATTTTTAATCATCATTTTCTGGCCTAATACTGCACATACAAGTTGACTCAAATTGCAGCATATGTGACCATAATCCCAAAATCCCAATCAACATTGGGTCAGATGCCAATTGTTACTACCAGTAACCAAACTACATTCCAATAGAGACTGCAGCAGTCTCGGTGACACGTGACAAGATTTGCCTATGTAAGGGGAGCTTACGACACAAGTATCCCGGATGAGGAAGGGGCTAATAGAGGCAAATGTGGATCTACTTTGCTCCAACTGTTTGATGAAGCAATATTCGTCGAGACTGATGAATGCTAACTCTCTACTCTCAGCCATAGCACGATGTTAGAGAATTCTGCGTACAAACACACAGTGCCTGTAATGAGCCTGACAATGTGGAACAGAGCACAAAAATATATACAGTACATGGACTTTGCAGTATTGCAAGATGGAACATGAATGCTGCTTGCACTACCTTTCTTCTGTTAATGCTCCATCCTTTTGTTCTAAAGTCTATGTGTATGGAGTATCTGATCCACACAGGGTTTGTGATCTCCATTTTTAAGCTCTGATTCTGCCTCATTCAACACTTACAACAAATGTGATAATACTTTGCTTTTTAAAAACAGGCTGAACATTAACCTTTACCTTCACACATTAATAAAGAGCTGCTGGAATACAATGTTATTTTTTGTGCTTGTGATGTGCAGTGACGGTGAAGATAATAAGGGTGATGGCACAAGCTTCTAGGGTGCGTAGGTGAATACCGGATTACTTTTTTTTGGCCTTATTAATTCAAAATCCATTTCTGGATACATCACGTTAATAGTATTATACAGTTAAAAAGAGAATGGCCATTCATGGAGACAGTGTGTCTGCCATTGTTCCTCTATCAGCAGACAGCTAATGTCATTCCTGTCCTTTAAATCACATTAGCCAATGATGTGTTAGCAGCAGGGAATAAAGAAACGCACCCACCACCCTCTAGCCAGCATGCAATTTGTTTTTAACTGCTGATCAATTTTCTAAAAAGATGTCCCTGTACTGTTTCATATTTATAAAATTTGATAATGTGATTAAAATCCAAGTTTGTCAACCATGAAATGAAAGATTCAAGAATAAAATCAGTAGAAAAAAAGTTAAATAATCTTAAATGCAATGCCCAATGTATGCTATGAAGTCACTATTGAGATATGAAGCAGTTTGAGAGCGTGGTAAATGCAATTTCATTGTGTATTAGCTATGGTTGAAGAAGCTAATATTCCAGATCCTGGAGATTCACAGCACTTAGCCAAAAAGATTAGACATTTTGGCTGGGACAGGAGGATATTGTTTGAAACTGCCTTGTTTATCAGTAAGTGGCAGCTAGTCAATTATTCTACATGCCAGTAAAACACTGGTATATTTTAATGTACAACACTAGGAGAAAATATTTAAACAAACATGTGAATGTAATATTTTAGTAATATCACTTTTACTACTGCTATGTGTTTATTTGTTCATCTAAAATAATTATATTGTCACATTTTCATTATTGTGTGTTATAAGTAACTACAAAATGAAGACGTTATTACTACAACATTGAGTTTAAGGCATACGCTCCCGAAATCTGGGTCAGTCTCCTGGACCCCCGGAGAGAGGGCAATTCTCCAGATTCCCAGCCGGCTGTGGAAAGTAAATGGAGGGGGTGGGGTTTATTGGCGTCATGGACGCGTCATTGTGGCCCCGCCCCCTTGTTTTATTGGTCTAAAAAGGTGGTTACAGATTTGGGGGCGGGGCTAACTGCGCAATTCTTCGAGCCCCACACACCCACCTGCCCCCCAGACATCCCGGGACACAAGCTGCCAATGTTGGCAACTATGGTTTAAGGTGGTTGTATAGGGTAGCATATAAATGAATATTTAATATTCTGCTCCTACCTAGAATCATTTCATAGAATGTTAGCTCTGACTACTATATCTATGTTCATGGTGAAAATTGTTATATGTAAAATTTTCCTAACTGTGCTTATATCTGTAGCTCAGTTTAAGTCTTTCCCACTTTAAAAATATACTGTAAGATTCTGAAACGGACATAACTTCCTGTAGTTTACTGGAAATGTCCAGAAAACTTTAGCAGGAGACAGTAGAAGTAATGCTCAGAAACTGAATTGTAAAAATAGGATCTATAAAAGGAAGTGGCGTTCCAATACCATAAAATGATTACACACATGAGATACATAGTAGATAATTTACGAAGCGTTGTGCATCACAAAATGTTTTGGTTATTCACCTTCCTCCGAAAGTATAAGAGCAAATTGATGTGTAGAGAAGCAGAGAAATCTTTACAGGAACAGTGTGTAAACGTCTGTAAATGTCACATACAGGGTTCAACCTCCTACCACTTTAAAACCACCCCTTTCAATTGGTTATGCCTCATATACTACATTAATTTCTGTATCTCATCTCTGCAACTGTGTTTTTAAGTATGTCCAGATTCTACTACTCAGAACTACATTAATTTCTGTATCTCATCTCTGCAACTGTGTGTTTAAAAGTATGTTTTAGGAAATTGTTATCTGTTTAAACTTAGGTTGGCCCAGTCTTTTATTGCTGCCTAATTTATGATATGTATCTGGCCTCCTCTATCCTATGCCACAAATGTTTTCTTTTCCTTTGATTAGCTTCCCAATTAGCACATCTGTAGTGTATTCCTAAATTAGACTGACTATATCTTAGCTTCATTCTATGGGGAGACGTATGTGGGGTAGACGTGTGTGATTTATACACTAAGTGGGATTTTCTCACCAAGTGGACGAAAATGCACAGTTAGACAACATATTGTTACGTGCCGCCGCGGCCCGTCTCCTGGTTCTGCTAGCGTCCCGGCCGTCACCTTGAAGACCGGGACGTCACTTCCGCTTCCTGGTCGGCCGTTGCCAAGGCAACGGTCCGACGCCGATAATCTAGCGCTGCGTCCCGGCGGTACTAGTGGCCGGGCGCCTGCGCGTAATTTAACACAGCCTGTGGGCTGATTAATGCAATTATCATGGGGGCTGTGTGAGACTCAGAGCTAGGCTCTGATTGGTGGCTTGTGGTATTTAGGGCAGTGAGGTCTGCAGCCTCACTGCCGGTTATAGCGTTCTGTCCTCAGTTCTGCTGCCTGCTTGTGCTATCCAGTTTGGTTCCTGCTACCTTGGATTTGACTACCTGTGTTTTGACCCCTGCTTGTTATTGGACCTGTGACCCTTCTCTTCTGACCTTGACCTTTTGCTGGAATTCGGATTTTGCTTCTCTGCCTGTGAGTTTGACCCTTCGCTTGCCCTTGGATATTGCATCTGTGCCTGTGACCTTTTGACCTAGGATTCTTCTCATACTACAGTCCACCAATCACTCCACTCCTGGGAACTCCTTTAAGTCAGTATACGTTACTCGACCCTTGGTCGGCCCGCAGCCCAGTCTGTCCCCACCACTAGGGGCTCCAGCGAACACCTGGCCTTCAGAGTAGTTCCCGAGTTTCACTGTACTGACTTGGGAGTTCCTAACACATTTGACTTGATTTTACTTCCAGCAATAAGCTACATCTGCCACAGCCTATTTCTGCATTACTTGTCTATCTATATGGAACACTGCAAAGCGGTAATTCTTTAAAAATCCCCTAACTTTTTGGCTTTAACTCCTTTTATCACAATGTTTAACAAATTGCTTTTCTTGGTCTCTTTTCATGGCATGACCTGTGTCTCTTTTCATGACATGAAACCCCTCCACCAACACAAACATTTGTTCATATTGCACCTGCATCACTCCACTCACCTCTAGTCAACACCCATGAATTGCTGTCCTATTTATTATCTCTAACAAGTACAACCTCCACCTGTCACCAGAAAATAAAAAGTCACACATCTTACAATCCCCTTGCCTATCTTTCTCTCACTCTGCTTCTATTAGCTGGTGATATATCACCTAATCCAGGTCTCCCACACTCCTCACACACACATACATCAGAGCACTACCGTTCTATAGCAAACCTCAAACACATCACCTGTCTCCCCTCTCTTCCAAAGTCCTTTAAATGTGCCCTTTGGAATGCACGCTCTGTTTGTAACAAACTTACCTCCATTCATGATCTCTTCCTCTCAAAAAACCTCAACCTTCTGGCAATAACAGAAACATGGCTCATGCAATCAGACACTGCCTCACCTGCAGCACTTTTACATCTCACCCACACCTCCAGACCTGAAGGCAGACAAGGAGGTGGGGTTGGACTACTTCTCTCCCCACAGTGCACGTTTACAGTTCTACCAAATGTCCCATCACTCACGTTCACATCTTTTGAAGTACATGCTGTTCGCATTTTTAATCCATTCTCTCTACGTGTTGCAGTGATCTATCGTCCCCCTGGAGCACACCAACAAATTATTGAGGATTTCTCTACATGGCTCCCTCACTTCTTATCGTCAGACATCCCCACCATCATCATGGGTGATTTCAACATCTCCATTGATAACCCACCTTCCAAAGCTGCTTCCAAACTACTCTCTCTAACCTCCTCACTTGACCTCTCCCAGTGGATTGAATCATCTACTCATAAGGATGGCCACTGCCTTGATCTTGTTTTCTCTAGACTATGCTCAGTTTCTAATTTTCTTAACACACCCTTCCCCCTCTCGGATCATCACCTTATCAGCTACTCACTCACCTCCACTGCTCTAACCTCTCTACTATCTAACTCTACCAAGCCTCCTCATACCCGCAGAAATCTGAATTCTATTAATCTTCAACAATTTTCCACCTCTCTCCAACACCTTCTCTCCCCTATCTCTACATTCTCATCCCCTGAGATGGCAGTACCTCATTTTCACCTAACCTTAGCAATGGCCCTTGATCAAATGGCTCCAGCGACACTACATACTACACGTCGACTTCGATGTCAACCGTGGCACACTAAAGCAACACGAAATCTTCAAAAACTGTCCCGTAAAACAGAACGTCACTGGCGTAAATCTCGCACCTCTAATGACTTCCTTACATATACTTCTGTCTAACACTCCTATCGAAATTCTCTGGACACTGCAAAACAAACATACTTCCAATCTCTTATCTATGCTCAGGCTTCTAACCCCAAACGCCTTTTCAATACATTTAAATATCTTCTCAATCCTCCCACCCTCAACCCTCCATCTACTATCAGTGCTCAGGATCTTGCTTCCTACTTCAAGGACAAGATTGACAAGATCAGACTTGAAATGGTATCCTCTTCCTCGACAAGCAATCAGCTCAATTCCTTCCCACTACCCTCTGACACCCTCTCTTCATTTGACCCCACAAATGAAGAGGAAATTTCTACGCTCTTCTTATCTTTCTACTCTACGTCCTGTCCTTTTGATCCTATTCCCTCGCAAATTGGTAGATCCCTGTCTTCTGTGCTCATTTCACCTCTAACTCAAATCTGTAATCTCTCGCTCTCTACTGGCATCTTTCCATCACTATACAAGCATGCAGTGATTACTCCTATTCTAAAAAAACAAAACTCCGACCCAAACTCTCTCTCAAATTACCGTCCCATCTCTCAGCTCCCTTGCCCCTCCAAGCTTCTAGAGAGACTTGCCTACACTCGCCTCACACGCTTTCTTTCCGCTAACAACCTGTTGGATCCTCTTCAGTCTGGCTTTCGTTCTCAACACTCCACAGAGACTACGTTGACCAAGGTTGTCAATGATCTGGATCTCTCGGCTGCATTTGACACAGTTGAGCACTCTCTTCTCATACAAACGCTGCAATCCCTAGGTCTTCAAGACACTGTTCTATCCTGGCTCTCATCCTACCTCTCTAATCGCTCTTTCACTGTTAATTTCTCTGGAGCCACCTCTGCTCCGCTTCCCCTATCAGTTGGAGTACCACAAGGCTCAGTGCTAGGTCCTCTGCTGTTCTCTATCTATGCTGCTTCTCTTGGAAATCTAATAAGTTCCTTTGGATTTCAGTATCATCTCTATGCAGATGATACCCAAATCTATCTATCCTCTCCTGATCTCTCGACATCTGTGTTATCCCGTGTAACTGACTGTCTTTCTGCCATATCATCTTGGATGTCCTCTTGCCAACTCAAACTTAATCTTTCTAAAACAGAGTTAATAATATTCCCACCCACCAACTAGAGCATACCTGACATTTCTATCTCTGTTGATAACATGACCATAAATCCCACCCCACAAGCTCGCTGCCTAGGTGTATTCCTTTACTCACACCTATCCTTTGTTCCCCACATTGACTCTATATCTAAATCCTGCTACATACATCTAAAGAACATTTCCAGAATTCGCACATATCTTACGCAAGACACTGCAAAAACCTTAATTCATGCACTTATCATCTCCCGCATTGTCTATTGCAATTCCCTCCTTACTGGTCTTCCCAAAAACAGACTCAAACCCCTACAATCTATTTTACACGCTGCGGCAAGTCTGATTTTCCTTGCAAATCGTTATTCCTCTGTTGAATCACTCTGTATGTCTCTACACTGGCTGCCTGTTTTGTACCGAATCCAATATAAAATACTTTTACTAACCTACAAGGCCATCAACAAAGCTACACCAACATACATCTCCTCTCTTGTCTCAAAATATCTCCCAACTCGGCAACTCCTTTCTACACAAGATCTGCGTCTCTCATCCACCCTCATTACATCCTCCCATTCCCGGTTACAGGACTTTTTTCGGGCTGCACCCACTCTATGGAATTCTCTCCCTCGCACAGTAAGACTCTCCTCTGGTCTACAAACTTTCAAGCGTTCTCTGAAAACCTACCTGTTCAGACAAGCTTATAATATTCCTGAGCCACCCTCTTAACCTCGCTACCTTTAGCCTGTTACACAATTTCACACAAGACAACTACCCCCTGACCAACATTGTTGTGTGACGGGATCATTTAGCTTATGAGTCACTTTTACCTTTGCAGTCTGGCTGGGCCAAAATGCAAAATGTAGACTTAACCTCATGTGTCAATCTCCCATAGTCCCATAGATTGTAAGGTTGCGAGCAGGGCCTTCTCATCTCTTTGTCTGTTTTACCCAGTTTTTTTATTAGTTTATTATGTTTGTCCCCATCTGTAAAGCGCTACGGAATATGTTGGCGCTATATAAATAAATGATGATGATGATATATGGCTTATATTACATATGAGAGTGTAGGAGCATTAAAATGATCCGTATTACAGTTACCAATTTTGTGCTTCCGAAGTGTTTTATTGAACTATCTCACAGAAGTGAAAAATGAGTCATTAAAAGTAAGACGAGCCCCAATTAATGCCAAATCTGAGATGGGGCAAAATTCAAGTCCTTTTGCATAGTGAAAATGAAAACCCCCTGCAAAGCTCTTTCTCCACCCCTTCCACTCATTCCAATAATCTTGCTCTGTAAACTTAAATCTCACTCTCTGCACTGCAAAAACGTGGCACATTGGTGTGCTTATGTACTTCACTAGGAACACCTTCACTCTCCCCAGCTCTTCTTGTTTTCCTGTACAAATTGCTGATCATCCACAAATGTGGCAATCTAGCTATGGAAACCTATGCAACCCATTGGAAACTGAGGTTCACTTTCGCCCAATTTATTAAAAAAAATGTCATCAGGGCATCCCTAGCTATACTGGCTGGCAGTAGTAAGAGAAGTCTTACTGCAGTGTCATGCGTGAGCCAGTATGCAAGATTCAATTAAAAAAAAAAATACATGTATTAGAACAAAAGAATGGTAAGATATAGTGCTTTTCTCTACTAAGAGTATCTTGACAAGAGCAGATGCAAAAGTACAATACCATTCCTTATATAGGACTTTAAATGGCTTCAGGACATAGATGAATGATGTCAATGATAAATAGCTATTGCTGACCACACACAGCGCAATCTGGTTGTTTACCCAATCGTCGAACAGTCGAAACTTTAAGCAATTTTGTAACATAGATTTTTGATCAAATTGAACAGTCAGACTTTCAGGTACTAAATTAAAGACAATGTACATCTGCTTTCCACTTTTGGGATGCCAATGGAAGTCATTGGTCTGATCTAATTTACCATTCTGACAGTGAAAGTCATTGGGCTAATGTAATTTATCAGTTCTGATATGATTGGATTTTAACTGAAATGTTGAATATTATGGATTCTGTCATCACAGCATCTATGATTTTCTGTATTATAGTACTAAGTAAATGCATTAAATATTTTTGTTTGTCTCTATTGACTTTGAGATTTTTTATTGTCTACTCTGAGGTTATTGTAAAATTATAATAAGTGGATATTCCTGTGTTCTATAGTCAGAAGACAGCATATAAATGTTAGAACCTTATGTAATATTTCCCATGTAGGATAAACATATTACTTTATTATGTTCCTGCACTACATGGCCTTTTCAAGCCATGTCCCATTCATAAAGTAATGCAATTAGTTAAAAATGTTCAATAAACTATGGGCAGCACGGTGGCCTAGTGGTTAGCATTTCTGCTTCACAGCGCTGGGGTCATGAATTCAATTCCCGACCATGACCTTATCTGTGTGGAGTTTGTATGTGCTCCCTGTGTTTGCGTGGGTTTCCTCCAGGTGCTCCGGTTTCCTCCCACACTCCAAAAACATACTGATAGGTTAATTGGATGCTATCAAAATTGACCCTAGTCTCTCTGTCTGTGTGTGTGTGTTAGGGAATTTAGACTGTAAGCCCCAATGGGGCAGAGACTGATGTGAATGAGTTCTCTGTACAGCGCTGCGGAATCAGTGGTGCTATATAAATAAATAAATAAATGATGATGATGATGATTAAACTTGCAAATAGATTAAAACATAATAAACGTAACACACATAGTTATGTTGAATTAAAAAATTATATTTTACTGAGTAATTATATAAAACCATGCCCATTCAATATATTTAAAAGCTGGCCATATTATTATCATATTATACCCAACATATAGCAGCCAATAACTTGAGAAAATCCATAAAGAATACATTTCTAACACAGCAAAAAGAGAAAAAGAACATGTCTTAAATCTTTAACTTTTAGCATCCTTGCTGATGTCAGTGTTTTTCTATCAGCCACTTCAGAATGTGAATACCCATTTAAAAAACACATTGAGGTAACCTTTTTCTTCCTGAAAGCAGTGCATGTTTTTTTAAATGTCAGAGTGATATAAATCATGGACTTATATTTTTTGTATTTATGTCTCTGATAAATGTAGCCACGGGCAGCCAGAACATTGCTACCATCTAGTGGACATTTTCAGCACATTATTACTGAATAAATTCAATAATAGTAGCTCACTATTTCAAATTCCCTGATCTGACTATATGAAAATTTACTTCACCTGTCATTTTTTTGCATTGCAGTCTGAAATTAAAATACATTATTATAAATACAAATCCTGAATAGGTGGCCACTCTGTTCTATCACTCCCAAATGAGTTCAAAATGTCTCACTGAAGTAAATGATCTCCACCTGTGCTAAATTACAGTGAATCATGGGAACTAAGTGTAAATACAGCATTTTCTATAGTTCGTCATGCTGGTTAATCTCTAATTGCTGAACCAATGTGTTGCGGAACATGTAGAGGTGAAAATGACGCTTACTGTCATTAAAGGAAGCAATCCTATCTGCAAAACAGTTTGATAGAAACGGTTTAATGAGCATCAGGTCTGTGACTTCTGCATCTTAATACAAAAATATTTTTGCAGAGGGTGTAACCATCTACTAGATAGCTACATTATTAACAAATTCAATAAGTGCACCACTAGAATCCTGCCTACGTTAGATCATCCATATTTTTGTTGACCAATATAGGTGTGACAGGATGGACCGCCTATGCCACCCTGTCTGTTGTTGCTTGGAACCGGCTGGGCTTACTGTGCCACCGTTCCCTTTCATTATCCCAAATACACCCTCTTGCGCAGTAGGAGGGGCTTACACGTAAGGCCACCACTGGACTCCTTCCCGGCATCCAGTACCAGGTTTCTTCTGGGTAACTGACGCTGTGAGTGTACCCCGTTACTGGTGTACCTGGGCTGGTACTCCTGACCTCTTACTATGGATCAGGGAAGCTGTGAATGGATCCCCCTGGCCTATCACACTGACCAGGGCTGCATGGGTAGCAGGCAGAGCATTGGCAATTTATATAAATAAGCGCCCTGTGCTATTTCCTTTAAATAAATTTATACCATAAGTTATTTATATGTGATCCAGTCACAATAGGAAATTATAATTTTGAAAGTGGTAAAGGATTTTATAGCCAAGACTAAATATGTATGCAAAGCAATATTATTATCACTGGCACAACACATATCTGGATTGCTATAGTGACAAGAAGACCTATCCTATGAAAGAACCTGTTTAAATTTTAAAGGCTGACAGATTCCCTCATAGATTTCTATTTAGAGGTAACGAGTCAACTTGTGTATCATGACAAGCAGCTCTTCCTATCTGTGAGTGGTGCATAGGAGTCCAAACCCTTTTATTGGCCCAATGCATTATTCTCTTGGCATTATTCAATTTATAGGGACAGATTCAACTGAGAAATCCAGGTAAGGTGTCTCTGGAGCAGCCACCTCGCGCAGATTTTTTTTTTTTTTTGCAGAAATCTCACTCATTTTTGCTCGTGCCCCATAGAGGTGTGTACTACCGGTAAAAATGTGCAGCCGCGATATTTTCAGGAACATCGTGGCCAACTGAATCTGCCCCACAATGTGCTTATGTTAAACAAGTATGGAAAAATGCAATTTCAAAAAAAAAAGTACAGACTTACTATAGGAACTGTATATTATTTTTTAAATCTGAATGAATATTATGCATATAATTTTATTGAGTTGCTTGCATTTTTCTGAAGATCATCAGCTATATATAATGAAAAGGTTGATCCAATCAAAAGCTTATACGCTGTGATCCTCACAAAAATCCCTTGAAGAGGGTAAAACTGGGATTCAACACAAAAACGTTGCTGCCCCAAAACTGGAGGCAAAATAACAGCTATGAATTTCAGAGAAAACTTAAATGAATAAGATAAGTTAGACTTTCTTATAACACAATATAATGGGATGGCTAATGAAAAGTATTTAGAAGGGACCTACTTTTTTCTCCACATCGGATTTGCCTTGTTCAGCTTGTAAGGCCTTCCTCATGCCAAAAGCCACGCTGCTTTCATACAATGTCTGGTACGCAGAGATGGTCATGTGGATTTCATCACGCACCCTCAGCAGCAAGATGCCACGCTCTGCACAGTTAATTGTCACTTGTCTGATAAGCTCATCTGGTGGTACAAAATGATATCTTTATTAATGATACAGTGACATTTTATATATTAACAATTATCCTTTCCTGGGAATTAATAATTATGAACAAAATAATATCAAGAGGTTATGAAAGTCCTTTGACAACAGAGGCAGCTAATGTAAAAGGGAAATCAGCATAAAGTATCATAATTGACCAATCTAAAAAATGATTAGATGACATTAAATGTACAAATAAATAAAACATGGATGAGAGCACAATTTAGAGTTCTATTACATGGTTACTAAATAGCAGCGGTAGACAGGAGACATGCAAGTTCATGACAAAACTCTGTTATAAGTGTATCATAACCACTGATCACATTAGCATGCTGGATATAATTTGTCAGGCTGAACTAGAACTAATAGAGAATATACCCATACTATATAGATTTTAGTGTGAAGAAGACCTTGGACCATATGTACCTGAGAGGTCCTAATTTATAACAAGTCATCTTAAAACCCTTTCTACTACAAGCTTCTGCAGAGTGTAGCCAACAATGTAGACAACAGGCTAGCTGATATAGGTCAAATGAGCTAATGTTTATATCAGTGTTTCACAATTGTTTTTAGAATTTAGATATTAGCCTCAAAATGTAGGAGCCAGGCAACTTTTTTATATGGTATCAGCTAATAGAGGACCATACCCCACCCACTTTACATACATCTCGCCATCTCATAACCATTGTCTATCCTCACCTCAATCCTCCTCTTCATCTTACTCCTAAACACGCCCCCCCAGTTAAATCCATCATCAATGCACCTTCTCACTCCAAAACTCATTCAGCCCCCTCACCAACCACTAAATCCCCTTCTCTATTCCATTGCCCCCCTAATCATCCGAGTAATCCCCCTAACAACATATCCTCTTCACCACAGTCGTCATCCTGCCCCCTACGTCATCATAACCATGCCCCCACAATCTATTATTAATTATTCATTTTTATTTATAGGGCGCCACTAGGTGTCCGCGGCGCCGTACAGGGATAAACGAGATTACAAAACGAGGTGAGACAGCATAGAACAGTAAACAATAATCACAGTAACTCAGTGAGCTCAAGGCACAGCTAGAGGGGCGGGGAAGGGGAGAGGGGAAGGTCAGCCAACAACGGCACCTAGGAGGGAGGGCACGGATGAGAGGGAGACCCCCAAGGGGAAGAGGAGGGAGCGAGAGGGGACGGGGGAAGAGGGTCCTTGAGGAGGAAGGCAGGGTAGCTGGCAAGCAGAGTTAAAAGTGGTGAAGACAGGAGGAGAAAAATCCCTGCTCAAAGGATCGTACAATCTAAGGGGAGAGGTGGACTGACCGAGAGACACAGGGGAGAGAGGGAGAGACGGAGGAACGGAGGATAAGGATAGGGGAAGGGGAATGAAGGGGAAAAGTCAGAAGAAAAGGTAGGAAGTTTCTTACCTAAGAAATCTACCTTTCATTTACTTTTTTACTTATATTTAGTTATATAACGCCAATCATATTATGCATTGTTGTACAGAGAAAATGTAGTCACTCACATCGGTCCTTGCCCCATAGGCGCTTGCATCCTAAATTCCCTTCCACACACACACAAGCTACGGTCCATTTTGGCAAAAGCCAATAACCCTACCATTATGTTTTTGTACTGTGGGAAGAAACTGGAGCACTTGAGAAAACCTATGTGAATATGAGGTGAATTTAAAAACTCCACACAGATAGGTCATTGGTTGGAATGAAACCCATGACCCCAGCTCTGTGAGGCAGTAACACTATCCACCCTTTATCATTACAATCATAATAATTAATCCCCTTCCCACATAGTTATAATTACTCCTCTAAGGTTAGCTTTTTAAAATATATCAATTTCATTATGCCCTACCTTTCTGGCACAAAGGCAGAGGGCCCAATCCACCATCATCATCATCATCATCATCACCATTTATTTATTTCTGTTCCTCTCTGAGATGTCTCTTTAAATGGATGTATTAGATTGTGCCCAAAGCTTCCTATTCACAGAGCAAAGACATGAAATCCAAGCCAAGAAATCCATCCCATATGATGAATCTGTTTTGTAAGACAGAACTTCAACCTCTTCCACTGCTCCCCATAGAATTTCAACCTCTTCCACTGCTCCCCATAGAATCTCCAAGCACCAAGGAATTGATTTTATTATTATTATTACAGAGGTCTGCATTGTTTCAACTGCCCAAAAAGCCTTGGATAGGGGAATATAGAAAACAACACCACGCCAACCCATGTAAGACTTTATATGTCAGAAGAAAGAGCAAACTTAAAAGGTTGTGTTGTAAACATTGAAAAATAATATATTGGGGAACAACATACCAAAGCACTGCGAATAAAGTTCTCTGCGCACAGGACAGATCCCGGTCTCTCGAGCTTGTCTCTGCTGTAATTTCATATCCAACTCTTCCTGTAGGTGGACAACATCCATCCGGGTACTAGGTGTGCTGGACACTTGCTGGATCCACAGCTGATTGTTCTCCATCCATTCTCTGTGTAGGAGACAAATACTGTTGTCCAGCTTAATCCTCCTCATGAGCAGGAAGTGAAAATTACCAGGAAGTATGTAGCTTCCATGGCAGATGGAAGGAATAATATGACTAGGTCTGCTATCTATCCTTTTAAAATCTGATAGTCATCAAATGTGCATTCTGAGTGTCAGCAGAGGAACTACTACTTTAACTAAGTATTTGATTGTCAACCAATGTGTCAGGACAAATGTCACAATGTGAGGGGTGAAAGAGAAAAACAAGCTGCATATCTGCAATTATGATTTTATGTTTAGTTTCCAATTGATCCAGGGACAGTCCCATGTTTTAAAGTTTTGTTCTTGGATATATTTTCGCTGGACCTATTTTTCAGCATTGGCCAAAAGTACAATACAATTTATCTTATTCTGTATGTTTGATGCAATTCTCACTATCTGTTCTTATTGTCTCATTGATACATTAATAATTACACAACAATGCCTGTACTAAAAGAGTTGCCTGAGCAGTAATAAAGAAAGCCCCTCATTATCTGCTGTGGCTTGGGGATAGTCTCTGAGCTCCTACCCAGACAGGCTTTTATCATACAGGCAGCATATTGTCCTTAAACAACTCTTTCAGTAAAAGTGAGAAGAACATCACCAGACACCTGGAGATTTTAGAAGACCCTCTAGATCGGCGGTTCCCAAACTGTGCGCCGCGGCTCCCAGGGGTGCCGCGGCGCTGTCACTGGGGTGCCGCGGGCCAGACCTATAAAGAAGAAAGAAAACAGGAACTTACCAATCCGCCGGGCGCCGGGACCCAGCAGCCTCCTCTCTCCCGCAGCTGTCACTGAATATCAACGTCAGTGACAGCTGCGGGAGAGAGGAGGCTGCTGGGTCCCGGCGCCTGGCGGATTGGCAAGTTCCTGTTTTCTTTCTTCTTTCTGTGGCTGGCGCCTGGCGCGGGGAAGAGTGTGAGAGGGATCGTAGCAGAGGAGGGGGACAAAATGATGGCAGAGGAGGAGGGGGACAGGATGATGGCAAAGGAGGAGGGGGACAGAATGATGGCAGAGGAGGAGGGGGACAGAATTATGGCAGAGGAGGGGGACAGAATGATGGCAGAGGAGGAGGGGGAACAGAATGATGGCAGAGGAGGGGGACAGATGGCAGAGGAGGGGGACAGATGGCAGAGGAGGGGGAACAGAATGATGGCAGAGGAGGGGGAACAGAATGATGGCAGAGGAGGGGGACAGAATGATGGCAGAGGAGGGGGACAGAATGATGGCAAAGGAGGGGGACAGAATGATGGCAAAGGAGGGGGGCAGAGGAGGGGGGCAGAGGAGGGGGAAAGAATGATGGCAGAGGAGGGGGACAGAATGATGGCAGAGGAGGGGGACAGAGGGCAGAGGAGGGGGACAGAGGGCAGAGGAGGGGGACAGAATGATGGTAGAGGAGGGGGACAGATGGCAGAGGAGGGGGACAGAATGATGGCAGAGGAGGGGGACAGATGGCAGAGGAGGGGGACAGAATGATGGCAGAGGAGGGGGACAGATGGCAGAGGAGGGGGACAGAATGATGGCAGAGGAGGGGGACAGATGGCAGAGGAGGGGGATAGAATGATGGCAGAGGAGGGGGACAGAATGACGGCAGAGGAGGGGGACAGAATGATGGCAAAGGAGGGGGACAGAATGATGGCAAAGGAGGGGGACAGAATGATGGCAAAGGAGGGGGGCAAAGGAGGGGGGCAGAGGAGGGGGACAGAGGGCAGAGGAGGAGGACAGAGGGCAGAGGAGGGGGACAGCGTGAGAGAGGGCAGAGGGGGCAACGTGAGAGAGGGCAGTGTGCCTGGATGCAGAGGGGGCAGTGTACCTGGATGCAGAGGGGGCAGTGTGCCTGGATGCAGAGGGGGCAGTGTGCCTGGATGCAGAGGGGGCAGTGTGCCTGGATGCAGAGGGGCATTTTTGCATACAACTAAATAAGTATTTCTGTCGTGACCTAAATACTTATTACAATTTTTTGACCCAACTACTTCTAAAACAGGACTGCTCAGTAATTATTTTGGAGGGGTGCCTTGAAAAAATTTGGAGACTCTAAGGGTGCCGCGAACTGAAAAAGTTTGGGAACCACTGCTCTAGATCGAGTGGAAAGCTGAATCCTAACCACGTCAATTTCTGCATTAGTTTAGACTTTAGATGTTAAATGTTGACAAATATGTATATATGAACTATATTTTAATTGTAAAGAACATAGCTTACATGCAATTAATTTTGGTCATCCATGGTTTTCTCCCCCCCTGTGCTGTGCATGTGTGGGCTCAACACATGTTTACTTATTGCCTGTTGATCAAAAATGATCATCGGGAAATAAAGGGTATCCCCAGCTTTCTAAGTTCCTTTGATAGGGAAATAGAGGTTCTAAAAGGGCCTCCCCTATCCCTGGCTGTGACGCCAGCAAGTGCCCACGATCATAATGCCGTTAAAGTTCCTTTCCTCTGAAAGAAAATGCAGAGGGGAATCATACTTAGCACTTTAGGAGGTCATGTAGAGGACGAGTAGAGGGGTTAATTGTCTTTGCTCTAGTATGTATTTGAGCTAGTTATATAACTAATATAATTTAGCTTCATTCCACCATACAAGTTGCCCATACACATTTAGGTTAATATAATACTATGTGCTTATAGGAGCCAGGTTTTAAATGTGATTGGTGGTGTACTTGATACGGTGAGTATGCATGGCATTTTTTAAGTTTAATAGAGGGGGATTCTATTGGACTTAAAAAATGCCATGCATAGATATGGTTATTGGCAGTGACAGAACAATTATTGGGGGTGCTGAAGCACCCACTGCACCCTCAAAGCTGTCTATGATAGTGTGTAGGGGGGGAACAAAATAAAATGTAACTAAACAAGGCAATGTATTTAATAATATATAATAATTGGCTTTGATTAAATTAAGTGTTTTGATTAAAAAGTACCTCCTCTTCAGGATGCTGCTATCTTTTCAAATAAGGAAAGAATAGAGATCACTTCTCCATACACACATGTGTTATTCAAACAGACAATCAATAGATATGAACAAGGACCAAACTATAAAGAGCTTCATTATGACAAAACAAAATATAAAATTAAAACTTTGCATCATAAATTCTAATTAAAAACCCATAAAGATAAATGTGTCTTTAAAGTAAATGTTGTTCAAGGAGGAACTTACCGTGGTGGTAGGATTGCATTTAAAATTTCTTCTGCTGGCTTAGATGCCTCTAGCGGAGGGGTTTTTGGCTTTGGAGGTGGTGGTACAGGAGCAGATATAACAGTTGGCTGAGGACTGGCTTTCAGAGCACGAGACTGCAAGAAAAAATATATCACGTTCTTAAAAGGAGTCTTTCACATAGAAACACATATGCTATACAAAACTCTCATCAAAATGTCATTTAATGTGCTGTGCAAAATTAAATCTTATCATAATTTATTTAATTAAAATGCATTTTTAACATGCACTGATTTGTTTTTGTGTATTATGCCTCATACTTGATACCAATGACTAAAACCCAATATCTCAGTGACTTCTCAAAGTTATCTACTTAAGACTATCCAAAAAGTCTACTGGATAGTGTTTTTTCTGGGGTTTGGCAAACAAACAGAAAACTTGAAAATAATTGTTTTTACACCTAATGCAGGAAAAATATGACATGTATTAGATAAGGAAATAAGTTCCATTTTTGAGAAAATGGTTTATCAACTTTATTCCTACTAAGTGCCCCTTTAACAATACCAACACACACAGTAAAGCCAAAGTACAGTACAAATGCTCTTGAAAGCATGTGTTACATTTGCCCAAATGCAGCCCATCTTACAAGCAAAAACAAACATTTGTTTTGCGGGACAAGATTATTTAAATTATGAACATGGAGGAGAAGAATTTATGGGAGAGGGCATACATTTTGAAAAAAGTTTTTTGGGTACCTACACTGAACTTTTAGTGGCTGATATCGCTGTGAGTATGATCTGGAAGTACGAGCTAAAGGCTCAAGATGGTAACACTAGATTTGGGTCTGCATGACATCACAAATCGCGTCATTTTGGCCCACCCTCTGCTGTGAAATGCCATTCTAACCTTAGGGGGAGAGCATTGCGGTAGACGGATCTTCGGATCCCTCTCCGCGGCTTTACTGCTCTCCCCTCCGATTACAATCGCAAAGTGGCGAAAGTAACAGGGGAGAGAAAGGCTACCGCCGTTTATGAATAAGCAAAGTCATCGCCAGATGACAGATGATGATTAATGGGGCAAAAAAACATTAAATATTAATTAGAAACACTAGGGGAAAATATTCCTGTTTATTAGACTGGGTACCAGATATGGGCTACATGTTAGACATAGCACCAGATATGGGTCTGTATAAAAGTCTTGGCACCAGATTTTGGTATGAATATTAAACCGGGAACCAGTTATGGGTCTTTATAGTAGATCGGTAGATGATTGTAAAAAGGTTTTATTTCACCCCATAGGCCAGTGATGGGCAAGAGGCGGCTCTCTGAGCTTTCACCTGCAGTTCCTAGCTCCTTCCTACTTTATTGTCTTATTTATTTGTTATAGCTTGTAACACCTGTTTAAAATGCCTTCTGAAATGCTATTACAGATAGGTGTATCTTTCTTTGATTAAATGTATTGTTTTATTTTACTACTGACAATAATAATAATAATGTGTGGCTCTTTTGAAGGTTAGAGGATCGCAACATGCTGCCCCCAAATGTTTCAGGTTGCCCATCACTGCCATAAGACATAAACAAGAGAACAGACAACTTATGCATTTCACGCCAATACAGGGTTTCCGTCACAGGCTACTACATAAGGATCTGCATATTAAACTATGCACCAGATATAGCATATTATACTTTGCACCAAATATAGCTGGATATATTATTATTATTTTTGTAAATTTGTAAAGTGCCACTGTGCTCCGCAGCAAAGTACAGTAGGGAAAACAAGATATACATAAAACAAAGACATAGAAGGGAGACAAAATGAATGCAGACATGAAAACAAAGGGTATGGGGGAGCCTGCTTATTAGAGGGATTGCATTCTAAGTGGAAGAGGGCACAGCTGAAACAAGAGGAGCGAGTGTGACTTAGAGTGTAAATTGGGACAGCTGTGAGTGTGTATTAGTGTGAATAGTATCATCAGGGATAAGGTAAGCTTTAAAAAAGAGATGAGTTTTTAGAGAACATCTAATGATTTGAAGGCTGTGGGAAAGCATGGTAGGGAATTCCATAAATGGGGATTTGCACAGGAGAAGTCAGTGAGAGGTGGTTACCAGAGACGAGACAAAGCGCAGGTCAGAGGTAGATCTATGAAGGCGGGAGGGAGAGAATTCTCATATGAGATTTGAGATGTATCGAAGGGTTCTGTTGTTGAGGGCTTTGTAGTAATGAGTGAGTAATTTGAATTTGATTCTGGAAAACACAGGGAGCCAGTGTAGGGATTTGCAAAGCGGTGTAGCAGATTTGGAGCAGTGAGAGACGAAGACCAGTCTTGCAGCAGCATTTAGGATGGATTGAAGTGTGAATATATGGGTGTCAGGAATGCCGGATAGCAGGAGGTTGCAATAGTCAAGAAGGGAGATGATGTGAGAATGGACAAGTGTTTTGGTAGCATGTTAAGTAAGAAAAGGTGGTTTTAAGGTGGAATCGACAGGACTGGGAAAAAGTCTGGATGTGAGGAATAAAGCAGAGGGTGGAGTCAAGTGTGACACCAAGAAAGTGGGCTTAGGAGACTGAGGAAATTGTGGTGTTATTGACAGTGAGAGGGTGCAGGGGGGAGGGCATGAGGTAAGGTGAGGCTGAAGGAAAGGAGGTTGTGGTCAGAAAGTGGGAATACTAAGTTGGTGAAACTAGAGATGAAGCTGTAGCGGGAGAAGACATGGTCATGGGTGTGTCCATCACAGTGGGTGGGAGATGAGGTCCACTGGGAGAGACTAAAGGAGAAAGCAAATGAAAAAAGTTCAGTGGTGGAAGAGATAGTGGGATCAATGGGAATGTTGAAATTGCCTAGTATGAGAGTAGGCAGGTCATAGGATAGGAAATAATTGAGATAGGCTGCAAAGTTGTCAAGAAATTGGGAAACTGGATCTGGTGGGTGATAAATGACGGCAACACAAAGGTGGAGAGGATGAAAAAGACAGATAGTGTGGACTTCAAGGGAAGTGAATGAGTGAGGGTTCAGAGGATATATGACTTGGAAGGTGCAACTTGGAAACGGGGGGAATAACAAACTGAGGAAGGGTTGGATAGAAGAAGGGAATACGGTTACCATATTAGAAAAGCTTACACATATTAAAAATTAAAGAATATATAGTAAACGATAATCATCAATGCATGAAGAAATAAAAAGACAGACATTGTTGTATATGTGCATTTTTTTAAATACAGTATGGTAAGTGCCAAAATGTTATGGTTACAAGGACACAACTTAAAAAAAAACTGCATTCCACATTGCACTTACATATAACCTAAGGTAGCAATGGTTACCCTTCATAACATACTAGCAGGTTAATTGGCTGCTATCAAATTGACGTGTGTGTGTGTGTGTTAGGGACAGGGGCGGATCTAGACTATTGATATACCCGGGGCGATTTTAGGGGGGGGCGCGATTTAGGCCCCGCCCCCTTTCTGATTTCTAAGGCTGCCGGCGGCTGCAAAGTATGTGCAGGTCCGTTCGGCAGTGGTAGTGTGCTGTCCCGCTGCTCTGATTGTGTTTAAAACACAATCAGAGCAGCCAGGCAGTACACTGTCACTGCCGAACGGACCTGCACAGTGTGCAGCTGTCGGCAGCTAGCCCCTGCTAGGGGGGGCGACCGCCCCTATCGCCCCCCCTCCCCCTGGATCCGCCACTGGTTAGGGAATTTACACTGTAATGGGGTACGGACTGATGTGAGTTCTCTGCACAGCGCTGTGGAATTAGTAGCGCTATATAAGTAGCTGATGATGATTAAGATATTTACAATACTATATATATATATATATATATATATATAAAAATATATACATATACATACATGTTGCGAATGTGTCTGTTGTGATTCTCTGTCAATGCATAGAGGGGCAGATTTAGGGGTTATTAAGGTTGATTTTTAACTTACCTTGGCAGATTTCCTCTCCGTGTTTCTGCTGATGAACACAGGGTTGTCATATCTCAGCAGGGAGTCTGCAGGGGGAATCATGATGACCGATGTCGGGCAAGACAGCTGTCTGAAATCACACTCTATGGGTCGCGGTCACGCTGTCGCTATGTACACCGCTCTCCTTAGCAACCGGTAACCAGGCATAACGCCTACACTAGGCATGCGCCAACTCCACTACCCGGAAAGAACAGTTACGCTTCTTCCTCATTCGCAACAGTAACTGTTGAAGTCAGTGAGTAGCCATCTTGGTAGAGGAGCATATTATGTAGCTATGTTAAAACAATGAATGCACGCCTGTGTTCAAGTATAGATATATCCAGCTTCTTTAATCCGTGTAAATATATCACCGTCATATAGATTAATTAAAATTTGCTAACAAATCACGTTTAAAATTACAAAACAAATGCGTGAATATTACTTTAAACAATGCGGATAATAAAAGTTCGCGGAATGTGTAACGTCTTATGTTGGTATTGTTTGATGTTTGGACTATAATGCGATTGGTAATCCCTTAATGCCTGACATCCATAACCAGACCCGTTTCCATAACCTCTTCTTCCATTGGTTAGATATGAAGCACTGCCCCTTGTATACGCGTAATGTGTTTAGCGGTATTGGATTGGCTGCTTGTAGGCGGTGGCGGCTGATTTTGAATCTGTCCTGTTGGTTTCTGGGCTGAACGGACGGTGGAGGTGAGGTGTCTGGTTGATATTATATAGGGGGTGTATAGCTAATGGTATAGATTATGATCGGGCTCTACTTAATGTGTTGTTGTTATCCAGCGTCCGGACAGAGCGCATTCACTATGGCGCTGACTACATGAATGGTGTACGGTTTCCGTACCCGGGAGGAACGGCTGCCTCCCTGGTTTCTGGAGATTAGTTACTGGAAATTATAGTGTCCATTTTGTTAATATTGTCCATTACTAATTTACTTACCTGCTGGACGCAGTTTGCAGTATAATGTAGTTTTGCTAATTTGCACAGAGACGGTCGTGCAGATAGCTGTTTAGGGTTAAACACGTTCATAGGAATGTCTCCTATCGTTTTCCTTACATAATTTTATGTGTTGTAATTACGTAAACTTGTTTATAATTCTTGTCACTTCTGTTATTTTGTACTCTTGTTATATGTTCTAACCCAATATGTATGGTGCTGCAGACCCCTTGTGCTGCATTTTAAATAGATAATAAAATCCAGGATCTGCCAACTAACAGGAAGTGCTGTTCTCGGGATACACAACAGGAAGTGCACCTTATGTGATTGGCCTAATATTGTTGGCAGCTTCCTAGCAGGTGTGTGTGTTTTTCTGTTTGGTATGGTTGTGTAATAGGATTGAAATATGGCGACATCATCAAGCTATGTAGTGTATGTTATCTCAGGGATTTAAGATGGCCATAGAAATATAGATGGTGAGAATCGTCATAATTTATTTATATAGCGCCACTGATTCCGCAGTGCTGCACAGAGAACTCATTCACATCAGTCCCTGCCCCATTGGAGCTTACAGTCTAAATTCCCTAACATACACAGACAGAGAGACTAGGGTCAATTTTGATAGCAGCCAATTAACCTACTAGAATGTTTTTGGATTGTGGGAGGAAACCAGAGCACCCGGAGGAAACCCACGCAAACACAGGGAGAACATACAAACTCCACACAGATAAGACCATGGTCGGGAATTGAACTCATGACCCCAGTGCTCTAAGGCAGGAGTGCTAATCACACAGCCACCGTGCTGCCCAATCAGAATTTTATACGTTGGGCATGAGGTGGTAAAATATGAGGTATATTTTTGGTATCAAGCAATGCAATTCTCCAGCCACATTTTCACACCCACATATGCTCAGGTGAGTGCTGTATGTGACATAATTATCTCTAATTAAAAGGCAGAAGAATCCCCTTTAATGTGGTAACCTATATAGTTGTGTAGCACAACAAATATAAAATCCCATAACTCTGTCTGTGAGCAACTTGAAAATGTAGGGAAAGAGAAATGTTTTACAATCACACTCATTTGGATCTTTTAACCACAATTCTTAGGAACCTCCAGTATCATCATGGCACCAGCAAGGAAAAGAACCAACCGCGGACAGAAAAACCGCACTGTAAAAAATGAGAAGCTGGCTTCATTCATCAAGGACTTTGACAGTCAAAGTAATTATCTTTCTGATCCTTCTGGGCAAGCTTTTGTTTTTTTTTTGATGAGTGATATATTAAAGCTCTCGTCAAGTACTGAAGCATTCATTATTTGTTTGAAAAATATAAACCTCTGATGCCTTCCGTTCTGGGCTAGTTTCCGAGCCTGAAGCCTTGTAGCAAAGAGGACTCTGAGGACCTTTGTCCCCTTAGTCTTGTGGATAGAGGGGCCCTTCCTCTATTAAGGAAAGCTTGAAGTTACCACACTCTTTCACTATTGTGTTTTGTTTTGGGTTTGTTTGGACATGAAAGCACAGATCCTGGGCTTTCCAAAAAATAAAAAAATTGCTAATTGATACTTTTGTGTTTTCAAGTGAGAGTTGTTGAAATATTCGGTGATAGGGTATACAACCCACCCAAGTACATCATTTTATTAAGCAATTTATTGCTGAATTTGTATATTTGGCTGTCCTGCCTCTCCCCTCTCCTAATTTTAAAGCTCATTGTTTCTATCGCTTTTCAGTGGAAAAATAAAAAATATTTTAGATGTTTATGGAAATCATGAGAAATTGTGTTCAAATATACCATAAAAAGATTACTACTCTCAGACTTCCAAAAAATGTGTATCTAAAGGGCCTCTCAGCCTAAACTAAAAAAAATAGCTGTAATGCCTGTGGTCAGTACAAAGTGAAATTCGTATTGACCTCGTCGTGTGAAGTCCAGAGTGTGTCTGCTCTGCAGGTAGTTTTCGTATACTAGAGTTGTGCTGAAGTCAGAATGGGTAGCTGCAAGTTACACTACAATGCAATGTTCTATCCACGTTATCGAAGCCACATACAGACTTGGGGATGTTCAATCATAGTTTTAACAGACAACTAGCTTTACTGGCTTCCATACAACAGCTGCAGCATGAGGAAACACCAAGACTGCAAAGACCTGGTGGGCTTTTGCAATATCCCTAAGAGCACGAGTCAGTGACGATTTGGTAGTATGTGGTTATTTTTGGTTAGAAGAAGAATCTTGTGACACCACCTCACTCAGGCTAGGTCCAGGGCTTGCTTGAAGCGCAATGAATTGATAATTGCAGTGTCCCATGCACCCTGGCAATGTAAGAAAAACAAAAACCAACAACTTTCTTTTCTTTCAGTCAAGACAGCAGTAGAGGAATTAAAATTCATTGCTGCGAACAATGTGAAAGATGTTGATAGCCTGTATAATATTGAGCTCATCAAACTACCAGTGGCTATCCGAGAGATGTGTTGGATTGATTTCTTGGGTAAGGTTTCGTTTTTTTTGTTTGTTTTTTTCTTTTGTGCATAGCTTTCCATAATGCATGTCTTCCCTAGAAAACCTCAGCTACTCCAGATCATATAAGAAACAAGCATTGTATGATTTAGCTCATTAGTTGTATTTGACAAAGGCCTTCACATTTGACCCATTTTGTCTTAACTTGTTGAATGAGCTTGTCATGTTAACTGTTGGGATGATGTAATGCATAAGTTAATGAAGGCAAAACATACCTTAATATACAACGCTTATTAAGCTGTTTTGTAGTAACTTCAGCTGTAACAATGCAATTCATTTGTACAGGTAGCAGATGAAAAGTGGAAAGGCCAATGTAAAGTCTCTTGGGACATTGGGCCACCAGGTGTGGCTTGTATAGTATGTATGCACTATAGCGTTGAGTCTGTAATTGTGCTGTTGTATGTAGCACCATTCATGCAAGAAATTCACTCATCTTGTGTCTGGCGGCTTATGGTGTAAATACTTAGAATATCCCAAAGATGCTTGATTGGATTCAGAACTGGTGACTGAGAAGGCCATTAATATTGGTGGATTATTCTCATACCATTGGGTGACCACATGTACTCTGGATTTGGATGTTTTCATCTTGACTCAGTACCCTTAAGTAACGATTCACTTCAATCTTGCCCTCTAAGGGAACGATTACATTAAATTCATGGTAGTAAAATGTGTCCCCAGAACATTATGGAACCACCATAACTCTTCAACGTCTGAAGCAAGAGTATATGTGTACTCGTTTTTGTCAAAAACAGGGGGAGGGATGAATTATCTGATCATATCCCATTTCTCCTCTTCCTGGTAGTTCATTGCCTGTGCTCCTTGCACCACTGGACTTCCAAATGTGCATTATCAGGTGGGATAGACTATTTATACACGGAAACCAGTGGAGTGATTGGACCATTTTTTTGCTGAAAATGCTTACTCCATTGTTTAAAAACTGCAGTCTGTTGATCTGAAGTTACTTGCATGCCTTTTACTTTAAGTACTGCCTGACTATCGGAATTCTGGAGAATGCACTTCTGCCCAGTTCCATCCTGATATCACCGTAGGCACAGTTGCTTCTGAAACATTAGCAACTAGAGATGATTGGTCATTGCACTTGTAAATTCACCCGTCTTTCAAAGTCACTGAGGTCTGCTCCTGCAACCAGACTAGCTATAAATTATATGAAACCATGGTCCATGGTAGTCCAAAATTGTTACCATGAACCTGACCATGTTGCAGTGTTAATTACATATTTAATTTGTGAGCCACATCTGTCCATACTTGGTGCCATTTACTCAGATGAGACTACTAGTGCTTATGGAATGTCCATCTGCCATGGTTGTCTCTAACCCTGTCACTAGCTTAAGTTTACTGTAAATCCACACAAATAATGAAGATTAGCAGGACTCCTTTTTTTTTTTAACTGAGGATGTTTTTGAAAATGCATTCTCTTGCTGATAAAGCATCAGCCATATATTGAATCCCGATGGAATGATAGAAACCCTACAAGGGAAATTCAATTCAAGTGAAGTCTCGTGTGATGAGATACATAGGTGTGATAACTGGAAATAGGCACAGCCGCATATCGGGTGAAGCTCCTACAGAATCTCATGCTAAATTGAATTTCCCCCTATGTCCTAAATGTAGCTCCATTGCATGACTGACAATGTTTTTAACATATAACAAAATATGGGAACCTTGATTCCCCCCCCCAATTAACAATTATTTGTTTTCCTTTCTTTCTCTTATTGCACAGCAGGAGGAGGCAGCCGAGAAGCTTTAGAGGCAGCCGCAAATGTGAGTTATGTAGCTTGCCAGTTGCCTTGCTCTCACAAGTCATGGCATCTGTTAATCTTACATTTTGTGGTGTTTCAATCATAAGTATGTTACAAGTAATACTTGGCTTTGTTTTTATCATGAAATTCTTAATTTATCTCCATTATGAGTTCACATTACATGGTTACAAATAATAGTTGCGCTCTAAAATTGACAGCACCTGGTTCTTAACACATATCAATAGCCATTTTGTGGGCTGAATCGATATTCCTTTTCTTTCATTATCTACGAACGAGTATCTAATGAATTGTTTGGTTTAATTTCCCACAAAATGGCTGCTTCTACTGACTATTAATTACAAGTCTACTTTAAAGGAAAACTTTAAGAATAACATAGTTGAGCCATGTACTACTTGTGGGTAGTGTAATATACATGAATACTCGTCTGCAGACATGCCTTATGTCCGTTCAACCAGTGCCTGTGTTCTCTCTAAACCTCGTTTTACAGAAGCTTGCACAGCAAGGTGCAATTGGAACTAAAATTTGTTGGCACAGTTTAGAGAATATTCCAAGCTGTGTCTAGATAGGGTAGACCAACTAGTTGTAGTTCATACTCCACCATGGTTTCACATAGCAAGGTGCAGAAAGAACAGAGGTGCTGGGCCTGCAGCCAGACTCTGGGGTTTTCACAGAGGTGCAAACCCCTCTAACTCACCTCTAGGGTTGCTAGAGGTGAGTACTATTACTTTACATATGCTACATAACATTTATTTTTACTTGTTTGTGAAGAAACCCTTTTAATAATAAATCTTCCACCTAAAATAACAGTGCTACAGCCCTACCTTTATTAGATAATCGATTTATCCAGCACATTGGTTGCAGAGTCATGGGAATTTCAAATTCTCCAGTCACTATCTCTGGTAGAAGTAGTGGCACCAGATCAGTAGGTGGGTAAACACCCCGTTTCACTAGTTGGTGTTAAGAGGGCATTTTAATAACCTGTTATGGATGTCCTTTTCTTTTAATATCTTATTGTGCAGAAAAGTTGTAGTCTATTGTTAAAAGCTTGCAGAGCGTGGATTGAATGCAAAGTGCCGTATTTAGCAACTAGAAACTAAGTTTGACAATAATTAAGGTTGATTCCAGCCAATTATACATTATATTATTAGATTGCTAATTTTTGTTCGTATTTGTAATGGGTATGATGTACTCAGGCCAGTTCTTAAGTTATAATGTAGCTGCCCTAAAAGCTGTTACAATCACATTTATTGTCTGAAGTAATTGGCATTCTTTAGATAAACCTGTTATCCTTGCAGCGTAAAACATTGTATACCCCATTAAATGTCTTATACATTGAGTTTTAGAATTTTTATTTTTTTTTATTTTGCTTTTGTTAGCTTCTTAATTTATATTTACTGCAATGTACTTACTACCTAGTGCCCTGTTAGTAAATAAGTATTCCAGGCCACTGACTTTAGTTTCTTTTCGTGAATATTGATTGGTCAATGTATGCAATGGTGTATATCTCCTCAATTAGCGGCAATAAACACACTCAATTGTTTTGTCATGGTCTGTTTGTATTAGGTGAATGTAGACATGGAGCAAATAACATCAAGTGTTTCTCAAACACCATTTAAACCTGTCAAAAAAGGTCAGTATGTCTTCACTCCCCATTCCTGCAGATTTCACAATCAAATTTTATCTCTTACATAAACCTGTCTTTTCATTCATTAGCAGGATAGCATGGGTTCCAAGCAATATATGAACGGGTCCAGCTCACTCATTTCTACATGCTTAGATACCTAGCTAATATAGTGTAATGAAGTCTCTGTGGGCATGATGCACAGTTGGACACATGTTGGGTGTAAAAAAAAAAAAGCTGCCTGTAAAAACCTGTATTTATGCCCAAATGCTGACTCGCGCATTGCAAGTTGCATCTAAGCTCTGTATCTGTAACATGTACATTAAATGTATGTTAGCCATGCATACACCCACACATGCATACACATAACTTTTCTTATCCTTATTACCTGGTTTTCACATTTGTTTTAATAGCGAAAAATGCATTCACTATTAGACTAGATATAAGGCAGCAGATATAATACTCCTTGTGTATAAATGAAAGTTGCAAAATTTTTTTAAATATGCCCACAACACACACAATACATGCACGGTCAGTGCAGAAAGCACCAATCTGCTGCAAAGGTAAATACACAATTGACTAATCAGAAATGGCTAGTTGGTACTGACAACCACTATCTGTGCTTTTAGACCACCAATCAGGCCCCTGGAATTAACAGGTCTCTCTGTGCAGGCTTGCATCTATTTTCAATTATGCAAACACGATTTTGTGTACTTTGTCTGTTTTAGACCGTCCCTCCAGGTGTAAACAAGTGCAGATGCGTGCAGCTCTTTTTTTTTTTTTTTTTTTTTTTGTGTTTGTTTTGGTTTTTTTGCATTAATCCAGGAAGTACGTATTTGATTCAAGGCCCCACTTGATAAGATTAACTATCAATTTTATATGTCTGCATAGCTATACGGCCTAGTTCAATTAGTGGCTGTTTTCGTTTCCTTGACAGATTTCCATTAGTTTTCTGGACTGCATGTAAAGCCTCCATTAACTCTGCATCCATGCCATTCATATCTATTCTGTGAAATGCGGTTATCTGCTCCCTGCTTTCTATGTTTTCCACAGCAGTATTGGTCATTATCGTGGCAGTGGTATCTATTTAAATTCGACTCCCAGCATTCCGAAATACATTTTTATTGCTTGCATGTGGTTACACATATAATCTGGATTTGGCCACACAGGATTAACAATAAGGATGTAATTGTCTGCCTATTTCATAACGGGAGCATGATCAGACAATAACATGTGTCCAATGCTTGAGGAATCTACAGAAGTCTATCCTATGACAAGTAAATGTATAAAAAAAAAAAAAAGAAATCGGATTTGTTACACCTCCTCCAAACGTCTATAAAAATCCAGCAATGTCACAAAGTTCCCTTTATATCTCTGAACCCCTTCAACTGTGGGGTACATAATTTCCTTGGGAAAATATAGAGCTCTCTACATTTGGTGCATGTAGGTGAACTTTATCCACATGTAATTATAACCAGCACCAGTTTTCCTTCCTTTCACCTTTCTGAAGCTGTCGGGTTTGAGTATGATTTTCTAACTTAGCGTAGCTTCTCATGGTATTTGGCATGCTTTTTCGTGATCTGGGTTCTTTTCCATTGATGGATGAGTCATCCATCAGGACTGTTAAAGATCTTCCACCTTAGTGTTTGTTTGCTGTAGCTGAGAAAGGTAGGTCAGTAATAGATTATTGTAGCTCAGTGATCCATTTGTCTATTTCTAGCTGTTAGTTCATTTGCTAGCTAACTAGATGGTCCAAACCGGCTGCCTTTGTGCATTGGACTGAAGCCTCAGCTTGTTTTTGTGCCTTGACTTCATCACCATATTGCCTAAATACTGATGCCCGGGAGGCAGGTGTGTTATAGAGAATGCATGAGCTTTCTGCAGCTTGTCTAACTTCATTAACACCAGAAGCCCATTACATTAAGTTTATATACAAATCTAATATCCAGCATATACTTCAGTAAAATTAAATACTGACCGATGGGTATAATGTTACAGGATTTGATTCTACTCTGCAAATTAACTCTTGCTCTATTCACTGAAGCATTCATTTTGCTATTTTAATGTGTGTATTCATTGGCATGAAAGTGCTTGCTTGGCAGGTTGGTGATTTTTACTCGCAGCAATATTTTCAATGGTAGATTTATCCAAGAGATCATTAGTATTGCAGAGCTCTTCCTACATTGTAATAGATATCGGATTTATTTGTGTTGATTCATATAGGCAAAAAAACAAAGGTTGACTCCGTGGAAGCAGTGGAAAACTTTCCAGTGAAGAGTGTCATCGGGAAAAGAACAAACGTGAGTTTGGATTCTGTATTACAGAGCTGACGGGGAGGGGCTCTGTAATTAAAATATTTTAACAAGGTAGTAGTGCTTTATTCGGTTTGCTTTTTATTTTCATACCATTTTCAAGGGGACACTTTATGTACACTTCTGTGCTTAACCTCACAGTAATTTACTATAAACATGTCCATTATGTTCTGAGGAACTCTGCTTCACTGCTTTTAAGTACAATGTTTACTTGGTATTCCTTAATATTGGTAGTATGAATTTTAGTTGTGTGAAACCTGACTTCTGGTCTGCATTATCTCAGGCAAAAGCTTCCACCAAAAAACTTGGCACTGCAAGGAAAGCGAGAATTTCTGCTGCAAATACAACTCTTAAGAGGTAAGACTTTTTTGTATTTTCATGTAGGCTTGCTGTCCTTACCAGTGCAATGCTGAATCTTATTTGCTGTGTCTACAATGTCCTACTTTAAAAGGCCAAATAAGCGAACGCATTTTCATCTTGCTGGAACGTTTTGCTGGTGACAAAAACACAAACTTCAATGGTATTACACGTACAGTTTAGCCCTGTCCAGGTTTTGGCTATTTTCAAACGTTTACTCCTAATTTTCCTCTGTAGAGCACACTAAAACGCTATACAATGTTTATTACTGTAAGTCCTGGCATGCTCCAGTAGCTGTAAAATAGTCAGTACTGAGATGTTATTAGTGTTCCCTCATATTGGTATGTTTCAAGGCAAATGTAAAATCTTCTGAAGGGGGACATTTTGTGCAATGGGAAAGCTGTTTGACAGGGAAACCACTACCATTGAATTCTGTACAGCTTCAGGATTTATTTTAAATGTCACAAACACTACTCGTATGACACCCTTCGAGAGTTTAGAGGTGACACTAGAGCATTACAATGTAACATTTTTAACATGGTATTTTTGTTTTTTATTGTTTTTGACTCGTGGAGCATGAAGCCTTCATTGTGGTTTGGATAATTTCAAAATCTCGACTAGTGTTTGATGCTTGGCAACCCTTTCTTCACTTACTATGTTTCCATACCAACTCCTGTTTCATGCAGAATGTGCATTCCACTGCAAACAATACTTTAGTACTTTTCAGGCTAAAACCCTTTTTTTTTTTTTTTTTTTTTTTTTTTTTTTGTTTAATCAAGGGATAAGTGAAAAATGTCAATATGAAAATACTTGGTTTTTTTTGTGTTTTTTTTTTTTTTTATTAATATAATTCTTCATTCAACCAGTAAAAGAAGCCGTACAACACCTTCTAGCAGCAGATTGGCAGACTCTTCAGTAGTGGGCCACACCCCAATGGTCACACCCAAAATTGATACCAGGTAACTTGTGTGTGCACATGAAGATAGGGGAGCATTAGGTCACCGCTGTACCTAGTGTCATCCCCATACTATTTTATTCAATATAAATTGGAAATGTTGCTCAAAATATTAGTAAATTCTATTCTTGTACAAAGCAGTTGCAATTTGCTACTGTATGTTCTAATTTGTTTAGTTATTAATAGCAATGTTTTTGTTGCTTAAATGAAGATGTAAAACATCTAGCACCATATAGAAAATAATATTCAGTATGTTTTTCTAAAGTCTGTTTAGAAGCTGTGAAGGCTTCCAATTTTGTGACCTCATCAGTCACTTATGCCGCAAATGCTGTGTGTTGCTACATACAGTTTAGTGTTTCCCTGTTTTTTTTCTGACAGAGTAAATCACTACATTGTAAGCGGCATGTAATCATTTATAGGAAGGGGAGTGACATCACATGTGTAAGCTCTGTTTTGAGCTGAAGTGTACTTTTCTTGGGACACAGGCTGATACAATAGAAGTTTCTTTATTTTTTTACAGGAGCATGGGCTACTGTATGACTTTGTTGGGACTAAAGCCAGTTTAGTCAAGTGTGTACTTTTGTAGGGGTGCAAGCTGGTGTAGTAATTTGGGGGGAGCGTCAACTGTTTTGTGTTGGGCACAGGCTGTTCTATAATGTGTAATCTTATAAATACCTTATTGCAGGAGGTATATTATACAGATATGATGATACCCGCTATTGTGTTTAACCTCCATCCTAAAAATGTTTGTGTGGCTCAAATGTAATTACAAAATTTGGGCTTGATCAGTTTAGCTTGCCGTCTGTACAAATTTACAATTCAAGACCTGTACGGCCATGCACATTGCCTTCTTTAATTCAATCTAACACTTGCAGACAAAGTGTGATTACCATGAAGATATGTGGCCTCTATATCTTTAAATTATTTTCTATTTAAGCTGTATTAAACATGCAGTAAAAGCATCAAGAGAACAACCATTGTAAAAAAAAACAATCTTACCCTTAGGCCTCATACATAAAAGATACACTGGAGGCAGAATGCATTTGTTATATTTGGATGTGACCACTTCATGGCACAGCCATGAAGTGGTCTCTAGGATGACTAGTCATCCTAGAGATCATTAATCTCTGGCAAATTAAAATGAAGTGCATAGTGTTTCTGGAACACAGCATGGTTTGTGTGTGTAGTGCCTTATTATATATGGAGTACACTTATTATAGATCGGTAATCTATGTAATGACACATCCAAATACATGTCAATAAGGTGCAATTGTTTTGCCTAGTGTGTTTAAAGCCTAAGGGAGACAGACGTTGCACTTTATTAACCCTAATGGCAGAGTGGAGAGCTGCTCATAGAATACCTGGCACAATTTACACACAGGAAGAAATTTACACCATCCAATCTCGGCTGTAATGTTAAATTAATTTATATATAGCAATGGGGTTTTTTTTTTTGGTTTTTTTTTTTTTTATTCTTTTTTTACTTTGATAACACTGGTTTTGTTTTAGGTTATTTAAAACACCAGCGCTTAGAACACCAGGGTTGCAAGAACCAGTGTATACTTTCTCTGCCAATGGGAGCCCACTGGCTGGCATGAATGATTTGTTCATTAATTTACCTGCAAGGGATGGAAAGGTAAGCCCTGCATGTTTATGATAGAATTTCTGAGATTGTGTGAATGGAAAGCTTTAGGATTCTCTCCCTTCTAAGTTAATTCCTTTTGCCTCTTTTGTATTATGTTTAGCAGGCACATGGTCATTAGCTTTGTATCTAAATTCTTTTCTGACTATACAGCATATCCGTCTGACAGCTGATGACCTGGATGTGAACTTAAATAGTCTGGACAAGAGGGCATTGGAAAACATTAAGCTTTTATCGGTAAGTTGTGTTTTTTTTATTTTTATTTATGTTTTTTATACTGTCTCCTATACTGAAAGTGAGCTATAGATGCAGTATAGTCCTATATTTTGTGCTTGCATGCAAAAATGAAATATTAACATGAGCTTCTATGAGTGGAGAGTGCACGTTTTCTGGGGAGTTCCCGGCTTGGTGCGTGGTCATTGACCATCTCTCTTCCTTGTTGTCCCACCCCAATGCATCTTTCTTCTTGCTGGTGGTGAACAGGATGTGTCTTAGACTTTCAATGGGGCACCTTTTGCACAAACTTGATTCACTTATATGGGCAAAGTACATTTTTATGTCACAAATACCAATGTAATAAGAAACCTAACAAATAAATGATAATAATAATAATAAAACATAAGTGTCACAATGGAGGCATTCTCGATATCCTGCTATCCTAATTTTTGTGTTGGCTGCAGTGATCAGTATTTTAGGAGAAACATGTAAAAGTAGTAATTATTTAAAGGGGTCCAAAAGTAAGTTAACCTTTTACGTGATGAATTTACTCATGTTGACATCTTTGCTAGCAAGCGCACAAATGGTTGCTCATTGTTTGCATTTGGGTAATTTCCAAAGTGGAAAATGGGTCTGACGTAAATGAAGCTCAAGTGTACAGTATCTTAGGAGCAAAACAAAAATGTAAGATATGATCAAAAACAGATTACAATTCGAACATTGGAATTATATAATTACTTTTTCCACAATGTGCATTTATATCTGGGCCCACAATCCCAAAAATAGCTTTGCAGATTGTATGATTGGGTGCACTTTATGAAGTGGAAAGTGGACATATGCTTTACTTATTTGCATATTATGAAACTAGTATAGTTGTATAATCTGAACTAAACAAAAGCCAACATGTTTTGCGGTATTTAAAAACTATCATCTAAAATGTCACTTCTGAAATAAGGTTTTTTGTTTTGTGTTTTTTTTTATTTATTTATTTTTTTCAAAAAAAGCAATCAAAGGAATATTGTCCTGAAGAGTCACCTTACTGAGAACAAATAATTAGTTTGGAACAAGGTTTTACCATTTTAAAATTGGTGACAGATATGCAAGTGTTCAGAATAGGTTATACTGTGCAAATGCTGCAGACTACCCCTTGTAGACTCCATTCATATTGCTGCTTCAGGATTACTCCATGTATAGGTACTTGGTTTATGAGTAGAAGTACTGTGTATAGTTTTAAATGTGACTCTCTAAATGGTTAGCTGAATATGAAAATTGTTCCCCTCCCACCTTTTACATGTAAGTGAATCTGTTTAAAACTCTTCTGAACAGGTTTAGTAACTTGGATGTCTATTGTCTTTTTTTTTTTTATTTGTTTTTTTTACAGAGTCGCTTGGAAAGAGCTTGCAAGGCACTGAAGTGACCTAAAAAGTTGTCTTGTTTTATATTTGGTTACCTTTGGTTACATTTTTTTATTTTTTATTGTAAATATTTGTGTTCGCTGTGTATTTTATTTCTATAGATCTAATGTGTTAAGCAACTTGTTATTGGACTTGAAAACTGCAGAATGTTCCTGTATCTGCTTTGCCTTATTTACCAACGTTGTTATAAACCCATAAAAGCCCACATTTTCAGCTTTGACTGTAATTTACCAGATAATACTTTCGATGAGGAACATTTTGTTTATGTAAATTTGAGATAAACACTGTTTTTGAAATTCTTTTTTGTCCTGAATTTTCCTTTTAAACTCATCTATAATAATAAAAAGATATCTATACATGTATAAGTAAATATTTTGACTATGCTTGCAGAGATGGCCAGACTTGTGTCATGATATACTTTTTGTTCCCTTACAGTATGGTGATTTACCATCCTCTTATTTGGTGCAAGTTTAAAAAAACACACAAACTAAAATATTGCTATAAATGGCTACAGCTTTATTAAATATTTAACATAACTTTATCAACCTTAAAGGCTTTCTATAAAATACTGTTGACTGCAACAGTGCAAATACAACTTGACTGCAGAGCATGTGGTCTAAAAACTTGAGGGCATGTTTAGTGGCAAGTAGATACTGATTCCTAACTGTAAACAGGCATCTAGCTGGTCATTCGTTGAATAGGATTTCTATTTTATACCGCTTTCATACTGCCGCCCCGGCAATATCCCAGGTTTTTCAAGCCGGGTTTTTGCCGGGGCTCGGAGCGTCCCAGCTCAGAAACACCATTCATACTGCACCTCGGACCCGGGAATTTCCCGGGTTGACCCCATTCATACTGCACAAGTCTGTGCCCTGGCAATTTGTGGGAGTCATCACCAGAGCAGTTTTCATTGGCTGAAAAATGGTGATGTCATTGAAAGGTGACTGTTTTTTTCTCTATAACAAACCTATGACTTAATTGCTCAATTGTGCACACTCTGTGCTCTGGTAGCTACACAGTTAACACTTCACACACTGGTATCTAAGGGGTCAACCCAGCCAAGCAATCTATCTCTTCTAAACAGACAGTGAATTTGTTTAGAGCAATAAGAACAGTTTTTATTAACTGTTAGATTTAATATAGAGACAGGCAGACAGCCAATCGGCTTGTTTTCTGTGCAACCCGGGTTGAAAAACCCGGGTTGCACCATTCATAGTGCAGGCAACCTGGGTCCGACCCAGGAATTACCCCTCGATAAATCGGGATTTTTGACTTGTACCATTCATACTGCACCAAGACCCAGGTCGTTTGAGCTCGCCCCGGCAAAAACCCGGGATTTTGGTGCAGTATGAATGGGGTATTGGATAGAAATGAAGCGAATATACTAAACAAAAAGATGTTCCCAGAGCACTTCAACAACAACCCCTGCAGCCTTGCTTAACCAAAGGAATTTCCACAACTGCCAAAAAAGTCAAAAATATATAGCGAAGTTCAGCAAATGGCGCTAGATTGTCACATCAGAGAAATAAATAGCATAATACAGTCACCAGAGTTCAGTCCAAATATCTGTAGCAATCTTTTATCTTCACTGTTCCACGGGTGCAGAAAATCGCTCCATATAAAAGATATCGTATCTAGTGAAGTACATTCTATCCTAGAGCTCAACATCCCGTGAGAAGATGGCTCCTTCTCAAGAAAAGACACCCAATATCTGTGATGAAATATAGAGAAATCTCGTCCCCAATGGTGGTATGCTTACATCTGAATAGGTGAAAATCCATTTCAAACGTGTGGGTAAATCCGTCGTACTGCAGACACCCAAGAATCGTGAGTGAATATTGATGAAACTCCTCAGCCCCTAATGGTAATATGCTTACATCTAAATAGATGAGTCAGCTTCAAACATAAGGCTTTTTCTATTCCTCTTTCTGGCTCCAAACGAGATCACTCAGAGGTATATACAAATAAAGAATAAAACTGGATCTAGGCGTTTTAGCCTTTTAAAATGTGTTACAATTTATTAAAATGCCTTAAAAACATAATACATCCCCTGTAGGTAGCATTCAGTGTAACCTAAATTCCTACCAGATCAATCCATAGTCGAGCGCATATCAGACACTGGGTTTAAAGATGATTCCAAGTTCCCAACATGTCCAAAAGAGTCCTCCACAGGATAGTCAGTAATAGATATCACAATGAATGCACCTTTAGTAACTATCGCGTTTCGATATTCCAAGTGAGATCTTTATCAAGGTACAGGATGTATCCCCTCCATACATATATTTATAGTGGTGATTAACCAATCAGATACAATCATATTATACAACAAAATTGTACAGGGAAAAAAAAAAAAAATTTCAAAACTGCACGCAATATTGTTTACATAAATCCGTTTCTTCACATATAATGCATATATCGTGTGCCATTAGAAAACCGTTTAAGCCACAAACTACTTAATCATTTGGAGAGATCTCCATTACTCCTTATAAAGTTCTACAAGTTCATGAAATACGCAGCATACACATTTAAAAATCAGATTTTTATTTTTTTTATTTCATATTTTTGTCTGTCATCTTGATGCACAGTCTTGGCTGCTGAGTCTCTCTCCCTTCATTTCTATATACACATGGTAGAGACTGAGCTCAATGTCATCCTGCTTTTGCCAAGTTCACAAAAAAAAGCAGTCTGCAGAAGCTTACATGTCCACACAGGCATGATCCCTTTGCACTCTAAAAGGAGTAGTCACTCATAGAGCGCACTGCCTTGTCTGTCTTTTTAAGATTTTCACCAGGGGTTGCCTGTACAACATCCCCAGTCATCTGTTGCCAGTTAAGTTTGGAAGCCATAGCTCTTGTTCTTCTGGCTGGCTGTCGTTTTTACTCTTCAGCAGGGTTAAAGTATTAAAAAAAGCACAGTGGTTAGCATTACTGTCTCACAGCTCTGTGGTCATGGTTTCAATTCCAACAAATGCCATATTTCTGTGGACTTTGTATGTTCGCCCTGCGTTTCTGTGGGTTTCCTCTCAAAGATTTCTGACAATGTGTAGGTGGTAGGGAATTTAGAATGTAAGCTCCAATGGGGCAGGCAGTCATGTGAATGAAAAATCAGCAACAACATTAAAACCACCTGCCTAATATTGTATAGACCCCCTTGTGCTGCCAAAACAGCTCTGACCCATCATGGCATGGTCTCCACAGGACCTCTGAAGGTGTCCTGTGGTATCTGGCACCAAGACGTTAGCAGCGGTTCCTTTAAGTTCTGTAAGTTGTGAGGTGGAGCCCCCATGGCTCTGACTTGTTTTTCCAGCACAGCCCACAGTCAACACTTTGAACTCTTTGTCATGTTCCTCAAACCATTCCTGAACAATTTTTGAAGTGCAACATGGCACATTATCCCGCTGAAAGAGGCCACTGGAATGGATGTACTTGTTCATCAACAATGTTTAGGTAGGTGGTATGTGTCAAAGTAACATCCACATGAATGCCAAGACTCAAGGTTTACAAGCAGAACATAGGCAGAGGGATGCTGTAGACCAGGGGTGTCCAACCTTTTAGCTTCCCTGGGCCACATTGGCAGACGACGAGTTGGTTTGGGCCGCACATAAGATACACTAACAATAACGATAGCTGATCATCCAAAAAACCATAGAAAACATAGTTAACACATATCTATATATATGAGAAAAAAAGTGATTTTTTTTTTTTTTATATATATATATATATATATATATATATATATATCACTTTTTTGTCAAATCCCTCTATACTTACCTTTCAATTGCCCTGTTCAAAAAAATCCTCTAGTTATTATACTATAATCACTTTTTGTATTGTTACGATGCAATATCATTTAAGCAAGGCATTGTATATCAGGGTGCCCTGACCAGGCCTGCGGTACCTGACATATACACCACTGTGACCCCAAATTGTGACCTGTTTTGATAATTACACCACTGTTAGTTGAGGGATAACAACTTATAATGGGCCGAAGAGAATAATATATAATGCCCCATTAGTAATACAAGTAGAAGTATGTAGCAGGGAGATAAGGTCCATGATGCTCCAGGACCAGGTGACTTTTATTCACTGGTCAGCGTCCCTTGAAATAATAAAAAAAATCCCCCTTAACTTACCTTTTAATCGGCTTGTTCTCCTGTCCTCTTCTCTTTTTTCTCCAATTCTGTGCTGCTGATTGTTCTTCTCGTGCAGGTGTCTCCTCTGTGCTGCACTCCGCAATGGATGTTGTGCGTGATGACATCATGCCCGACATTCACTGCGAGCGCCGCACGGAGGAGGAGACGAGGGAGGGAGCCGGAGTACCAGCTGACGTGACCGCAAGGTATGTAGTTTCTTTTCTTTTTTTTTTTGCAGGATTTTTTTTTTTCCCCATTAAGAGCGCTGCCCCCTTGCCACAACCAAAACTCCTTCTGGGCCACATCTACAGGCGTGCTGGGCTGCATGCGGGCCGTGGGTTGGACAACCCTGCTGTAGACAATGTCAGCTTGCCTCTTTCCCATAGCGTATCCTGATGCCATCTCTTCGCAAGGTAAACGACACACACTCACCTGGTTGTCCACATGTTAAAGAAAACTTAATTAATCGTCCACCTTCATCCACGTTCTCACATGCCCATTGTAGGAGTTTGCGGTGGTGGGCACTCTGACCGGTCTGCCTCTACACAGCAAGCTGCAAGTCTAACACTCTTCTATCACGGCAAGCAGTAACTTTTTCAGCAATTTGGGCTACAGTAACTCTTCTGTGGTATTGGACCAGACGGGCTAGTCTTTGCTTCCCACACACATCATCAAGCTTTTTTCCTGTCGCTGGTTACATGGTTGTCCTTCCTTGGACCACTTTTGGTAGGTGCTAACCACTTCATACTGGTAACGCCCCAAAAAACCTGGAGATGCTCTGACCCAGTTATCTAGCAATTACAATTTGACCTTTGTCAAAGTCTCTTAGAAGCAGGAAAAAAAAAAGGACAAGTATAAGGATCTAACACATCAACTTCAAGAACTGACTTCACTTACTGTCTAATATATCCAGCCCCTCAACAGGTGTCATTGTAACAAGATAATCAATGTTATTAACTTCACTTGTCAGTGGTTTTAATGTGGCTGATCGGTGTATTTTCTCAGTACAGCACTGTGTAATATGATTAGTGCTATATAAATAAATTATAATAAGGGTGGTAGCCCTTATAGTTTTGTTGACCTATTACATACTGAGATTTTTCCCCCTTGTGTTTTCCTTTTGCGATAATATACACTCAAATGCTAAACACCCAAATCGCCCTTCCTTTTTTTTTTTCTAAGCAAACATTTATTGCAACTGACATATCGACACACTTTATATATCTGTGCTTGTATTGTTGTCCAACACTATTTACCAGTTTCATAGCTCAAATGCAAGATCTTGCCTGCCTTTAACAGCTATTCACATAAACAGCTTCAAAGTCCAGTATGAGATCCAGCCCCTCTTGCCCAGTGGTGATGGGGAGGGGCAAGTAGGAGAAGTAGAACTTGTATAGACCCTCCACAATTTTGAAATAATATACTAAGATCTCTATATCACCAAATGGTAGTTTGTTTTTTTTGTTTTGGAGTGGGGTATTATACAATCTATCTTATACTTTTACTTTCAAAATAAGGTGAGCCAGAATAATCTATTCCTTCTAATCATGACTTGAAAATAAGTATTGTAAGTGAAAATTTTAGGGGAGGGGAACAGACACGGTAGCCCTAGACAGGTGGTTAGTGTAGGGAAGGGTAATAAGGAGGTGGGGCAGATCATAATGGTACAAATAAGAAGTAGGGTGTGAAGTGCTGTCATCAATACCTAATAATTTGTTACTTTAGTGTATATGAAGAAATTGGGTCAAGTGCCATTAACAGTTCTACATGTTTATTCCTCTGTATACATTGGCCATTTTATTTTGTCCTCCTTGCTTATGATGTTTCCAAGACCCTTGAGTCTTCACCAATCAGTCAGTTTACCAGTTTGTGTTTGAGTTCAATACAGCTGGAAGTTCTGAGTATTCAAAATATTCTCTGATTTATTATTTACAAGTTCATATTTTTATAGTATTCTGGTTACACAGAATCAGAATTGCACACTTCAGCAAACTACTCCCATAACTATCTTATCTTTGTCTTAACCATTTATTGTGCATGCTTCCTTTACACAAACTGTCACGAACACGCTCCCAGCTGCTGTGAGTTTGGGGTGTTTGCTATATGAGCTTGCACACGATTTCAGCCCGCAGTCTCTCTCCACCGATCACACAGGTTATAGACCTACTGAATCGCCCCCAAACAGTGCTCACACCCCCAGACACTTCAGGTTTGCCACCACTTATTGAATACGGACAATAGGACCCCAATATACTGTCCCACACTGGAACACAAGGCTTCCAGCTATCCACAGACTAGCAAGACCCACATCAGCAAGCACAGGCTGAAAGCTTCACACCTCCAGACTGTTACACAAATGTAATGCAAGCATACACTAAGCTTGTTAATGTATCAACAAATCACACACTGGGTTAACTTGGTCGAGCTATTTCTTCTTAACAGGCTAATGGATTCGTTAGAGTATCAAGGACGCAACATATTAAATTATAGATTTAATATACCAAAGTACTGGGCATTCAATTATAAAGATAAATAATTAATAAACAACTGATATAAAACATATACAAGCAAAATAATTTACAATAAAAGGGCTTGCATTCAGATTAGCACTTACATCATTGCATTCTGGCCAAGGGAAATTTGGCTTGGAAGATGGACAGCTTATCAATGTGAATTGATTTCCCAAAAAGTCTGACACCTGCCCCTTCCCAACACATGTTTTTTTTAACCAAAATCAAATGGGACGGTATTCACAGGGGCAGGGTAAATGCTAATAGGGGGGCAGGGATGTCCCCTGAGTGTCACTATAGTTTGCCCACAAATATTCCCAAAGTCTTGACCTGTGAGTAATTCTTCACAGATATATCCCAAAGACATAACTCCCCCTTCAATAAACCGGTCATAATCTCCCGCACATTTAAATGCCACACATGATGGAATTATGACAATGTGACATACCTTTTCCAAAGATATGTGATTATAGCTGTTCCTGGATACCGCCAGTACCTGTCATTCACAACCCTGGTGTGATTTCTGCTCCTCAGTATGGAGTGCCACATAGATTTCCCAAAATATGAAATTTGAAGACATCTTCTTTGAAGTTCATATTTTTATATGCTTGTATAGGCCTTCACATGCTTTCCTTGGCTGCAAGATTCTCACCTAGGCATATGGTTCTCTAATTCACACCTAATGGTTCTATGGTGTTTACACTACCTATTGAAAGGAAGTCAATTAGATCGGGGAATACAGGATCAAACACAATGGATGTCGGTGATCTGCATATCTTAAGCAGGTCTCCTCACAAAAGGGTTTGCTAAACGTGATTACCTCCTACTGGGCTAATTGTTTCCTTTTTAAAGACATTTGGTCAAACATTTATCTGAGTTGAAAATCAGGTTCATTCCTATGTATCAATGTAATACTTATTTGGGCCCTGACATTCAATGTTCTATTTCATCATCAGATTTATGCTCTCATTCTGATACCTCCCCTTTTTAAGAGATGGCATGGGGATTGACAGGCATTGCCCAGGCCATCTCCCACAGATTCCCCCTGATTCAAATGGAATAGCTGTTAGCTGGATCTCAATAGTTCTCTGGTCAGAAGTGTTAAGAAGGGGTTAAATATCTCATTTAGCTGAGACTTCTGGTCCTTTAATAGCTGTGGGCTAACCTCTGCATTCTTACCTACTCTTACTGACTGTATCTCTTTGAGGGTGCTGCTTGAGAGAACGCCTCCCTCCCACAAAAACTCCTGTAAGTGAGGACCCATTAATTCTGGCACAGCAGAATACCTACTTCCACTCTGCCCTGCTTCCTAGCTACAAAATTCCCTGTCAGTGGGATACACTATATGATTCTTATCTGGGGGGCTACGGAACAGGACACTCCCCTCCCCCTTGGACCTATCTATCTGAGGGTGTAGAGTAACAGGGAGTATGGGCCCCATCATCTACCTCCTCTAAGCTGTTAGACAGCTGACTAAGTAAGTGTGGGCTAGCAACTGACCAGAACTCAGATGGAGATCTGAGTGGTGAACATTCGAACTACATTTCCCAGCAGCAATGTAAGAATTGCTGTCACTCACTATTTCCAGTTGGTCTGGACTATGTGTCTCTCCCACATTTCTCAACACCTCTGGGTACAGCTGGTTCAGGCACAGAACACAAATCTTCACTCTGCCCTCCCTCCCATTTACCCTATCTTCAAAGCATATTACCTGGGAAGAAATATTGCCTTTCTCTAACACAACAGAATTAATCACATTGTCATCTGTCCCATTTCTAGAAAGCATATTATCTACACCAGTCAATGCCAATATCTGCAGTAACAGTGTTCCCTGTCCCTAACTCATGACAAGGTGTCAGTGTAAAAACAGGTTTAGATTCTAACGCAATACTATTTTTGGCATTATCCTCATTATACACATTAGGTACAATACCACATTCTCTTTCCCTGTCACATCCTGGCACCTGGAAAGAACCATGGGTAATCTCAGTAGATTCTAACACAGTTTGCATTAGCATCAATACATACATCAGATATAATATGACATTCCCTTTTCCTGTCACCACCTGGTACCTGGGAAAAAACATGGGTACTCTCAGCAGTTTCTGACACTGTAACATGGGTGGCATTAAAATCATTACATACTTTAGGTACAATAGAATATACCCTTTCCCTGTCACATCCTGGTTTACACATTTCAGGTGCAACGGAACAGACCTTTTCCTTGTCACCTCCTGGTACCTGGGAACAAACGTTGGTACTTTCAGCTGATTCTGACCAGAGGTGGATCTAGAAAATAGTTTTACCCGCGGCGATTTAGCAGGGATGGGGACGATTTAGGCCCCGCCCCCTTTCTGACACCTAAGGCTGCCTACGGCTGCACACTATTGCGCAGGGACAGTGTGCTGCCTTAAACACAATCAGAGCAGCCGAGCAGCACTCTGTCCCTGCCTGTCACTATCAAATGGACCTGCACATATTGTGCAGCCGCCGGCAGCAACCCCTGCTAGGGGGGGCGATCACCCCGATCACCTACCCCTGGATCCGCCACTGATTCTGACACAGTAACAGGTGTGACATTAACATCATCATTAGAGACATACTGAGACAGCATTCTTCCTAAATCTGTCCCCAGTAACACATTTGTAGGCATATTATCTGATACCTCGACATCTCTTAGACCTCTTCCAGCACCCCAATCGGCTACAGGTACAGTAAGGTGAATTCCACCCACCCATTGCACAGAAATACACTTTCCTGGAATGAAGTCCTCTAACCCTACCAGTTCTGAACGCACTAGCGTAACATCCGCCGCAGTGTCTCTTAACCCCACAGTTACCTTGTCACCCACAATGACCATTGCAGATTGTCCTTCCGGCCCCCTTGTGGTCCAGCAACACACAGGACAGCTGGAGCAGATTGCAGTGAAGGTACCCCCTAGAGGAGGGCGAAGTGGTCTTCTTTTCTGGACAGACAGTACTGATGTGCCCCACCTGGTTGCACACAAAACATCGGCGGGTGTCTCCCAAAACAGGCTTTGCCCCAACCCTCCCAAAAGATGAAGAAATGGTGGGTGATGGTGTTGAGGGGGGTGGCGTTGATCCTACTGACCGTCCCCCTTTCCAGGCAAACTGCCCTGGCACAAAGTACCTCTTTTAGCTGCAGGTGCCCGAGTGACAGTATATTTGTCAGCCAGTTTAGCTGCCTCCACAGATGATTCAGGGTCCCGATCCTCTACCCATTCCTTCACATCAGCTGGGCATAAAGTGAGAAACTGCTCCTGGATCATTAAATCTTTCAGACAATCAAAGGTGGTGATCTTTAACCCTCCAATCCACTGTTTAAAACGACAGTTGGGCCACAAGTCCTGAATAAGTGTCAGAGGCACTGCATTTTAAATCTCTGTATTTCTGTCTGTGTGCCTCTGGCGTGCTATTAAAATGCTGCAACAGGGCACATTTGCTCTGTCTTTAGGATGTAAAAGGAGAAAATGGCTGACAGGTAACAAGATGGCATCAGCTCAGCAGAATCACATTTTTCATTTCCCATCTTTTTATTCATTATTTTCCCTAATACTACCTATCAGAGATCACATTCTTCCCAAATCACTCAGACACGGTATTAGAGGAAGAATAGAAGAATGATTTATTCTGCAGAATAGGATTAAATACAGCATGGCCCCCTTAAAGATAGCAGGTCCAACAAGTGAGGAAATCAGTTCAAATAAATCCAGTGTGATAGGTACAGCACAGCTCCCTTAACAATAGCAGGTCTAAAAAGTGAGAAAATCAGTTCAAATAAATCCAGTAAGATAGGTTCCACTGCACCTCTCTGGCAGAGCATCACCTCTTGGCCAAAGTCAGTCACATACGTGTCCAGCTCCCAGGGTAGCCTCTTTTATCACCTCATAATCCCACCTTGGGAACTGCCTGCCCAGGGGAGTTGCAAAAGTTTAGATTGGTGGCTTCTCACACTATCCAGCCTCCTCCCCTTCCTCCCCAGGTGTCCTCCCTCAGGTGACTCCTGCTGGGTCTGGCTCCTGGCTGTCTGTAGAGCTCAATAGTGGGCAATAGGGAGCAAACAAATAACAATGGTAGCTTAATTCGCTCAACCCCTGAGTGTTCCCTGTGGAGGTGAAATTTGACCCCTGAAGTACTTTCCAAGGAGATGTTATAGTTCCATCACTGATATTTCCAGATAACAACATGGCTAAAAAGTACAGTCCGGGTATGGATTAGATTAAGGGGTTGTAACACTAGTTCCATACACCATGCCTGTTTCTTTACACTAAGGTTTTCAGTTCCTCATGTGGTATCAATATCGTTTGTGCAGTAAGCCTACCAAATGTACATATTCCTGTGTACCCAAAAGGCAACCATTTATATGTTTTCTTCCCACATATGATATAAACATCTTCTGGTGGCTGATAAGGCCTGGTACCGGTAAAAGTGAAAATTATAGCAGAGATGCTGTGGTTACTTGTTGGAAGGCAGGTCTCTACCACATCCTTACTTTTATACTCTCCCTTCATGCCTTTCTACCAGTGTTCTTGATACATTTGTGTTCTGTTACCTGGTGTTATGAATCTTATAACTGTGAGGCGATTGCTATTCTCTCCCAGAGCTAGTGTCAAATTAACTGTGGGATCATTGTTGCATTGGTAAACAAAAGTTCATATTAACCTTCCCCCTTACAGTGGCTCTTCACTTGAAAATACACATTTGGAGGGTGATATAATTAGCTTTGTATACCCATTGATGTGGAAGTCGTAGTACCTCTTGGAAGGATAAGGGAACAGCTATCCAAGAGCACAATTGGGATGTAGGTGGGCTCTGAGTACTTATCAAGCATGAGCTATTGCTGATAATCTGACTAATAGGGTAATGTATTCGCAAAAAAAAACATTTTCGGACATTCCCTTTTTATTATTGCATATGTTTACACCCCACTCATGTTTCTGTGCCTCACAGGGGCACAGACAGTTTTGCACTTCATTGACTGTTTCACAAGTTTCAAAAAGGGGAAGCGTCATGACTGCTCTGTGCAAGGTGTCTGAACCCTTTGTTTGTTTCCATGCTGGAGATACAGCATATTTTGCAAGCACTATGCCTAATGTCATTAATGATAATCCTATCATTATTGCCCATGCAGGTTTATTACATCTCAAATCAATATTTTTACACAACATTATACTTCTGAACCTCACTTCCCTTGTGCAAAAATCTAGCAGTGGGAGGCGTGGATCCAGATGTCTTTCTCCTCGAGTTTCACTGAAATGGGCGTTGTCAACAGGACCCGGAAAGGACCCTTGCATCTTGATTCAAGGCTACTTCTGAAGTGTTTTTCTGACATCCACCCAGTCCCCTGGTTGCAGTTTATGGGTTCTTGTATCAAAATTAGGGTCTGAAATGGAAGAAAACACTTGACCATGTATTTTAGTTAGTTGTTTCTGTAACAGGGCACAGTTCATTAAATCATCATGTGAATGCTGTAGTTTGTGTGGGAAATAACTTTTGGAAAGTTGTATAAAGTTATCTGTATCCTTTGGAAAGGATAGTACGTCTGGGGTGTGCCTTTCTGTGGAGTTGGGACAGATTTACCCGGGTTATTTTGTGCACAGATTAGGCATCCTGACACTAGCACCTGTGTTGCTTGGGGGAACCCTGGTGCTATCCATAACCTGTTAGTGAGTGCAACCATAGCATCTTTCCCCAGATGCACTTTCCCGTAGGCTATATTGGCCATAATGGATTAAAGTGCTTTTGGCAGACACAAACGCTGACATTTACACTATGCTCCTTGCACTTCTAGTGCTCTGTGCTTTGCCCAAGCTTTTTTTTCATTCTCTGTGGCTTGTTTCTGCATGATTTGGAATGTGCTATGGTCAAACTTGGGGTAAGGGGTCACCATGTAAATAGACTCCCCTTGTGGTACTGGGACTATAGCGGTTTTCGCCTGTGGCCTGGTTTACCAGTCTATTTCCATCAGCTTTAGTGGTAGTGTCTCTGGTATGTGCCTTTACCACTGACAGTTTGGAGGGTAGCTGGAATGCAGTGAACAGTGCCCTGATGTGTTCTGCATGCTTGACTGGTTTACCTGCTGACCCATAAAATCACTACTTTCCATATGGAACCATAGTCATGCACAATTCCAAAAGCATACCTTAAATCAGTGTAGATGTTTGCTTTCTATCCTTCAACATATATGCATACATGTGTCAGGGCCTTTAGTTCAGCTTCTTGTGCTGACATGTGACTCGGTAGAGTCTGTTGAATTACTATTTCTGTCTATGTGGTTATAGCCAATCCTGTATGAGGAACACCATCTATGTAGTAGCGTGAACCATCTACAAAAAGGGTGATGTCTGCATACGGTAATGGAGTACTTTAATGTCAAATAAAACCAGAGATTCTTGTCTCATTAGCTCTACACAATCAAGTTCAGAAAAAGTTTGTGTGTGCATTTTTTCTTCTTGTTCAAACTAGTATTTCTTCAGATCACTTGGGGTATCCTGGTCTATCCTTCCACCTTTTGAATCATGCGGATGTAATGTAGCAGAATTTAACACTGTGCACCGTTTAAGAGTAACATTACTGGGAGTTAGCATATTTGGTGAGTCTATCTGCTGAGAGATATTTTGTCTGTGATTGGTTGAGAATTTCTGTTACTGCATGTGGCACATTTAGGGTTACTGGGTGTCCTAGCATAATATCTGTACTTTTTTTGAGCACTATGGCAGCTGCAGCTAATGCTTTAACACAAGTAGGTGCTGCTTGTATGACTGGGTTTAGTTGTGCAGAGTAGTACGCAAGTGGTCTTTGTTTGTGACCATGTATCTGTGTTAGTACACTTTGGGCAGTCAGTACTGGGGGGTTAGGTATGTCTTGCTTTAACTGTTGGAACACCTGTTGCTGTGTTGGTCCTTTCAAAACTTCATATAATATTTGCAGTTTGCTGGATGCTGCCGCATAATTCCCCACTGTGACTTTTGTCATCTGGTCCAGATGACATTATAAAATGTCTGTAAATGTGCCATATATCTGGCAAATCCCATAGGGTTTTTGTGAATGTTTGGGACATCTCTTGCTAATGACATTTGATCAGTGGATGACCATGGTTTAAACCAATTGACCATCTGGTCAGGGATCGCTGGGTTACCACCTTCCACTGGTCTGCCTGGTGTGGTGTGACTGTGTACAGAGTACAATCCTGTTACCGGGGGTGTTTGCCGTTTTTGTACAGTTGCGCCTTCATATGAAGGCGGAGGTGCTGTCGAGGCTAGTACCATATCAAATATTGTTGCCTTACACATTGTGCAGGCAGGGTCTCTAAACAAATGTATTTGTGGACAATTACACCTCCAGGTATTTTTCTTGCTCATGTGTATTAATTTCCCTGCATTGTCTTTATATCCACTTAAGTCTGATCTCGTTCCTGTGAGTGACTGTGTTGTGTAACAGAGTCTACAGGATACTGTCCATGGGGAACCACATATTACACGCAATTGATCCTCTGCTGAATTGCAGTACTGACAAACATAATTGGGGCATCTGCATCTCCTTTCCCTTGTCTGTTTTCCCGTGCAAACTGCACTAGGGTGTCCTTCAGTGTCACAGTGGCTGGGTAAATGCACTGATATTTTCCTCTAATTCCTGTGTCTCTTGTTCTAGCAATATTTGTTCAGAGACCTTCAACCAGTTTAGAAGTTTACCTTCGAGTTTGTGTTTCTGTATATAAGGGTGATATGATTTGTGTATCTGTTGTATCTTTATGGGATCTAATGTCCCTTCTTTGTCTATCCCTGCTTTCAAGAATAATTCCAGTATGCCTTCTACTCCCCATTTGCTGAAATCTTGCACATCATGACTATCCAGGAACTGCTGTCATTTATCTGTTTACTATTTATATTTACCATATTGATAGTTGTATCCTGAGTCCAAGCAGGCACTCTTATCTAGTTGTCTGTGGACTGTCCTTGTAGTGGATATCTGTGTAAAATAGTTTATTTGGCAGTATCTGGGATTGTTATGATTCCTAGTGAATTCAGGACAGAAATAGCAGTGTATTTATTTAGACAAAATGTCACGGGCACTAGGAGTCTTTACCCAGGGATCACCAGGTGATAGGCTTACCAGAGCAGTATAGGTGGTAATATGGTACTCTGGTAGCAGGGTGATCACGGAACAGGGAATAGCAGATGATGAGATGCTCAGGAAAGTCTATGACTAGCAGCACTGGTAATATGGATGTAGAAATACACGAGGAACTGTATGGACAAAGGACACGTGAAGATAGTCAGTGGTCTGCGGTAGCAAGTTGTACCACTGCTATGGTGAGGAGGAATGTCCAACAGAAACGAGGAGGTGATGAGAGCCAGCGGTCTGCGGATAGCAAGTTGTACCGCTGTCTGAGTGAAGGAATGGAATCCAAGTGGAGGTATCCGGGGAGTCAGTGGTCTGCGTTAGCAAGTTGTACCACTGCTATGTGAGAGGATACTGGAACAGGTGACACAGGAAACAGGGATCAGTGGTCTGCCTCTAGCAAGTTGTACCACTGAACATATATGTGAGGAGGAGCACGGGGAGAGACTGCAATACAGGAGATACACGGGCACCTTAAACTTGATCCACAATAATATGCACAATATATAAATGACTGAACAGCACTGCAATGATAGAAAGTCACTTGAGGTAATCCGGCACAAGATGACACAGTCAATGATGGCAATAGACTCAGCGGATAGCAAACTCCAAAGGAGAACCAACACAGTCCAGCAAGATATGCAATACACCAGCACAGTCAATGAGAAGTATGCATACCGTGGTTCAGAAGCAGGCTGTCAGACAGGAGTGCAGAGATACCTGAACGGCTGGGGGCCGGCAGGAGGCGAAGTCCCTGGATGGGTAAAGCGGTAGTAAAGTAGGTGCAGCGCACAGGTATGTAGACCAGCAGGGAAACAAATACTCAGGAAGCAGTAGTATGTAGAACTGGACTCCTGGAGGACCCTGAAGAGTAGCGATGGTCTAGCTGAGAAGAAAGTAGTGAGGCGCAGATCCGATGCTAACAGGCGGGTAGAGACCAGCGGGAACACAGGAAAGCATGGAGGATGGATCAGCTGTTGAAGGACGAGTAGAGCTGAGGAGTAGCAGCAGCAGGACTCTGCAGATACACGGAGGTAGCCAATAGCAACCAGCAGGTGCAGTAACGATGGAACACGGGAGAGCAGAGCTGAGCTGGAACTGTTGATCACGGAGAGTAGCGGATAGGAATCAGATGTAGCAGTCTTGAGGAAACACGGGAGAGTTCAGATGAGCTGACGACTGAAGCGCACGGAGGCAGCGGATAGGAATCAGCCAAACAGTCACGATGAAACACAGACGAGTTGAAGGTTGAAGACTGTAGTGCACGGAGGCAGCGGATAGGAATCAGCTAACAGTCACAATGATATACAGGTGAGTTGAGGTAGATTGAAGACTGTAGTGCACGGAGGCAGCGGATAGGAATCAGATAACAGTCACAATGATACACAGGAGGGTAGAAGTGGTATGGGAACCACAGGAGTAGAAGTGGTTTGGAAACCACAGAGGTAGAAGTGGTTTGGAAACCACAGGAATCAGCAGCGCTGAATACACGAGGAAACACAGGAACACCTTCAGAGGCTCATGGGGAATGAGACTCCAAGATCAGGCAACGTGGTATTGACCACAGGTGCTTAATATAGGGAGTGTTGCCTGATCTGCCAATTAAGTTAAAGGGACATGTACTGAAGGGTTTGAAAGGGCTGCGCATGCGCAGACCCTCAGGATGGAGGACGGCCACGGTTCCTAAATTTTCGAGAAGAAGCACTCACAGTCCGGTGAGTGACACAAAATATGTAAACAAGGATTCATTTCATGGAATATGCTGATTTGAGGTAGCATAGTTAACAGGTATACTCCAATCCAAGTATGAGCAGGTGTGATGAATGCCAAGAACAGTCCACAGAAGTAACAGGTTCCAAGCAATGATTTAAATGGCAAATATAGTTCAAAATGCAGGAACAAGTAGATTAAGTTACCCAATTGCCAAGAGGCTAGAGGCACCAGATTAGCAAGGCCGGGATCAGGATTCCAGTTAGCCAGAGACACGAGGCAGTCCAGGGAAGCAGGGCTAGCTGAGTCCAGTATCCAGGCAGAGGTCAGGGAAACAAGCGAAAAAGCATAAGCTGGTAAACAGGCAGAGGTCAGGGCAACAAGCAAACAAGCTGAGTCCGATAATCAGGCAGCAATGATGCAAACTGGAACAGGTTATGAACAGGTTATGAACAGGAGACAAGCAGCAGCCAGATATAAACGATGAACTGCACAGAACACAGATAGAGACAGGTATATGAAGCCGAAAAACAAGTGCTGACACTAATGAGGTAAGAAGATTAACTCCTAAATGAGAGGTGCAAAGTTCAGGGGCAAACAGCAGCACCACTGGTGAAATTGAGGTACTGCAGCCACATACAAAATACAAACACAGTCCTAACAGGGATGAAGGTCTTTGTAATTATTCTAAACTTTGCTAAACTTTGAGCAGATTACAGAATCTCCCTTCTTAGATATATTTCTGGGGATGGTTACTAAAGTGTTCACCCAATGTTCTCCTACACGTGTGTCAGGAGAACATGTGTATTTTCTTGCAATGTGACAACTTATTATGGCTGTGAATTCTCTGTATTGTGTCCCGGATAAAATATATAGTATATGCCCCCTCTAAGGCTACTATCTGTGACTGCTACCGAATCAGGACTCAAGAAGGTACTCTCTTTCTGTAAAATCAGCAGGTATTTACACCATTTACACAAAAAAAGGGACATATGGGTTTATAAAAATGAAGTCCCTTATGCCTTCAATACCCCTGTGAGCTTTCCAAAATATGTACAGAACCCCAATTACAACTAGGACTACAGCTAATGCTTTCATGCAAATCTCAATTTAAATATCCATGAGGTTATGATATTAAAAAGCAAACTATAGCAGCAAGTTCTATAAGAAAACACAGACAACACCATGGCCTCTGGCGCCTCACATGGGTACCAACAGGAAACCATAGAAGTCCCTGTCCAGAATCAGTGGGCGATTTTATCACACTTGTACCATGTTTATTTAACAGTCACTTTTTTCAATCCTCATATGAGCTAGGAGAATCTAAGATTACCCGACCCAGTGGTCGCGTTTCTCGAGAGACGAGGACAAGCCTCTGGTTGCAAGCGAAAAGTGCAGTCTTTGATTGGGTATCTTATTCAGTAATTTTTCTTTTATACATCATATGACAGATACAAAAACATTCATACACACAGACATACTTCATCTAGGACAAGACAAATGTGTTAGTAATCACTGTATAAATCTGAGATTTATCTGCATGCCTGATACCGTAGACAGACATGAGGCAGCTCTAAACAGAGGAGTCTAACGAGTAGAAAGCTACTCACCATGAGTTAAAGTCAGAGTCCTGTGTCCAGGCCGACCTCCTGTTGTCTGACTGTGGCTCAGGTCAGCAGGTCTCAGGGGAACCTTCAATGATGATAGATCCAAGACCCTTGAGTCTTCACCAATCAGTCAGATCACCTGTAAGTGTCAGACTAACAGTTTGTGTTTGAACTCAATACAGCTGGAGAGAAATGAAAGACAGTGAAAGTTCTTAGTGTTGAAAATATTCTCTGCTTTATTGTTTACAAGTTCATATTTTTATAGTATTCTGATTATACAGAATCAGAATCGCGCACTTCAGCACACTATGCCCCTAACTGGCTTATCTTTGTCTTAACCACTCCTTGTGCATGTTTCCTTTAGACAAACCTTGCTACATTCTCCCAGGAATTCTCCAAGCGGAGGTTAGTGGTTTATCTCATGTCTGCTATATTCAAGGCCGTGGGTGCAGCTCCTACAAGCAACAAGCTAATAATGAATAACTTCTACAAACTAGCTGTCTTTAAGCTGTAAAAGTACAAAATGGCTGACAGGTAACAAGATGTTGTCAGCTCAGCAGAATCACATTTCTCACTTATCATTTGATCTATTCTCTTAATGTAATGAAAATTCTATAAAATGTATTCCGTAATATGTTGCTCTCTTTATAATATCCTTCCTGTAGTACATATATTAAGTATAAAAAGGCAGCACTGTAGTTGCATTCTACTCTTTTGCGTCTTAACAATACTTTGTTTTTTTATATAAAAGCTCAGTTCAATGAATACTGCTGGTTTTCACAGTGAAGGAGAAGGAAGTAGTGTTAATAATAATCACCTGCAGGTATTAGCGCTGCTACATAGGGAGGCGCAGAGTCTAACACACCACTTGTCTTCACCAGAGACCCCGCAAGAGAGTTTGGGTTTCGCCGCAAGTGGTGTGCAGGTCGCGGCCCTCCCAGAAAGCTGCCAGCGAGGTGAGTGGTGAACAATCATAGTCGTACAGGCAGAAGTCGTAACTGTGCAGGCAAGTGATGTACCAGGGAGTGGAGTCAGAAGGCCAGGGGTCAAAACCAGGAAGCGCGAAACAGACCAGAGGAGATCCAAAGCGAAGTCAGGACAAGCCGGTTTGGTACACAGGGAGTCAGTTAGGATGCAGAAAGAACCACAGAAGTGCTGGAGTATAGGGAGACTTAGTTACTCTGACACCCTAATGGTGCCAGAGTCTCCCTAATATAGTGGTGAGTGTGTAATCATTGGTGGACAGAGACAGGGAAGCCGGGGAGCTTGTCCCATTGCCGTAGCAATGGCCACACATGCGCCCAGAGCCTGACCGGAGGAGGCATCCCTTTGCTCAAGCAATGGGGCACATAGGAAGTGGAGAGCGGCATACGTCCTACTGGAACCAATGGCCAAAGAATGCTTCTTTTGGAAGGTAGCCAAGAGACGAGGAGCATGTAGATCTTCTTACAACACCCAAGACCTCTTTTCGGGACCGAAGCCAGTTGACCAGGTATTGGGAACGTCCTTGAAACTTACGTACAGCTAAAATTTGACTAATCTCGTACTCGTTACCAGCCGTAGTTGGAATGGGTTGAGGAGAAGGAGTAGTACGAGAAAATTTATTAAGTACCAACGGTTTGAGCAAAGAAATGTGAAAGGTGTTATGAATTTTTAGAGAGGGAGGGAGGCGGAGTCTGTAAGTAAACGGGTTGACAATATGAATCACCGGAAAGGGTCCAATGAACCGGGGTGCCAATTTCATGGAGTGCACCCGAAGTCTAAGGTTTTGTGTGGACAGCCACACCTTGTCTCCAACTTGAAGGATGGGTACTAGTCTCCGGTGACGATCGGCAAAGGATTTGTATGTGTAGACTTCAATAGATTATCTTTGGTGGATGACCAGATCTTGGCCATATCTCGAACCATGGAGTGAGCAGCAGGAGCAGTAGCGGTATGCGAAGAGAACTCTGGGAGAATGGGATGGGTACCATACACTGAAAAGAATGGAGAGAATCCAGAGGATGTATGCATGTGATTATTGTGGGTGAATTCGGCCCAAGGCAATAAATTACTCCAGTTGAATTGGTTATGAGACGAGAAACAGCGGAGGAATAATTCCAAATCTTGATTCACTCATTCCATCTGCCCATTCATTTGAGGATGATATTCCTAAGAAAACTTTAAAGCAACACCCAGGAATGCCCTCCAGAATCGATATATGAACTGAACACCACCATCAGAGATTATCTCCTGAGGACAACCGTGGAGGCGAAATATCTCCTTGATAAAGACTTGTGCCAAGAGCCATTTTAGAAAATCTATCCAGCATTACCCAGATGGTGTTGAAGCCAGGGCCGGATTTACCGCTAGGCAACCTAGGCACCTGCCTAGGGCCTAGCGGCTGTCGGGGGGCCCAGCTGGGGGGGACAACATAAACATTTTTAAAAAAATTGCGGCCCCTCCCCCGACTTGCGGCATGCCCCCGAGTGCCGCGAGTCGGGGGAGGGGGGGTCGGGTGCCGAGAGACGGGGGAGGGGCTAGTGTGGTGGCTAGTCTCCTCCCTCCTTCCTCTGTGTGGCCTGCTGTGTGTCACATGGGACATGCCCCACATGACAGGTGCCGTCCCATGTGTGAAGGGGATGAAGACACAGAAGACTGCACAGCTCCTCGATGGAAAAAAAGTAAGTTGGGGCAGGGGTAGGGTAGTATATTAATTGTGTGTGTGTGTGTGTGTGTATGTGTGTATGTATTATGTGTGTGTCAGGGGCCACTGTGTGTGTGTGTGTTATGTGTGTGTCAGAGGCCACTGTGTGTGTGTTATGTGTGTGTCAGGGGCCACTGTGTGTGTGTATTATGTGTGTGTCAGGGGCCACTGTGTGTGTGTATTATGTGTGTGTCAGGGGCCACTGTGTGTGTATTATGTGTGTGTCAGGGGCCACTGTGTATGTGTATTATGTGTCTGTCAGGGGCCACTGTGTGTGTGTATTATGTGTGTGTCAGGGGCCACTGTGTGTGTATTATGTGTGTCAAGGGCCACTATGTGTGTGTATTATGTGTGTCAGGGGCCACTGTGTGTGTCAGGGGCCACTGTCTGTGTGTATTATGTGTGTGTCAGGGGCCATTGTCTGTGTGTATTATGTGTGTGTGAGGGGCCACTGTATGAGTGTATTATGTGTGTGTGAGGCGCCACTGTGTGAGTGTATTATGTGTGTGTGAGGGGCCAGTGTATTTATATTATGTGTGTGTTTGTGAGGGGCCAGTGGTAACACTATTAATTTAATGTTTTGGTTGGAGGGAGACCTACTTATAAAATGTGGGTGCTATATTGATTTAACACTGGGGCTGGTTGGAGTTCACTAAATTTCATGTACCCATTTTTTTTTCCAAATAGGGTCTCCAACATTCCAGGATCCAGAGAAGCAGCAACTGATCTAAAGACACAGCAGCCACAAGTGATGAAAGTGACGAGAACAGGTAGGAGAGAGCAGCACAGTCTGCCAACTATCCTGAATCTGGTGGGATTTATATTATGAGGAGGTCTGACTTGTTTAAATGTTGCACTATGGGATTCATGCAGAAGACTGACATATTAACATGATTATTGCATTCCAGCACTTTTTCATGTTTCTGTAGGTAGAGGGCTGCAGTCAGTAACTGTAGTGGCGGACGGTCTGTGACGTGGTAGTGATAGGAGACTGCTGTATTTTCATTACTGTGCTTGCTAACCCTGAACTGAAGTTTCTTAACATGTTAATTATGATTAATACCTAAGTTTAGTTAAAGATAAAGTACAATTTGTGTGAATTGAAAGGTAAGCAGTGGTGGAAGTGGGGTGTATATGGTAGTAGGCCATACCGCTACTTCTCATACTGTCTTCATTGTAAAATAATAAAATTCCATTCACTTGTTTACATTCCCATTACATTTTTCATACCGCCACTTCTAAACTACCACTTCGACCACTGAGCTTAATATTCATCGTATGGAGTATATGGTTAGTATAATTCTGCTAGATCCTTTGACAAAATATGAAGTCCATGGACATTATTCTTTAACTGCTGGGACCACAGTGTGATGTAGTGTAATGATAAAGGAGAGCACAGCGTGATGAGAGGGACAGTAATGAGGGAGCCGCAGTGTGATGCAGTGTAATGATAAAGGAGGACACAGTGTGATGAGAGGGACAGTAATGAGGGGGCCGCAGTGTGATGTAGTGTAATGATAAAAGAGAGCACAGTGTGATGAGAGGGACAGTAATGAGGGGCCGCAGTGTGATGCAGTGTAATGATAAAGGAGAGCACAGTGTAATGAGAAGGACAGTAATGAGGGGCCACAGTGTGATGCAGTGTAATGATAAAGGAGAGCACAGTGTGATGCAGGAGGAGCAGCGTGATGTGCGAGGCACATAGCCTACCCTTCTACTTAACTATAGAGGTATATGCTATGTTAAAAAAATATAGTGCTATGGATTGTTTCAGGGAGGGGGGGGGGCAAACCAATATCTTCAATATCTTGCCTGGTTGAAGCCATTAATGGGGGGCAAATCGGTGATAAATCGGTGATAAATTCCATCAAGAGACTTAACCATGGGTGATCAGGAATGGGAAGAGGCAGAAGTAATCCGGATGATGGTTGCCTGGGAACCTTGTTTTGAGCACAGGTCATACAAGAGGCTACGAACTCCTGAACATCAGCACGAAGGGTAGGCCACCAATAATGTTGGGACAATAATGAGTCTTTTCAACCTCGGCATATCCGGCGAATCTAGTTGCATGAGCCCATCGGAGAGCCTTAATGCGAAGATGTGGTTCCACAAAAGAGCAGGAAGGCTCAAGAATGGGTGGTGGTTTAGCAACGGGTAGGACATCTGTAATATCAAAAGACCGGGAGAGAGCATCAGCTTTGGAATTAAAGGTTCAAGAGCAGTAGGTAAATTCGAATCTAGCAAAAAATGAGGACCATCTGGCCTGGCGTGGATTCAAGCAACGAGCGTCCCGAAGATAGATAAGGTTCTTGTGGTCGATAAAGACCGTAACAGGGCAGAGAGCACCTTCAAGGAGGTGGCGCCACTCCTCTAACGCAGACTTCACCGCGGGCAGTTCTTTGCCACTGATGCCGTCATTGCGGTCAGAGGAGAGAAACTTTTTGAAAAAGAATCCGCAAGGAGGGAGCCTCTCGGAGACGGATTCCTATGACAGGACTGCCTCAATGCCAATAGATGAGGCGTCTACTACTAGGAACAAGGGTCTTTGTTGAACAGTTGAGCCAGAACCAGGGCCGAAGAGAATGTCTCTTTTAGAGAGTCAAATGCAGCAATGGCCTCTGAAGTCCAGTTCCAAGGGTTGGCTGACTTCCGGATGAGAGCTGTGATGGGAGCAATCAAAGATGAGAATTGCTAGATAAATTGTCTGTAATAGTTGGCAAACCCAATAAATCTTTGAACAGCTTTCAATCCCATTGGTCTTTGCTAATTGATAATAACAGATAATTTCTCTGGGCCCATCTGGAGACCAGCACCCAAAACGATGTAACCCAAAAAAGGAATTTGCGGGACTTCGAACACACGTTTCTCAAGCCTACGGCATAAGCGATTGGACCGGAGAGGTGATGAGACCTCTTTCACATGTGAACGGTGAGATGACAAATCAGGAGAGAATATCAAAATATCATCCAAGTACGCAACCACGGAAATATAAAGTAGATCTTGGAAAATTTTGTTGATGAAAGACTGGAATACTGCAGGAGCATTGCAAAGCCCGAAGGGCATAAGCAGATATTTGAAGTGTCCCTCATGTGTACTGAAGGCAGTCTTCAATTCGTCCCCCTGTCATATGCATATGAGATTATAGGCTCCACGTAAATCCAACTTGGTAAAGATTTTAGACCCACTGATTTTGCCAAACAACTCTGAGATAAGCGGCAGGGGGTATCTATTCTTGATGGTGATGGCATTCAATTGCCTATAATCAATGGAAGGACGCAAAGTCCCATCTTTTTTCTTGACAAAAAAGAAGCCAGCACCTGTAGGAGAGGAGGACTTCCTGATGACACCTTGTTGGAGATTCTCGGCAAGATAAGTAGACATAGCTTGATTTTCAGTCAGAGATAAAGGGTATATCCTACCCTTGGGAAGATTCTTATCAGGTAGCAATTCGATGGAACAATCCCAGGAACGGTGTGGAGGAAGGGTCTCAGCAGCAACTTTACAGAAGACATCTTGAAAGGAGGAATAGGGGGAAGGAAACTCTGGTTGAGAAGACAGCATCTGGCAAGAAATAGTAGATTGATTTGAACAATGAGGTAACTTGAGCAGAACTCCAATCAAACTGGGGTGAATGGAGTTTCAGTCAAGGCAATCCCAAAATGATGGAATTTACAGACCGAGAAAGCACCAAAATCACAATAGACTCAGAATTCAGCACCCCTACCATTAGCTGTACAGGAGAAGAAATCCAGGATACATAACCATTAGAGACTCGATTCCCATTCACGCAGCAGTGAGAAAGAAAGGCTGGGGCAATTTTTGAGTTGGTATCTGGAGTTGCGAAGCCAAAGTGGCTGAAATGAAATTCCCAGCAGAGCCGGAATCCACAAAGGCTGAAGTTACATGGGGACCGACAGGAGTATCCAGCAAGATGGACATCAGGAAATCTGAACCAGAACTGGTGTAGTTAACTAACTAATTGAGTTAGTTAAAACTAACTCCTAGGTCGGCCTCCCTCTTACCGACTAGGAGGTGTCATTTACCAGTCTCTTGGCACAAGCAGACAAAACATGACCAGGTTCCCCACAGTCTAGGCAGAGATTTTGCTTGAAGCATCTCTCTCACTCTTCAGGGGAAAGCCGGGAACAGCCAATCTACATAGGTTCCTCTGGAGGCCCCAGATTTTGAAAAAGAGGAGCGAGGCGAGGGGAGAGCCGTTTGGTAGAAGACCATTCAAGAGTGCGCTCCCGAAAATGCAGGTCAATCCTGTTGCACAGGGAAATAAGAGAATCCAGGTCTGCTGAGACCTTGCGAAAGGCTTCAATAAATGACGAGGCATTCTGCAGGAGAGGATCATTCCGTTCCCAAAGAGGAGAGGCCCATGCTAAGGCTTGCTGGGAGATGATGAAAGCAACCTTGACTTGCTCTGAGGGAAAAGATGCTGCATTGCTCTCGAAGTGGATTTAACACTGATTCAAAAAGCCTCTGCACTTCTTGGGTTCCCCATCAAGCTTTTCCGGAGGAGGTAGTCACAGAAAGAGGTGGATACTGCGACAGATGAAGAGGACGCAGAGGAAGCTCCGGAGGAGGTTACCGGTACAGCTTGAGAGGCGGTCACGGAGGCTTGGAGGGACTCAAGTCTTACAGCAACCCCTTGGATTCACTGGAGCGGTTGTGCTTGTTCAGATTCTTGTTTCTCGACTCTGTGGGCGAGATGCAAAAGTAAATCTCAAGCCGACAATTCACCAGGTACTTCAGAAGTCATGGCCAGAGTAAACTGTCACGGAATGTTTCGGACCGAAGATCACCTGCAGGTATTAGCGCCGCTACACATGGAGGTGCGGAGTCTAACACACCACTGGTCTTCACCAGGGACCCCCGCAAGGGAGTTTGGGTTTCGCTGCAAGTGGTGTGCAGGACGCGGCCCTCCCAGGAAGCTATCAGCTAAGTAAGTGGTGAACAATTGTAGTCATACAGGCAGAAGTCATAACCGTGCGGGCAGGCGAGGTACCAGGGAGTGGACAAAGCGGAGTCAGAAGGCCAGGGGTCAAAACCAGGAAGCACGAAACAGACCAGAGGAAAATCCAAAGCGAAGTCAGGACAAGCCGGTTCGGTACACAGGGAGTTAGTCAGGATGCAGAATGAACCACAGAAGTGCTGGAGCATTAGGAGACCTAGTTGCTCTGGCACACTAATGCCAGAGTCTCCCTAATATAGTGGTGGGTGTGTAATCATTGGTAGACAGGGAATCGCTGACCGCCGACAGGAAGCCGGGGAGCTTGTCCCATTGCCATAGCAACAGCCGTGCATGTGCCGAGAGCCTGGCCGGAGGAGGCCGAGCAACGGGGCGCATAGGAAGTGGAGAGCGGTGTCCGTCCCTGGCAGGAGAGGAGAAGCGGGGACGGTGCTTGACAGCAGCACATTTATTGTGGCAGTTGGTACAACGACTTTGTCCAAAAACCGATGCTTACTCATGGTTCATCACCATTAGCAGGAGAAGGCCACTGCCTAATGGCTGGGTCCACTCTCCCACAACTTCTATTTTCACCAAGCCTTTCACAGGTAAACAGTGAACTTCTGATGGTTGCCCTGAATGCTGTGAAAGGGTTTATACAAATGTAAACATTTTGAAATTCTTTTGTTTTTGGATCTTCTTAATGACCTTTCTTGTTTTTCTGCAACTTATAACAATTTTCTTCCAGTCCCTCAAAAGTATAATGTATCCCTGTATTGGATTTGGTTGCCACCAGTATTTTTATGACATTTTGACATTCTTCTGTAGATTGAGCCATTGAAAACTGATAAAGAGGGGTAGGGCAAACATTTTTTAATCCAAACATGTTTGTAATAAGCATTCTAATACAGAGCAGCAAGGTTTACGGAAAACAGTTCTATAATGAATTTGAAAGTATCTTTCCCACACTGTGAGATCATTTATTCTTAGTTCATGTAGTCTTTACCTTTCAATATATCCACGTCAACAGTAAGTTCAAATCTACCTACATCAAGGTTCCTTATTCCATTTTCTATTACTGCAGAGATCCCTATAATCTGGTGGTGTTTTGTTTGTGAATTTGTCAAGTAAAAAAAAATAAAGCAGTCCTCCCATTACATAATAATTCTACTGCCCAGGTAGACACTACACACTACACACTACAGATAACTTATCCTGATACATATAGTTAATGATTTTACTAACGACTGAAAGTCCCGATCAGCATGCCAATTCATGTGTACACACATACACATTTTACAAAATTTACCTTCAGATCTACTCTTCATTTCTCATAACCATCAGCTGAAAGATCTTGACTCTGTAAACTTTATAACGATCTACCTATGCCAGGGGCGGATCTAGGAAATTGCTATACCCGGGGCGATGTAGGGGGGGGGGCGATTTAGGCCCCGCCCCCTTTCCGACTTCTAAGGCTGCCGGCGGCAGTATGTGCAGTTTCGCTCGGCAGTGACAGTGTGCTGCCCCGCTACTCTGATTCTGTTTAAAACACTGAGGAACGGACCTGCACAGTGTGTAGCCGCCGGCAGCTAGCCCCTGCTAGGGGGGGGGGGGGGGGGGGGGCGCCACTAACCTATGCTGCTGGTTATGAGTACATACACACTTCCCAATTTGCCCAACATTGTTCCATTGTTTATAGAAATTTTTAGTTTGTTTAAAAAATCAAATCAAACTATGTGCTTTAGAACAATAAAACATGATTTTTGGAGCGTATACAGTAATAGTTGTTTATCGTGTGATTGCCACGATAATCGGGTGAAAAACCTGTAGTGTGTACCCAGCCTTTGGAAACTTCAGTATTCCGACTGTAAAAGGAGATTGGACAGCCCTAGGTGTTAATATCACTGGCCTCAGTATACTATCAAACACAGTAAATTGTAGTTTTAACAAAATTCAGTTATCCACTACTATAGGTCCCCAAATGCTCGTTTGTTGTACTGGAAATCTTTTAACTTCATACTTCTTTTTAGAAAAGCTCAGTCTCCCAATTAGGACAGCACAATGGCTCACATTGCTGCCTCACAGCACAATCATGAGTTAGATTGCAACCTGGGCCTTAACTTTGTGAAGATTGAATGTTCTTCTGCGTGGATTCTGTGTGTCTGTGGTAGGCGCGCTATAAATAATCTATAATGAATAAATAAACACAATTAGTGAGAGTAATCAATTAAAATGCTTTTCACATATCTCAAAATAACATTTGCATTACTAGTTGACCTTTTTTTTTTGTCTTTTATTAGTGCTGTAGATCCTTTTTTTTATTTTGCCCACTCTTAGTTAATTTATTTTTATGCTGGGTTTCTGCTATGGGGCCAATACTATTTGCCCATTCCCCTCATGCACAGAGCAAGCAGAGGAGGGAGTGGCACTCTCAATGCTGTTGCCAGCTGCTGCCACTCATTATCAGCTATAGGTTGAGAATGGGCCATCACAGCCTAGTGTCACACTCCCGGAGGAGAATCAGCCAGCACTAGAGTTAATTAATATCTAACCCAGCCCTAGTTCCTTATTGTCCGCCAATGAGAGAATGGGGTGTGTTTAGTTTAATATCGTGGTGCAGTCTGGAAAAATAAAAACAGAAAATGAGTGACATGATGTCCGTCACACATTATTTTAGGCAACCCCAAATATTGGCTGTGTAGGCAACAGTTTTGATTTCCCTGATAGTGAATACCATCCGTGGACCACTCTAAATGCGGTCGAAGTCCAGGACAGCGGATGTTATTTGAAAAGAGATGGAGCAGGGTTAGTTAAGAGTGGTTTTGTTTTAAAAAATTATTTGAATGAAAAACATATTTCCTTTTCCTACTCCATGGCAGCCCTTACAATGGGTTACTACCCTGCTCAGCTGATTGTAAACAGGAAAAATTCAACACACCTTGAGGGTGTCAGGCGCCGTCTCCGTCATATTACCTCTCGGCGGAGACGGACGCCTGTCACTACCGCTCCGTCCGGATGGTTGCCCGGCAACCGAATAGCCGCGCCTCCCATACCCTGTCGGGCGTCTGTGCAGTAGCTCATCCCGTTGCTAGGCAACGGGACGCTTTCCTCGGCACTTCCTGTGCCTATTTCCACGGAGCCTATCAGCTGCCTTCTGCCTCTATTTGAACCTGACTCTGGCGTCATTAGGGCGCCAGAGTAACAGGTTCCTGCCTCTAGCTACCACTGTGTTGTATTCGTGTTGGACCCTGCTTCTACGACCACTCTCCAGTATCTGCATTCCTGTTGTGACCCGGCTAGCTGACCATTCTCTATTCTGTGTTCCCATCCTGTTCCTGCGACTTTGGCCTGTTTGACATTGCTTTTGGATTCTCCTTCTGTACCTCGTATACCGATTGGCTTGACCCGGACCATCTGACTCCTCTTCACTACACCAGTAACTGTCTGATAGGACCGCGACCTGCGTACCCTTTGCAGCGAAGCCCATACCTCCTTGCGGGGGTCCCTGGTGAAAACCAGGGGTACGTTAGACTCCGCACCTATCTGCTCAGTAGTGCTAATACTGGTTAGTGTTCCTCTCAATCCGTGCTTGACAGAGGGTATATAAGGTGACTCCTCCTCCACATTGGTGTCTTTTTCTCTGTCTCAGCTGAGTAAGGTAGTGTAGTGTAGTTGTTTGTTATTTTACTTGGATCAGGGCTTACTTTTATCTAGGTCTGGCTTTTCCTCGGACACTTCCTCTCTACAATGGGGTGGTAGCAGCGGGGCCTGTGCAGGGTCTGGAGTTTTGATGGCCAGTCATCCCCTTATCAGTGCTGTCTTTTGGATCCTGGAACTCTGTAAACTTTCGGTGCTCCTGAATATTTTTTTCTGCATTCAGTGCGGTGCTTCTGTTCGGGCACATGCGCAGTGCGCTCAAAGGGAATGACAAAGAAGAAAAAAAAGGAAAAAGAGGAAAAGAAGCAATATGCTAAAGAAGGAAGCAGTTGTCTCAAGGTCACAAGGATGACCAAAATGGGGGAAATTGTAAGTGGTGTGGCACACCCAATGACTAGCATAATGAAGACACACAAAGATGATGTCACTGCAGGCACCCATATTAAACAGCTGATGCCCATAGGATGTGGCTCATTGCTTCAGGTGTATGTATGCCTCAAGACTCCAGCACACTTATATACTGGAATACCTGCACAGATGGACCAGAAGCCTACCCCAAAAAAGCTGAAGGACACCCCAAGGTAAGCCCTTAGTGTGGGTGTTTGCTACTGGTTTTAGTGTTTAGTTTTGATTTTTTTTTGAACAGTATCCTTATGGAGCCTGTGCAAAGGAAAAAATCTAGCAAGGATAACAACCATTTGTGTGGTGCCTGTGATAAGTCGTTAATGAATGACTATATTAGAACTTTATTTGTAACATGTACCCCCAAGAAAGTGGAAGATCCTCAGCCTCCAGAAAATTGTAAACAGTTTTTTTCACGGACGATGAAAACAATGCAGGAGTCTCTAACCCAGGACCAAGGTTCAAAGAGGGGCAGGACCCAAGTAGAGTAGGATATAGGGGATGGGAGGCTTGGTCCATCCACTGAATCTGTCAGCTCTTTCTGGGACTTAGATAGCGATGGGGAAATGAGGAAGACCATAGGATGTTTAATCTGGACACAGTTAATTTCATCCTTAAGCATATGAATAAGTCTCTAGGTATTGAAGATTTTCCACGGCCTTTTAGGCCGCAAGATGAATTTATAAAGGAGTTAGTTTATAGAGAGTGGCAAATGTTGGATAGAAGTCAACCTGACATGAGAAGTGTCGTCAGCATAGAGAGCTTGCAGTTATTTATAAGGGATAATTCATAACTGCAGTGTAAACAGGTTATATCAAATGAATCCATTGATAAGTTTAAAGTGTAAAATTTAAAGACAGGGGGCTAGATTTACTAACAGGCGTGATGCATGGCGGCTTGAAGCTGCCATGCATCGCGGCGGTTTTCCGGCGGGTTTGCATTGCAAACAGCCGGATTTACTAATGGGCGCATATCAGCTTCAATTTGAAGCCGCCGGCGATGTCACGGCGGGATGTAATGCTCAAAGCCGCCGGCGGCTTTGAATAGAACATGGCGCTTTTGCTTTAAATGACGGCGCTTTTGTGTAAAGGCGGTTTTTTAGAAAATTACACCTGTCTCCTGGCCTGTTACTATTGGCTATTTTCAAAGTCAGGAGATTTGACATCACAAGCCCTATATAAACCACTGGCCTGACACTTTTTCTTTGATAGGGGTTTGAGGAGTTTTGTGAGAGGAGTTTGGAGGATAGTGGTTTGCTGTGAGTTGGTGAGAGTTGGAGTTTGGTGGATTGGTGGAGCGATATCTGATTGAAGTGTGAGTAGTCCTGTGGTATTTTTCTGTTTTGTACATTTATTTTCTCTTTTATTTTCTGTATTTTTTTTTGGTATTTGACTTGTCCTTTGTCTGTGTTACTTGTGTGTGACTGTGTTGAGAGTGTGTCTGTACTTAGTGTAGTTTGTCTTTTGTGTTTGTAAGTCTTTCTGTGTTTTGTGTGTTTGACATTTATTTGTCATTATGTCCAGAGATAGGAGGGGAGAACAGGCTGAGGAGAGGGAGATGGAGGTTGAGGGGTCAGAGGAGGGAGAGGGAGAGGTTGAGGAGACAGGTCAGGGCAGGAAGACCAAGACAGGGAGGAATGTGCGCTTCTCATATGATGAGAATTGTGTGTTGGTGCACAATATCGTTCCCTGTTATGAGGTCATACTAGGCAACCTGGCAGCCCGGACTCCTCTAAGGCGGCGTCACCAATTGTGGGGGCGTGTCTGTGATGCCGTGAACGCAGTGGGCCCACTAAAGAGGACAGTGGCGCACTGCCGCAAGCGGTTTTCTGATATAAAAAGGAGGCTGAAAGAGAAGATGGCCCAGGAAAAGAGGGCAACCAGGCACACGGGTGGTGGCCTCCCTCTTCGTATTGAGTACACAACGTACGAGGAGGAGCTGCGACAGATAATGCCGGCAGAGATTGTCGAGGGGATAAACGTCCAAGACACGGATTCGCCCTCTTTTGAACAAGTAGTTGGTGAGTTATTTGCATATTTTACTCTTACAGTATTTAATTTTTTTTTTTATTTTTAAAACTGCTTTTTTCTTTTTAAAACTGCTTTTCTCTTTTTAAAACTACTTTTCTCTTTTTAAAACTGCTTTTTTCTTTTTAAAACTGCTTTTCTCTTTTTAAAACTGCTTTTTTCTTTTTAAAACTGCTTTTCTCTTTTTAAAACTGCTTTTCCCTTTTTAAAACTGCTTTTCTCTTTTTAAAACTGCTTTTTTCTTTTTAAAACTGCTTTTCTCTTTTTAAAACTGCTTTTTTCTTTTTAAAACTGCTTTTCTCTTTGCAAAACTGCTTTTCTCTTTGCAAACGTTTTTTCTTATTTGTTTTGTTTTTTTTTGTTTTTCAAAGTGTATTTTTGACTAATAGTTTGTAAAGGTTTTTTTTTCTCATATAAAAAAAATAAAAAAAATTGCAAACCCATTTGTGCAATAAACAGTATATTTGGAAATTGTTTTTTTCTGGAAATACATTGTATGCTTTTTCTAATACATCCAGAATCGCCAGGACCGCAGTTCAGTCCCAGTACCAGACCTACACCTCCACCTTCAGCGAGAGATTCGGGCACAGACGAGCAAGCAGGTGCGTGATTTCTGTTTAGGAGAGAAATAATGGAGTTACTTGATTTTCTGTGCAAATGTTGCTGTCAATGTTTTTTTTTTTTCTTTTTATTGTTTGCAATGAGAAGTTAGGGCTACATTTTACTAAACTGATATGTTGCCTATAGAAACCCATCAAAATATACCTTTACTTTATTTATTGCATTCAACAAAATGACAGCTAAAATCTGATTGGTTGCTATAGGCAACATCTCCACTTTTTATAGCATGCAGTTTAGTCAAAATAACCCAGCATGTACTACACAGTCCAAATGATAATGGGTATTAAAAGGATAATAAGTGCATCCGTAAGCAGGTAGCATAGGACTAGAAATCAGGAATGCAAACATTGTGAAAGAATCTGTAGTTGCTAAAGAATATTCTTTCCTATCCAGTGTTCAGAATGCAATATACAAACATATTATATACTATATACTTACCGTCATTTTTCATACACAGGGCCCTCTTCATACCAGCCACCTCAGGCGGAGTCCCTGGAAATGTCCCCTGAGCCAGAGGATCAAACGACCATCACCCTGGTAACAGTGGATGCCCCTGTGTCTGGCCTCCAGGAAGTTTCACCTGGCCCTGCTGAACCATCACACCACCAACCTGCACCTGAAACTATGGACCCAGCCAGAGAAATGGCGCTGTCTATTGGCGCATTCCAGCAGCAACAGACATTGTTCATGGACAGGCAAACTCGCCACATGTCACAAATTGCGGCCCAGTTGAGGCGAATACACCGCTCCACTAGCCAAATCCCTGCTGCAATAAACCGGCTGGCAAGCGCTTTGGAGCAAACGAATGTGCAGCTGGCCCAAATGTCTGGGTCTGTGGATGCCATGCATTCCTCCATTCGCGAGGGGAATGCCAATGTTATCCGGCTGGCAGGCCAACTCCAGCAGGAACTCATTGCCCGCTTGCCGGCACCTTTTTCATCGGCCTCCACCAGTACTGCTAGTACGCCGACCAGATCGACACATAGCACTCCTCCAAGGAGAGGTGCTCGCACCAGGGGTGGGCGAGGGAGGGTAGAGAGTGGGGCTAAGCACAGTGATATGCCAGCGAAAAGACGGCGCTAGGGCAAAAAATTTATTATTGGGGAATGTTTTGTGTAAGCGTTATACTTTTTCTTTTATTATGTTGTAATGCAATAAATGCAGTTATATTTCATTCATATCATTCTTTCTTTTCTTCCCATTAAACAAGAGTATACTGTTTTCTTTAAAACGATGCACTAATTTCACGTACACATTGACCTCTAACTGTCACTTTCCAGGGATTTTAACAATTACAACATTCACAGTACACACTATCCTGTGTTTAAAGGGTCCAATTTTATTAAAATATTCCATAAATAAAACCATTGCACTGACATAAAATAAAAAACCAATATATGTTTTTTATTGCATGCACTTACATTTAAAGTAGTTTGTAATGAGACGGTCTCAAATCTGCCTCCCCCCTGTGTGCTCTGCACATCACCAAATGGGACACGGGCCCCTACTTGTTCACTGTGTACTGCAATAATCGGTGGGGTAAGTTGATGTAAAGCTAGATTATGTATCAGACAGCAAGCCAGGATAATATCAGACACCTTAACAGGTGCATACATAAGCACCCCACCAAATATATCTAGGAACCTGGTTTACATGAGTACAAACATTGGTACTACGTCCACATCAGGCAAAGATTCCAGATTCATACGCACTTTAAATGCACGTGGAGTTGCCGGTAAACCTTTACATCAGTAAATAGGATTCAATAATACAGGATGGGGAAAAAAAAAAAAAAACCTCAAATTACATGCCAGTTTGCCCATTCCCCATATACAATCCTAAAGGAGGAAACTTTGCACAAAATGGCTCTTTCTCTTATGTTAGAAATGGCTAAATAGTTCAAACAGCACACCGTTTGAACAATCTCGCTGCTCACAAGCAGCGCTTTCATTTTGGTCTATTGAATGGCGGTTTTCCGGCGGCTTTACAAACCCCCTAATAGTAAATCCGGCTGTTTGTATGTAGAACATTGTTGAAACCGTCATGGCGCTTTATACAGAGGCGGGTTTGGAAACATCATTTTTGGCCGTTTGGACGGCGGGTTTAGCCTTAGTAAATCCGGCGATGGCTAAACCGCCGCCAAACCCGCCGAAAGTCGGCGGGTTTACAAACACGCCTGATAGTAAATCTAGCCCAGAGAGTCTGATGTAAATGTGTTTGATGGCTTTGCACATCCCAGTGTGAGAAGATAGAAGTGTCACCTGGGGGCAGCTTCAAAGAGCTCCCGGGGTGACATATAGCATAGTTTTGGACACTTGAATAGACCGTGTGTGGCCGATCACAGCTGGAGAGCCTTGTAGGCAGCATGTGACAGCCTATACAGATATATAGAAATATGACCTTCAAAGGAAAATGTTGCCATCGTTCATATTTTGGGAAATCTGGGTGTGACTCCATACTGAGGAGCAGAAATCACCCCAGGGTTGTGAATGACAGGTATGGGTGGTATCCCTGAACAGTTAAAACCACATATCTTTGGAAAAGGTATGTCACATTGTCATAATTCCATCATGTTTGGTATTTAAATGTGCGGGAGATTATGACCGGTTTATTGAAGGGAGAGTTATTTCTCTGGGATATATCTGTAAAGAATTACCAACAGGTCAAGACTTTGGGAATATTTGTGAGCAAAGTACAGTGACACCCAGGAGACATCCCTGCCTTCCTATTAGCAGTAAACACTGCCCCTGTGAAGACAATCCCATTTGAGTTTGCTTAAAAACCTGTGCTTTGCAGGGGCAAGGGGTCAGACGTTTTGGGGAAATCAAGTTACATTGATAAGCTGTCCATCTTCCTAGCCAATTCCCCATGGCGCAGATTATGCAACCCAAGTAAGTGCTATTCTGAATGTAACCCTTTTTATTTTAAACTGCTTTGCTTGTCATGTCAATCTATTAATTGTTAGTCATTATTTTTTTGATCTGTATGCCCTGTATTTTTGTATATTAAATCTATAATTTAATAAGTTGCGTCCTTGATACTCTAACAAATCCATTAGCCTGTTTAGAAGAGGCAGATTGCTCGACCAAGTTAACCCATGGAATGATATATATTTGATTAACAAGCTGTGTGTGCTTGTAATTACATTTGTGTAACAGTCTGGAGGTGTGAGGAGTTAACCCTGTGCGTGCTGGTGTGGGTCTTGCTAGTCTGTGAACAGATAGAAGCCTGCGTGCCAGTGTGGGACAGTATATTGGGGTCCTATTGCCTGTAACCAATAGATGGTGGCAAACCTGAAGTGTCTGGGGGTGTGAGAGCGCTGTGTTGGGGGCGATTCCGTAGGTCTATAACCTGTGTGATAGGTAGAGAGAGACTGCGGGCTGAAATCGTGTGTGACCTCATACAGTGAACACCCCAAAGTCACGGCAGCTGGGAGCGTGCTCGTGACAAGAAGGTTAAATTGCATGAATCCCTTTCAAGATGAGGACGTGTCTAAATGGTGCTTGGTGCCTAAATTTGATTTGGCTATAGCAGGTGTGTTGACAGGAACCACCCCCCTGTTGGATGACGGTGGCCCACTCAAAGACCTCATGGACAGTAAATGGAGAGTTGTCTCAAAACTTGCACATCTCCTCTGGAGTCACACTTAAATAAGGTATAGCTATAGCCTCAGTGTCTAGAGCCCTTACATTGTGGACTAGCACATGGGCAGCACGGTGGCTTAGTGGATAGCACTTCTGCCTCACAGCACTGGGGTCATGAGTTCGATTCCCGACCATGGCCTTATCTGTGTGAAGGTTGTATGTTCTACCCGTGTTTGCGTGGGTTTCCTCCGGGTGCTCCGGTTTCTTCCCACACTCCAAAAACATACTGATAGGTTAATTTGCTGCTGTTAAATTGCCCTTAGTCTCTCTCGGTCTGTGTATGTTAGGGGATTTTGATTGTAAGCTCCAATGGGGCAGGGACTAATGTGAATGAGTTCTCTGAACAGCGCTGCAGAATTAGTGGTGCTATATAAATAAATAGATTATGATGATGATTACATATAAATATTGAAGACCGAATCAGTAGACAATATCTGCTAAAGTCTGTAGAGATTATGCAAAAAAGCATAGATTATTTTTTTATGTGAGGCTTCTCTGGATACTATTGTCTTGGGTTGGGTACCAATTGACAACTCGGATGACAGCGACAATGACTACACCAACCCCAAAAAATCTGATTTGAAAATAAAAAAAAATGCAGACTTATCATAAAAATGACTGTACATCAGCGACATGTTTCCGCTATATACCGAAGGCTGGCAATGCCGGCAGTTTGTATTTATGTCACTTAGCATAGCGACTTGCAAAAGCAATAGGTTTCTTATGGCAAAATATTTTTTCACATACAAAGCTCAAATCAAATAGTTGGCATAATAATAAAACAAAAGAATAAACTGCAACCATTAACTATGTGATAAAAAACATAATACAGTGAATCTAGCAATATAAAGTAGCAAACTTATATAGGAGTAACTAGTAGGGTGAACTTCCTTAAACACAAAAGTTTATATTTTCCCTTGAATCATAAACCATATAACTCTGTCTTTTACCCAGGCTTTTAAACTTTCACTCAACTAAATCTGTCTTTGCATGTTATGGAATAACAATAAAAAGATTACTGTCTACCTATGTGCAATCAGCCATTTAGCATCTGTGTTGGGCATGCACAGTAAATTCACAATGGGCTCTAGTGAGGGGCTCAGTGGGAAAATTAAAGTTTGGAGATGGCACAAAATTATGTTTACGAGCTAGAGTAAGGTACCAATGAGAATTTAATTTGTCCTTACTGCTACATATGTAGACATATCATTTGTACGATGCTGAATTTTCTTCCAAACACTATATTTCCTAAAAATAATATTTTTTCTTTTCAGCTAATAGGAGAGACATCCGTTTACTGTACTGTTAATTAATCAACATCTAAAAGTGATGTATTTCTGTTTTTTTTTTTTATTTCAGTTGATATTGTTCTATACTTTGACAATAAACTAAAATTCAGTGTTAAATGAGTCTACAAACAATGCTCATGACGGTTTAGCATTTGGACAAAAACTTGATTTGTTATTGTTTTCTTCTGTATAAATGCTTACCTATGTGATAATTTAATTTCTAATTTACTGCAGATATAGCTTAATATTTGAGGACAACATGAATTGCTTTATAATTCCTAAAAATGGGGTGCATGTGCATTGTTATTTTTAACTCTACAATTCTACTAAACAGTGCATTATACAAAATGTTACATGCTTAATTATGTTATATAAAAAGTGACAACCATAATAAAGATATTTATACGTTTTGAAAATTATGCATAACATTAGTAGTCATTTTGGTTATACTTAATTATTACAGCTAAATGCTATTTGTGAGAAGAGCTAAAATTGTATCCTGCAGGTGGAGCTGTTGGCAAACTATCCATCTGAACTGCATCCTATTTGTTGCATTCCACATTACCTTAATTCAACAAGAAAATAGTTGTTGTTGAGCTAGCATGTAATAATAACCAAAGGTGCCATTTGTGGATAAAACAGTCACAGCAGTAGCCTTGGCAGTAGCATGTCCGCTATAATAAAATGGACCTTTATAACTGACAGCTTCAGCATTTGCTTGGTATAGACCAGTGATGGCTAACCTGTGACACGCCAGGTGTTGTGAAACTACAAGCCCCAGCATGCTTTGCCAGCTATCAGCTAGTTATCTACTGGCAAAGCATGCTGGGGCTTGTAGTTTCACAACACCTGGAGTGTCACAGGTTAGCCATCACTGGTATAGACCATATTATGCATCGGAAGCCATGCTCACTGCAGTACTTATGGAGTCATTATGTAACACCTAAATATGTAACAAACATTTTCAGAAATGCTTACTTATGTGATAATACATAATTTAAGTTGTATTTAGTAGATAATATAAAAATACTAAAAACATTTGCTGCAATGCAAAAAAAAAAAAAATATTGGAGGAAATACTATTTTGCTACTTCCCTTTGCCTCCAAACTACTTGAGCGATTAGTGTACAAACGCCTATCTCACTTTCTCTCCTTTCATTCCATTCTCGACTCTCTGCAATCAGGCCTCCACCCCAGCATTACACTGAAACTGCTCTTACAAAAGTGACCAATGATTTACTTACTGCGCAATCTAATGGTAATTTCTCCATACTCATTCTGCTGGAACTCTCTGCTGCTTTTGATACTGTTGATCACCCTCTTCTCCTAAACACCCTTCACTACATTGGCCTTTGTGACACAGTTCTTTCCTGGTTCACTTCCAACCCATCGATCCGCTCCTTTAGTGTTTCTACCTCTGGCACATACTCCCCATCCATTCTCACTGTCTGTTGGAGTCCCACAAGGCTCTGTTCTTGGTCATTTACTTTTTTACATTGCACACCTCTTTTCTTTGGGCAATAATTCGCTAACTCGGCCTCCAATACCACCTCTACGCTGATGACACCCAAATCTATATCTCTTCCCCTGACCTCTCTCCTTCTGTACTATCTTGTGTAACCAACTGTGTTTCTAATATCCACATTGATGTCCCAATGCCACCTAAAGCTCAACATGACCAAAACAGAGCTTATTATCTCCCCTCCTGCCAGAGTTACCACCTGCCCTTAAATCTCCCTCACTGTGAATAACACCAAAATTTTCTTGGTGGCCGCCCTCGGCTTTATTCCTCACATCCAGACTCTCTTCCAGTCCTGTCGAGTCAACCTTAAAAACAGTGCCAGAATACGCCCTTTCTTACTCAACATGCTACCAAAACTCTTATCCATTTTCTCATCATCTCCCGTCTTGACTAATGCAACCTCCTGCTATCTGACATTCCTGAAACCTATATGTCTACACTTCAATCCATCCTAAATGCTACTGCAGGACTGATCTTCCTCTCTCACAGCTCCACATCTGCTGCACCACTTTGCAAATCCCTACATTGGCTCTCTGTGTCCTCCAGAATCAAATTCAAATTTCTCACCCTTACCTACAAAGCCCTCACAACACTACCCCTGCATACATCTCAAATCTCATATCAAAATACTCTCCCTCCCACCCTCTTAGATCTACCTCTGACCTACGCCTTGTCTCATCTCTGGTAACCACCTGTCATTAATGCCTACAAGACTTCTCCCTGCTTTCCCACAGCCTTCAAATCTTTAGATGCTGTTTGTTTGTCAGCAGTCTCAAAAAATAATATTTAGCACTCCCACGTGTTTTTGGGGTGTTCTCCATTCTTTTGCATTAATATTTCTGGCTGTCAAAAGTCCTGTTTGTCAGCAGTCTCAAAAAATAATATATAGCACTCCAAGTGCTTTTGGGGTGTCCCCCATTCTTTTGCATTAATATTTCTGGCTGTCAAAAGTCATATTTGTCAGCAGTATCTAAAACAATTTGTAGCACTACAAGTGCTTTGGGCTCATAATGGATTCAAAGCAGTCCACATATGATCAGAATCAGCAACCAGGTTCTGTCACCAGTCCTGGTGGTAGTGTTCCCAGTACCTCATCTGGGAAAGGCGATGTCAAACTACACAGTCTTTTGAAATCAGTCCAAAAGACACACACCAAAAAAACATTTACTGTGTTGAAGCGAAAAAGAAGTGTAACTGAGGAAAAGTTAAGTGCCGATAAAAAAAAAATTGCCAACCTGCCATTCTACACACGCAGTGGCAAAGAGAGAATGAGGCCTTCACCTTTGTCTATTAGTGGCAGATCAAAAAATGTTACCGAGCCTACAAGTGGTGCACAACTACTGTTATGCGTCACAACCGAGCTGCAAGATAACAGTAAGGCATTTGAGGATAATATTTGCTCTGAATCACAAATAATACCAATCCCTGTGGAGAGTCCATCCAACAGTGGGATGTCTAATCGTGAGCATTCTGTTAGTGTACCCATAAAGAGGGACCCTTTCAGCAGTTCTGCTGATGTGTGCCTGAACAGCCCGAGTGTAGCCGATGATATACAAATTGAGGATGCCACTTTGGAAATAGAAGAGGATAAGGGGGAGATTTGTGTAGGCGACGAGGGCGCTAATGAGGATGTTGATGAGGATAAGGTTGTTTGTGTAAGTCCTGCACCTGTAGCAGCAGTTCTGGCACATGACAAGAAAAAAAGCCATTGTCATGCCAGACCATAAAACAAAAAAATCCACTTCTTATGTGTGGAATTATTTCTACCCCATTCCCGACAACAACTGTATAGCCATTTGTAGTGTATGTCAAGCCACAGTCAGTCGAGGGAGGGACCTTAACCATCTTGTAACCTTGTCTATGTTACGCCATTTGACGAGAGTTCATGGCAAAGTGTAGGGAAAAGCTGAAAGTTCTTCCCAAAAAAATTACAAGCACTCCATCATCAGCTAGGACCCTCCGCTCACCGACATCCCGACGGCTACAAAATACACCCACCACACCATCCTCATCAATATCCTCAGCAGCGCTCGGAGTTAGCCCTGCATCCCACTTATTAAGGCTGGATGACTCCTGCACTATTATTGATTCCTCTGAAGAATGCACTAGTCCCACTGCTGCTGCTGTTGCTGCTGCTGGGGGTGAATCATCAGCCCAGAGGAAGGCCAAGAAAAAGAGCAGTCCTACATTTCAACAATTAACTGTGAAACAATCATTTGCTAGGGGAAGCAAATATGACAGCAGTCACCCAGTCACCAAGCGAATCACAGACGCCATGGCTGGCATGTTAGTGTTAGATCTGCTTCCAATATCCACAATAAATGCAGCTGGTTTTTTACAGTTAATTGAGGTTTTGTGTCCGCGTTACAGAATTCCATCGCGGTACCATTTTTTCCCGTAAAGCTATTCCACAACTCCACCAAAAAGTGGGTGCAAATTTAGGGATTGCGCTGAAAAATGCCATTCTGCCCACTGTCCACTTAACCACAGATATGTGGACAAGTGGAAGTAGTCAAACCAAAGACTATATGACTGTGACAACCCACTGGATTGGTCATTCACCTTCACCAGCAGAAACAGCAGCAGCATGTACACCACTACGTAACATTTGTCACAGGCAGGCCACTCTTTGTATCACCGGCTTCACTAACAGGCATACAGCTGACAATTTGTTACTCAAACTAAGAGATGTGATTGATACATGGCTTATACCACTTGGACTCTCCCTAGGATATGTCATTTCTGATAACGCCAACAATATAGTGCGAGCATTACAGCTGGGTGATTTCCAGCACATACCCTGTTTTGCTCACACCATCAACTTGGTGGTGCAGAACTTCCTAAGAAATAACCGTGAGGTGCAGGTGATGCTTTCGGTGGCCCGTAAGATTTCAGGCCATTTCAGGCATTCTGCCACAGCATGTAGGAGATTGCAGCAGCTCCAAGAGCAGTTTAACTTGCCCTGCCACCAACTTAAGCAAGAGGTGGTAACTAGGTGGAATTCCACCCTGTACATGCTGCAGAGGATGGAGGAACAGAGCAAAGCCCTCCAAGCGTATTGCACAAGCCATGACATTGGGAAAGGAGTATTTCACTCTTGCACAGTGGGGAATCCTTTCAGTGCTGTGCAAGGTGCTGAAACCATTTGAAGTTGTGACGTGTGAAGTGAGTGCAGATTGTGCTAGTTTGAGCCAAGTCATTCCTTTAATTAGACTATTGGAAAAGCAGCTTAAGAAACTGAAGGAGGAGATGAAAGCAAGCAATTCCGCAAAGTATGTTGGCCTTGTCGATCAAGTGCTTAATTCGCTTCACAATGATCCTCGAGTTATTAAGATCTTGAACTCGGATCAGTACGTTTGGGCCACAGTGCTTGATCCAAGGTTTAAGACCTACATTGAGTCTTTGCTTCAAAATGAACGAGATGTGAACTTTTGCAAGGAGCTATTGCTCAGCAAGTTGTCCGCTGAACTGGGCCTTGGCTTGCCGACGTGTCCTCTTTCAGTTTCTCAAGCAGCTGCTGCTAATAAAAATTTTATTTTCAAAAAAGAAGCATGGATGACGCAGAGGGCAGACCAGAACAGTTTAACATCTGGGGGTAAATGTATGATGCTGCGATTTTTTCAACTCGCCGGAAATCGGCGACTTTGCATTGAAAATTTAAAGCGGCAATGGCTTGTAAAGGCAAACTTGCAGCATCATACATTTACCCCCTGGGCTGGTTTGAAGGATTTTTCTAAAAAATGTGTGACCTTGCCCATAACTCATCCAATATGAGTATTAACATGCATAGGATGGTGGAGGATTATTTTCAAGAGGTAATTGATATGGAAATGTCAGACAGTCCCTTTCCTAACTGGGAAGAAAAGCAGGCAATTTGGAAACCCATGTACAAACTTGCTTTGCAATACTTAAGCTGCTCACCCTCCAGTGTATACTCTGAACGAATGTTCAGCACAGCAGGAACTTAGTCAGTGATCGCCGTAGAAGGTTACATCCCAAAAGTGTGGAGAAAATATAACAGAGTGATTGAATGAGACCGAGGTGATATATACGCTGAGGGGGCAGGCAGTAGAAAAAGTACAGGCATACCAGGAGTTAACTTATCTGGGTGCTGGTAGAAATCTGAGTTACCAATCAGTAGAACCGGAAGGGGAGGGGGGGGTTAGCTTTCCAGAGGAGGCTTATAACATATAGGAAAAGAATATGACTTCCTCTTGCCTCTGGAGTTGTTAGAGTGAGTATATGCTCTCTGCTGTCCTGGTAAGTGTTGTGGTATAAATTGTTTTTCACTGTTTTATACTGTGTTAGGCTATTTTTACTGTGTTCTTTGACTGTATTGTGTTGCTGTTATTTTGCATTTCTCTTTCCAGCATTTTCTGTGCATTTCTTTCTGTTTTTTCTTCTTCTCCCTTCTGCCTTTTTTTTCCCCCTCCTTTTCCTCTTTCTGACCTGTTTTGGTCTTTTGTTTCTCTTTACCTTATTCGTTTTCCTGCCTTTTTCTCTCCCCCTCTCTCCTTCTTTCCCCTTGTTCATCCGTTTTTACCCCCTGCTTTCTCTTTTCCCTTAATCATGCTGCGGGCTAAGAGGCTGCGTGTCCCCCCCACCGCCTCGCTGAGGCTTCTCTCCCGCCCGCTTCTCTCCCCAAGCGGCGATCCCAGCTCTGGGACTCGCCACTGGGTGCTTCTTCCACCCCCCCCCGGCTATTAGAGTAGTGCAGCTGGTGGGTTCTGCCGCGGCTGCGGCGGAAAAGAAGGTGACCGCGCATGCGCGCCATCACGTGCGCGTTCGGCCGCGCATGCGCGGTTGCGCGATGAAGGTTTGGCTCTAGGAGCGCCCGTTATTTCACCCACTGCCGCCAATGATGCTTGTCTCCCCGCCGATCCCCCCCTGCGGGAGACCAGTTTGGTCTTGTGGCTGGGGGGGAGGAAGCTGCAGGCTCTGCAGGGGCCGTGGAAGGTGCAGGTGATGTTATTCCCCTAGTCTGTTCCTCCGTTCCTCCAGCCGGGCAGCAGTCCCCTGCTGCTGCCTTAAGTCACGATACTGCATACAGTACCTCCATTCCCTCCTCCTCCAGAGATGGCTCGGTTCCCTGCCTTTCCCTTCCCACCACATCCAGTGCTGCATTGGTTTATCACCCTCCCTTGTCTCAGCTGCAGCAACTCCCCCCCCCCCTTTTCCCCCCTCCACAGCCTGTCACTTCTGCCAGGCTGTCATCCTCTTTGTCTGTTCCCATTCCTGGCACTGTGGTTGCTTCTACCCAGAGTATGTTTACAGCCAGTACAACAGGGTCTGGCTCTGGGTATACCGGGGTGCTCACATATTCTCTACCCGGGCGCACCCAGAATGTCACTGTGGGCCATACAGTGATGTCTGGCCTCCCTTGGGCAGGTTATATTCCTCCTTGGGTGGCAGGGTATGGGCCCAGTCAGACGCATTTCCCAGGTGGCCTTCAGCCCCCCTTTCCGTGGGAGGGGGTGGGTGCTAGCAGGATGCCGCACATTCAAGGTTTTTCACCCTATCCTTTTGGGATGTCTTGCCCTCCTTGGGGTTTCACCTCAGGGTATTTTCCTCCTCCCTCTGCTTATGGTCCATATTTCTCTGTCCGGGTAATGTTGTTGTAACCTCGAATGTTTCTTCCACAGTGGCGGCAGCTCCGGTGGTGGCAGGTTCAGAGGGGCTGCAGGTTCCCGTCTCCTCACTGACAGTGCCTGTAGGGACTAGCGACGTACAGTTGATGACTAGGGGGCCAGTTTCGGGGCAGGGTCAAGCGTCCTCCCCGGCGGGTCCTCGGGTCATCCCCTGCACGGCGGCATCAGGTTCACAGAACCAGCAAGCAGGTGCTCTTATGGCATCTGACCGTAGCTTAAGTGAGCTTAATGTTTCGCTTTCAACGGGGGCCAATGTGAGAGAGGTGCGGCCTGCAGATTCAGACATGTGTGTTTAGCCTGCAGTGGGGGTCACCCAAGGAGAGAGTGCCCCAAGAGGAACGGTCCTGCCACTAATGATAGACCCGCCACTGGAGGCGCGGCTCGGTAAGGCAGCATCGCCCATTGTATTGGTTGAGCTTGGGAAATGGCTGGGGTGGTACCCTGATAGGAGGGCTGCCTAGTTTTTATGGAATGGTTTCAAAGTTGGGTTCATATTGCCGGTGACAGGTGTGGTGCAGACCGGTACGCCCCGGAATTTGAAATCGGCTTCGCAATTACCGATGATAGTGCACGAGAAAGTGTGTAAGGAGGTGTCGTTGGGCAGAATGTGTGGCCCCTTTTCGGTTCCCCCAATTCAGGATTTAGTCCGTTCCCCGGTGGGAGTGGTGCCAAAGAAGGAGGTGGGGAAGTTTTGGCTAATCCAGCATTTATCTCACCCGCAGGGCACATCTGTGAATGATGTGATTGCAGAGTCTGAATGTTCAGTCGGTTACCAGTCTTTTGAGGATGCCTTGTCGTTGGTGCAGCAATGTGGCGCGGGTGCGCTGTTAGCGAAATTGGACATTGAGTCGGCTTTTAGGTTGTTGCCCCTGCATCCTTCTTCATTTCGGTATATGGGTTTTCGGTTGTCAGATCGGTTTTACGTTGATAAATGTTTACCTATGGGATGTTCGGTGTCATGTGCGTTTTTTGAATGTTTTAGCACTTTTCTCCACTGGTGTGTGGTAGCCGGGTCTGGGCATCAGTGTGTGGCCCACTACCTCGATGATTTTCTGTTCATTGGTCCAGCAGGTACAGCAGTGTGTCAGGATTTGTTGTTTTCTGCTCAGGTGCTGTTTAGAGTAATGGGAGTTCCGGTGGCAGCAGACAAGTCAGAGGGCCTGACTGTGAGGTTGTCATACCTAGGTATTGAGATTGACACAGTTGCGGGTTGTTGTAGGCTTCCAGCAGAGAAGGTGGCTAAGCTGAGGAGAGTAATTGAGACGGTTCAGGGTGAGTGTAAAGTGCAGTTGAGGCAGGTGCAGTCGCTGCTTGGTCTCTTAATTTTGCCTGTAGAGTCATTCCCATGGGGAGGGTTTTTTTGTCGGAAGCTTGAGAGGGCTACGGTTGGCATTACAAAGGCAAGGCATTTGGTGAGAATGTCCAAGGAGATTAGGGATGATTTGGCTATGTGGTGTTTGTTCTTGGAAAGTTTTAATGGAGTTTGCTTGTGGCCCCTGCCTGGCGCCAATAACGTGGAGTTACAATTGTTTACTGATGCTGCTGGGTCTTCCGGGTTTGGGGCTTACCTGGATGGGGAGTGGTGTGCAGCAGCTTGGCCAGGGACTTGGCAGCAGGAGGGTCTCACGAGGAATCTCTTGCTGTTGGAGTTGTTCCCTATCATTGTAGCTATCGAATTGTGGGGTGTTGGTCTGCTTAATAGAAGTATATCGTTCTGGTGTGACAATTTGGTGGTAGTACATGCTATTAATAATCAGAGGGCCACCTCCCTGCCAGCTCTGAGGCTGTTGAGACATTTGGTTTATAGATGTCTGACTCTTAACATCACTTTTAGGGCAAGGCATGTACCTGGGATAGATAACGGGTTTGCGGATGCTTTGTCTAGGTTTGATTGGAATAAGTTTTGTTTGTTAGCGCCGCATGCGAATGTGTCTGGTGTTTCATGCCCCCATTTTGTCTGGCAGATTATAAGGCCGGCATAGAAGAGCATGCTAGGCGTTCAGTTGCACCTGGGATGTTGAAGAAATATCGGGAGTATGGGGTTTTGTGAATCTGAGGAGGCTCGAGGTAGGACGAGGCGACAGCGCATGCTTGCAAATGTGTGGCATTGTTTTCAGGCGGGTAGATCTAAAACATATATGATATCTGCTTTGGCTGGTATTTCGTTTTTTCTGCAGATTACAGGTAGTAATTGGTGCGCAAGGTTTTAAGAGGTTGGGCTAGAATTCCCTCCCCATTAGAAGATAAACATAGACTGATTGATAAGCACAGTGGCCTAGTGGTAGTGGTCTGCCTCACAGCACTGGGGTCATGAGTTCGATTCCCGACCATGGCCTTATCTGTGTGGAGTTTGTATGTTCTCCCTGTGTTTGCGTGGGTTTCCTCCGGGTGCTCCGGTTTCCTCCCACACTCCAAAAACATACTGGTACGTTAATTGGCTGCAATCAAAAATTGACCCTAGGCTCTCCCTCTTTGTCTGTCTCCCTCTCTGTCTGTCTGTGTATGATTGTGTGTCTATAGTAGGGAATTTAAACTGTAAGCTCCAATGGGGCAGGGACTGATGTGAATGAGTTCTCTGTACAGCGCTGCGAAATTAGTGGCGCTATATAAATAAATGATGATGATGATGATAAGAGAATGTAAGTGAACCTTTTGAATGTTGTCACGGTTGTGGCGACGGATGAGTTTGAGGCGGCTTTGTTTCGGCTGGCGTTCGTTATGGCTTTCTTTGGGCTTTTAGAATAGGTGAGTTGGTAGCCTCGTCTAGGACGGCAGTTGATTCGGGCTTGCAGCTTAGGAATGTTGTGGTACAAGATGAGAGTATTGCTTGTAAAATTCATAGATCCAAGACTGATTCGTTGGGTAGGGGGAAGTGGGTCACTTTGCAGCAGAACCAGGATACAGCTGTTTGTCCAGTAGAATTGACAAGATTGTACAGGGATAGGTCTCCTGCTCCCAGTGGTAATTGGCTTAAACATAGTGATGGTCTTCCCCTTACGAAGTTTCAATTTTCGGCAGTATTCAAGAGTTGCGTGGTTAAGCTTGGTTTGAGTGTAGCGAACTATGGGACGCATTCCTTTAGGATAGGGGCAGCTACGGTAGCGGCGGAGGAAGGTGTGTCTGAACAGAGCATTATGGCTTTGGGTAGATAGAGGTCTAAGTGTTTTAAGCGGTATGTGAGACCGGCTGTGGTGCTATAGGCTTAGGCAGTGCGATGTAGTAAGGCTGACACATGACATGCGTTGCTTACCTTGTTGAAAGGGAGCGTAGAGGGTTTTGCCATTTTTTTTCTCCAGGGGCCTGATTGGCAGTGGCACCCCGGGGTTTCCGGTTTTACCTCCACATGGGTCACTCTGCGTCATGCACAAATGTGGTAATTTTTTGTTTTTCCGTATTAAATATATAACGTTTTGACATTTCATTTACATGCATTATTACTCCATGTTGCAGGTGCACGTCGGGATGGGAGGAATATTTGGTTGGTCGGACATTCATTTATTCTTTGGGCCGGTAAGAGTGGCCCTGCTCATGATTTGAGCAAATTCCCCCGGGCAGAGTCAATAAGATGGATAGGTGTTAGGTGAATGCGTTGGGCATTTTGTTTAATATACTAAAAGACAACGAGAGTAGGTTTGGGCACCCTTCAGAACTTATTATTCACCTTGGGGGGAATGACCTGGGTAAGTGGTCCAGTTTAGAGCTCATTGAGCAGATAAAATCCGATGTCAGGGCCTTTAAGTTGCATTGGCCAACAGTTCGGCTGGTATGGTCCGACATTATCCTTAGGCATAATTGGAGAGGGGCGGTTAAGCCAGCTTGGATTGAGAAAGCTTGTGGAAAGGTAAATCGGGCTGTGGAAAAATCTTTCAGGAAGTGGGCGGTGGTTGCATCAGTTATCCTTCCATAAGGGCTGTGTTGACGCAGTACTATAGGCCCGATGGTGTACATTTGTCTGATTTGGGTATGGCATACTTTATAGAACAGATATTTGGTTTTCTTGTTTGGCTATGAGAGGTCAGTTGGTGGCGGGCTGCGGTTCCTGGTGGGGAACCTTAGCTGTGGCGGTAAGCAGCCCAATCAGCGGCGCTTTTTTTTTACATTTAAGGCGTAGTAGGCACTCTCCCCTAAAGGGATTGGGCAATTAGTCAGAATAGCCCTTCGGGGTTAAGGGGCTCCGCTTAGGCGGGCGGGCCTCAGCTAATATGCCAAATGGGGGAGTTTGGCTTTTTACGCCTAGTTGGGTCCAAATTAGTTTGGACGGAATTTACAGCTGGTAGGTGTGGCCTGGATGCTGATTGGTCTGTTTATATTGGCCACCAATTTTCCCCAGCAGGTTCGCCTTTAATAAATTCCTGATCTTTCAAACGCCAATTCAAGTCTCTGTGTCTTTATTATAGTTTGTAAGTTTACTCTGGTAAAGGTAAAAGATGGTATTGTATGTGGTCCACCATAAGCGGTTTAATATAACAGAGGGATTGAACGAGACCGAGGTGATATAAACGCTGAGGGGGCAGGCAGTAGAAAAAGTACAGGCATACCAGGAGTTAACTTATCTGGGTGGTGGTAGAAATCTGAGTTACCAATTAGTAGAACCCGAAGGGGAGGGGTCAGCTTTCCAGAGGAGGCCTATAACATATAGGAAAAGGATATGACTTCCTCTTGCCTCTTGAGTTGTTACCCACCCACCCATCCCATATTTATAGTATTGGTATTGGCACTTGTGTTTGCAAGTGGCGGTAAGCAGCCCAATCAGCTGCCATTTTGTTACATTTAAGGCGTAGTAGGCACTCTCCCCTTAAAGGGATTGAGCAATTAGTCAGAATAGCCCTTCGGGGTTAAGGGGCTCAGCTTAGGCGGGCGGGCCTCTGCTAATATGCCAAATGGGGGAAATTTGGCATTTTACCCCTAGTTGGGTCCAAATTAGTTTGGACGGAATTTACAGTTGGTAGGTGTAGCCTGGATGCTGATTGGTCTGTTTATATTGGCCACCAATTTTCCCCAGCAGGTTCGCCTTTAATAAATTCCTGATCTTTCAAACGCCAATTCAAGTGTCTGTGTCTTTATTATAGTTTGTAAGTTTACTCTGGTAAAGGTAAAAGATGGTATTGTATGTGGTCCACCATAAGCGGTTTAATGATGTTTATAAAAATTAACTACATCTTCCATGGGGAAGGCCTTCGCCATCCAAGACATCCAAGCACTGACTGTTCTCTAATGGCGGATTCAAGCGGCGATGAATTGATAGTCTGTGATGATGACGTACACACTGATGAGGGTGAGGATGAAGCTGAAGATGATGACGATAACATCTTTTTAAAACTTTCTATGTAAGTGTAGGGTGCAATCTACCCCCAAAGAGGAAAGGGACTTGTGGCATTTCCATATCACGTACTGTCTTCAAAGGCTGCTGTTTGGGCAATTTCTCCTTAAGGGTAGGGTGTCATACACAGAGTGACCCCAAACTTTCTTTGTCCATTTCTCTTAATATTGTACAGTCTATAACGGCTAAATTTTTTGGTATTTTATACAAGTGGAGGGGGCCTAGAGAGACAGAAACCAAACTGCTTTCTCCATTTCAATTCATATTGTACAGTCTATAACGGCTGAATTTTTTGGTATTTTATACAACTGGAGGGGGGCCTAGAGAGACAGAAACCAAACTGCCTTTGTCCATTTCTTTACATATTTAACTATAAGTGTAGGGTGTAATATACATCCAAAGACGGTGGCTGCATTGCCAATATTCATAGATGGAGAGGAAGACAATCTGGATTGTGTGTAGAATTAATGAAGGCCTACCAGGAATTAAAATTAAACTGTTTTTTGGATAATTTATTAGCTTTACAATTACATTACTTATCCAAGAAACAGGTGGAGCACTAAATTTGGTTATTTTAGGCCCAAAAACATTGATTTTTAAACAAAATAGCAAAACAAAACCAAACAAAGCCAAAACCAAAACACGCAATGACGGTTTGGCAAAACCAAAAGCAAAACACGACGGTAATCCAGATCCAAAACCAAAACAAAACACGGGCGTCAGTCAGCATCTCTAATTATCAGCTCATTTAAACAGTGCACAATTACACCTGTCCATTGTATAAAGCGTGGCATTATATGATTGCCCATTCTCTTGTGGTTCCTAGGGGGCCATAATTTGGGATTTCAGTCATTGGCCTTGCTTGCTTCCGACTCTGATTATGTGCTGCCTGCCCTGAACTTTGGCTTGGACTTTGGTTACTCTTTTGGATCCTGAATTTGAACTTATTTGGCCTGACTATTATTGGCCTCTTCATTGGACTGACCCCATCATACAGATTGTGAATTTGGTACTTTAGTTCTCATTTCTAACTGACCTCTGCTCTGACTAGTATCTGTGTTGATGACATTATTACTAACACAACTGTTATGTGTACTTGTTCTGCAGACATCTCCTTCCAGATAACATGGCCATTTAGTAAGTGTTTAAAGTGTTTATTTTTATATACTGTATATCCCTACATGATATATTCTTATATATTATATAATACATGTATTATTTTGCTACTACAGACACAGAAACATTTTCAAAACTGTATTAATTATTTTGAATTTGTTTAGATTTTACGGTTAATAACTGTCAACTTAATGTATTCAGCTCACTACTAGGTTGTCACATGACCTACGACCTACATATTACCTCACGTGATGTCACAATACCAATGCCACCTCACAGAGCCCTGGTAAGTATAAATGTAACTGTCACAGCATCACCTGCTCAGTATGTGTGAAGCACTAGCTGGATTAGCTCCCTTAATCTCAAAAATGGTGCTTTGCTCCTGCAACTATAGCCGTAAGTTCCTCCAATTTGGAACTTTTGGATTACTGCTCCTCACCTGTGGAGTTTTAATGTGCATTGTCGGTGCCTGGGTGCCTGGATGTAGTTTGAAGCCCTCTGGCAAAGGCAGCAATGACCATATCTGTGATCCTGTGCAAAAAACAGGACCAGTGATTATCCTGATTGCAGCAGCCTTCATGGTAGCGGCTCACATAAAGCGAAGGCGCAATACCCAAAGGGGGACAAAACCGTTCCTGATGTAGAAGCCCGACGACTGGCAGATCAGACCGTTTCAATTACTGTGGGTGAGTATTTAATAGTGTTATTTTCTAATACACTATAAAGAATATTGAAAATGTAATATTGAAATATAACAATGATTTTCACAACTTTCTTAATGTGAATACCAGGAATAATAGACTCATTTGTCTATTTTGTTTCTTTCGCAAGTGATAGAGTTTTCTCCCTACCAGCCCCACCCTCATATTTCTCTCTCATATCTGACACCTTGAGGCCAGGAGAGGGTCAGGATGTGAGGAATTTGCCACGGAATGATGATGATCCACCCTCCTATTACCCACCCTCCTATGACAGCTTGGTCCGTGGGAAGGGGTCGCGGGGGGTGCCGCTATTTTCGCGGGGAGGGTGGGTGCCACGATTTTTGCAAGGGGGGAAGTTGTCAGGAGTGTGAGAGAGCCAGTGTGGAATGAGTGCAGGAAGAGGACAGAGAGCCAGGTGGAAAAGGGGTGCTGGAAGAGGGGTGACAGAGCCAGGGGGAAAAGGGGGTGCTGGAAGAGGGGTGAGAGAGCCAGGGGGAGAAGGGGGTGCTGGAAGGGGGGTGAGAGAGCCAGGGGGAAAAGGGGGTGCTGCAAGGGGGGTGAGAGAGCCAGGGGGAAAAGGGGGTGCTGGAAGAGGGGTGAGAGCCAGGGGAAAAGGGGTGCTGGAAGAGGGGTGACAGAGCCAGGGGGAAAAGGGGGTGCTGGAAGTGGGGTGACAGAGCCAGGGGGAAAAGGGGGTGCTGGAAGTGGGGTGACAGAGCCAGGGGAAAAAGGGGGTGCTGGAAGAGGGGTTAGAGCCAGGGGGAAAAGGGGTGCTGGAAGAGGGATGAGAGCCAGGGGGAAAAGGGGGTGCTGGAAGAGGGGTGAGAGAGCCAGGGGAAAAAGGGGTGCTGGAAGAGGGGTGAGAGAGCCAGGGGGAAAAGGGGTGCTGGAAGAGGGGTGAGAGCCAGGGGGAAAAGGGGTTCTGGAAGTGGAGTGAGAGCCAGGGGGAAAAGGGGGTGCAGGAAGAGGGGTGAGAGACAGAGGGAGAAGGGGGTGCAGGAAGAGGGGTGAGAGGGACAAAGGATAAGATGGTGCAGGGGCATAGCTAAAAGAAAGTGTAAAGGGAGAGACTTAAGAATGGGAATGTCAGGGATGCAGCCAGCATGCACAGAGGGGAAAAGTGTTAAAAATAAATAAATAAAAATCAAGTCTTCATGCTCCATTCAGGTATATTTTCTATACCCCCACTTCTAAATTTCCACTTCGACCACTGCCCTCGACCCCTGCTCCCGACTGGCTGTGTGAGCTGACAGCTGCTGATCCCTCCTCGCCCAGCGTGCCCAGTAGAAGAACAGAACACAGGATGCCATAATCAGGTAAGTTCATATATTTTCTTGTGTCCAATGTGTTTTTCACCATCCTTTCTTGAACTGCGGGCACTACTGTGTATCCAATAATGTTTAAAACACTATGTATTGCTCATTATTGCGCTGTAATGTTTCTTGCATATTTATCTGTACAGAGATTTTTAATTAAGAGGAAAAATGCTGCTTGTCATACATTTTATCTGTGATTGTGTCAATATATCTATTTTTCTTTGCATTGTAAATGGGGTATTAAGCTGCTCCTGGGACTCACACTCTCAGTATCTGATATGCTGTACCAATTTTTATTTGTGAATACGTTTTTGTCTGGTCACTACTATTGATTTGGGGCACTACTGTATGGCATACTGTTATTTGGGGGCACTACTGTATGGCATACTGTTATTTGGGGGCACTACTGTATGGCATACTGTTATTTGGGGGCACTACTGTATGGCATAATGTAATTTGTGGGCACTATTGTGGCATAATATGATTTGTGGGCACAATTGTGGCATAATATGATTTGGGGGCACTACTGTATGGTATATGATTTGGGGGCACTACTATGCCATAATATGATTTGTGGGCACTACTGCATGGCCAAATATGAATTGAGGATAATATTATGTGACATAATATGACCTGAGGGCACTGCGATGTGACATATTATGAGCTGGGGGCACTATGGTGTGGCATAATATGAACTTCTGCCAATGGCAAGTCTCTCATTGTTTAATATGACGGGAGCCCAAAGAAGTTGCTGTACCAGGGCCCAAAATTCCTCTTGTCGGCCCTGCCTGTGAGTCAAGGGGGTAGACGTCTCCAGGTAAATAATCTAAATGTTTCCTATCTAATCAAACTGATGAATCACATCCAATTATCTCTCACCCACCTCCTTTACCCCCCTTAATTTATGTACTGTGTTATTTAAAATGACTAGAAAAGACGCATATCCAGTTACTGTAGTAAAAAAAATAAATTTCTCTGACATTTTGCTGTAGATGGAAATACTTTTAATGCGTTCGTGTGGGTTCAAACGATCGTTCAATAGTTATGTTTTTTCTGATATATTTGTTAGAGTTTTATTTCATGTGGAATTCATGAAAATTCTGCCATTACTATTTAATTGAGGGAAAAGGGTACCTGTTACCTATATGTGTGTGTAAGTATTCTGTTGTTGCTATTTTGTGGGAGATTTGAAAATAGCAAAACATTATTTTCCTACAGTGACGCCTGTATAATTGGTGGTATTGCTGTAGTATGGGGTGACGTAGTGGTGGCAATGTTGTAGTGTGTTTGGGGCTTAGTATTGCTAATAAGTAGGAGAGTATTGCTGTAATGTGGGGGGTGACGACGGTTGCTGTAATGTGGGAGTGATGCTGGTTGCTGTAATGTGGGAGTGATGCTGGTTGCTGTAATGTGTGTCGGGGGGTAATTCTGGTTACTGTAATGTGGGGGGTGACAATGGTTGCTGTAATGTGGGGGTGATGCTGGTTGCTGTAATGTGGGGAATGGGGGGTAATGCTGGTTGCTGTAATGTGGGTGGGTATTGATGTAGTATGAGTGTGTGTGGGGGGCTTTTTACTGCTGTAATTTTGGTACAAATAATGTATTGTCATGGTATTTATTGATGTTATATGGGTGCTAACAATGTAATGTTGAGGGTCATTAGGAGAAATAAATACCCCCCCCACACATACACTCATACTACATCATGTTGTACTGCACCAGCAACGCACACTACCCCAGCATTAGTGTGCAACAATATAGTGCATGAAGCCCACAACTCTTGGGCCTGTGTGCTTTAAATGCCAGGGCGGATTTTTAGTCCCAGTCCGGCCCTGCTGGGCAGCCACCTCGTGGGTGTGTTGGAAGAGCTGCTAAGCTGATAATTATTTTTAAAAGGTTGACAGTTACAACCAACTCATTGATAACTTAATACTGCTAAGATTTAAACCCAGGCAATGCTGGGTACTTCAGCTAGACCTCAATAAGATCAAGTGACCCTGCTAAAATATGATGAAGTGAGCTTCTTTATAGCCAATAAAATACAAATAAACCAAACACAAATTGCTTTTAAAGTTATTTTACATTCCTAATACCTAGGAGAATAAATTAAGTTTTCATAAATATTAAATATTGTCAGAGATATTTGGAGACTTGGGAAAACTTGTGTAATGTCAACAGGACATAATACCAATGATGTAAGAATTTATATATATTTTTAGAGGATTTTTCCTGCTCACTCCAAGTTCAACACCTCTAGGCTAGGCCCACTAGCCATTTAGATGTGTAAGACTATTTCACGCCAGTTTAAAGCAAGAAAAGCAGTGTTGGCTAACCTGTGATACTCCAGGTGTTGTGAAACTACAAGTCCCAGCATGCTTTGCCAATATATAGCAGCTTATTGCTGGAAGGGTATGCTGGGACTAGTAGTTTCACAACACCTGGAGTGTCACAGGTTAGGCAACACTGTCTTAAAGAAAAATTGGAAATCTGCATTTCCAATCTGCTTGGGTTCAGATGGATGTGACAGGATGGACCGCCTATGCCACCCTGTCTGTTGTGTTATTGGTGACCAGTTGAGCTTGCCTTGCCACCATCTCCTTTTTTTTTTCTTAAGTGCGCCCTCTAACCGCAGTAGAAAGGGCTTAAGCTGCTGCCACCACTGGACTCCTTAGCAGCATCCACAACCGCGTCCTTCTGGGTAACTGTCGCTGCTAGTGTACCCCATTGCTGGTGCACCTGGGCTGGTACCACTGACCTCTTGCCTTCAAATCAGGAATGCTGTGGATGGTTCCCCACTGGCCAGAGCTGCGGGTAGCGGGCAAAGTGTTGGTACTGGAATGCTGAGTCCAAACCTCAGAACAACCAGAAAACGGATTAGATTCTAATCTAATATCCAAGTCATAGGAATTACTGCAGGGAAGAAGTTGTCAAAGCAGGATCTTGAAGCAAATGATTTTTATTGGCTCAAGTGTCCTAATAAGGACAGTTCATACACTAGTGTAAGGGACTAGTGGTCTCCAGAAGTACAGATGGTATAATACATTACATGGTCAAACAGCTCTCCTTTTTATACAGATTCAAATCCTGGCAGGAGGTAAGCCAGCCCCCTTATCCGAGAAGGCTCCACAAAGACTGAGATATTTAATTCAAAACTTGACATCAAGATTTGAGATGTTCTTTAAACTTGGATTTTAAATTCAATTTATAATTAACAAAATTTACACTAATCTGTGGTATCCTAAATCTCATTGATCAGAGGTTTCCTGTCACTTTATCCAGGCAGGATACAGTTAATGACTCTGTGCTGTGTATTCAAGTGTTGGTCACAGACAGATGACAAAGATCTAATTAGCCTGTCACGGGCACTAGGAGTCTTTACCCAGGGATCACCAGGTGATAGGCTTACCAGAGCAGTATAGATGGTAATATGGTACTCTGGTAGCAGGGTGATCACGGAACAGGGAATAGCAGATGATGAGATGCTCAGGAAAGTCTATGACTAGCAGCACTGGTAATATGGATGTAGAAATACACGAGGAACTGTATGGACAAAGGACACGTGAAGGTAGTCAGTGGTCTGCGGTAGCAAGTTGTACCACTGCTATGGTGAGGAGGAATGTCCAACAGAAACGAGGAGGTGATGAGAGCCAGCGGTCTGCGGATAGCAAGTTGTACTGCTGTCTGAGTGAAGGAATGGAATCCAAGTGGAGGTATCCGGGGAGTCAGTGGTCTGCGTTAGCAAGTTGTACCACTGCTATGTGAGAGGATACTGGAACAGGTGACACAGGAAACAGGGATCAGTGGTCTGCCTCTAGCAAGTTGTACCACTGAACATATATGTGAGGAGGAGCACGGGGAGAGACTGCAATACAGGAGATACACGGGCACCTTAAACTTAATCCACAATAATATGCACAATATATAAATGACTGAACAGCACTGCAATGATAGAAAGTCACTTGAGGTAATCCGGCACAAGATGACACAGTCAATGATGGCAATAGACTCAGCGGATAGCAAACTCCAAAGGAGAACCAACACAGTCCAGCAAGATATGCAATACACCAGCACAGTCAATGAGAAGTATGCATACCGTGGTTCAGAAGCAGGCTGTCAGACAGGAGTGCAGAGATACCTGAACGGCTGGAGGCCGGCAGGAGGCGAAGTCCCTGGATGGGTAAAGCGGTAGTAAAGTAGGTGCAGCGCACAGGTATGTAGACCAGCAGGGAAACAAATACTCAGGAAGCAGTAGTATGTAGAACTGGACTCCTGGAGGACCCTGAAGAGTAGCGATGGTCTAGCTGAGAAGAAAGTAGTGAGGTGCAGATCCGATGCTAACAGGCGGGTAGAGACCAGCGGGAACACAGGAAAGCATGGAGGGTGGATCAGCTGTTGAAGGACGAGTAGAGCTGAGGAGTAGCAGCAGCAGGACTCTGCAGATACACGGAGGTAGCCAATAGCAACCAGCAGGTGCAGTAACGATGGAACACGGGAGAGCAGAGCTGAGCTGGAACTGTTGATCACGGAGAGTAGCGGATAGGAATCAGATGTAGCAGTCTTGAGGAAACACGGGAGAGTTCAGATGAGCTGACGACTGAAGCGCACGGAGGCAGCGGATAGGAATCAGCCAAACAGTCACGATGAAACACAGACGAGTTGAAGGTTGAAGACTGTAGTGCACGGAGGCAGCGGATAGGAATCAGCTAACAGTCACGATGATACACAGGTGAGTTGAGGTAGATTGAAGACTGTAGTGCATGGAGGCAGCGGATAGGAATCAGATAACAGTCACAATGATATACAGGTGAGTTGAGGTAGATTGAAGACTGTAGTGCACGGAGGCAGCGGATAGGAATCAGATAACAGTCACAATGATATATAGTAGAGTTGAAGTGGCTTGAAGACTGTAGTGCACGGAGGCAGCGGATAGGAATCAGCTAACAGTCACGATGATACACAGGAGGGTAGAAGTGGTATGGGAACCACAGGAGTAGAAGTGGTTTGGAAACCACAGAGGTAGAAGTGGTTTGGAAACCACAGGAATCAGCAGCGCTGAATACACGAGGAAACACAGGAACACCTTCAGAGGCTCATGGGGAATGAGACTCCAAGATCAGGCAACGTGGTATTGACCACAGGTGCTTAATATAGGGAGTGTTGCCTGATCTGCCAATTAAGTTAAAGGGACATGTACTGAAGGGTTTGAAAGGGCTGCGCATGCGCAGACCCTCAGGATGGAGGACGGCCACAGTTCCTAAATGTCCGAGAAGAAGCACTCACAGTCCGGTGAGTGACAGTACCCCCCCTTTTAAAGGTGGGCACAGAACGCCTGGAACCGGGCTTGTCCGGATTTTTGGAATAAAACTTCTTCAGAAGAGCTGGGGCGTTGAGATCTTCAGCTTTGATCCATGAACGCTCTTCAGGACCAAAGCCTTTCCAATGAACGAGGAAACGGAGAACTCCTCGCGAAATTTTTGCATCCAATACCTCAGTAATCTCGAAATCTTCCTCCTGATGAACTTGAACTGGCTGCGGTGCTGAAGGAGGAGTCGAGAAACGGTTGATGATGAGAGGTTTGAGCAAGGACACATGGAAGGCATTGGAAATACGAAGATTCTTAGGGAGTAGAAGTTTAACACAAACTGGATTGATTACTTGAATGATCCTATATGGACCAATAAAACGAGGAGCGAATTTCATAGATGGGACCTTCAAACGAATATTTTTGGTAGATAACCAGACACGATCTCCAATTTTTAGTGGTGGAATAGCCCGCCTCTTCTTATCTGCGAAAGACTTATATTTGGTAGATGTCTTCTTTAAACAGGTTTTGACCTGAGACCAGATATTTTTGAAGGTCTGACAAACAGTCTCCACAGCAGGAACTTGGGTGGGAGGGAGGGCAGGAAACTCCGGAAAAGACGGATGGTGACCGTAGACCACAAAGAATGGAGTTTTGGATGATGACTCATGGTACATGTTGTTATGGGCAAATTCAGCCCAAGGAAGCAATTCTACCCAGTTGTCTTGATTGGCTGATGAGAACATCCTTATAAAGGTCTCGAGATCTTGATTGACCCGTTCAGTTTGTCCGTTTGATTGCGGATGGTAAGAAGATGAGAGTGCTAATCGTATGCCCAAGGTTTTACAAAGGGCCCGCCAGAATCTGGAAACGAATTGTACTCCTCTATCTGACACAATCTCAGACGGACATCCATGGATACGAAAGATTTCTTTAACGAAATGTTCAGCCAGAGTAGACGAGGAAGGCAAACCAGACAAAGGGACGAAATGAGCCATCTTCGAAAATCTGTCTACCACTACCCAAATAGTATTATAATTCTTACTAGGTGGCAAATCAGTAACGAAATCCATACTAATATGGGTCCAGGGCTTGGACGGAATGGGTAGTGGTCGCAGCAACCCTGCTGGAGTTCTGCGGGAGGATTTAAACTGAGAACTAAAATCACAGGAAGCAATAAACTCTCTGACGTCTCTCCTCATCGAAGGCCACCAGTAACTTCGAGAGAGAATCTCAAAGGTCTTGCGTTCACCAGCGTGTCCAGAAAAACGAGAGGCATGGAACCACGAAAGGATTTTCCTCCTCAGAGTAGGAGGCACGAGGGTCTTCCCAAATGGTAGCATTTTGGTGGATGAAGCAGCCAGCGAGATACATTTGGGGTCTAGAATAGAATGGTTGGGAACCTCTTTTTGGGAACGTCAGAGGACGTCACAAAAGCTCGAGATAGAGCGTCAGCCTTTTTGTTCTTGGCAGCTGGTTTGAAGGTTATAACTAATTCGAAACGGGAAAAGAAAAGAGACCATCTTGCTTGACGAGGATTCAAGCATTGAGCAGACTGTAGATATGACAGGTTCTTATGATCCGTGAAAATCGTCACCGGATGACGAGCTCCTTCCAATAAGTATCTCCACTCCTCCAATGCAACTTTGATAGCCAGCAACTCCTTGTCCCCGATCGTATAATTTTTCTCTGCAGGCAGGAGACCCCGAGAGTAGAAGGCACAAGGATGGAATTTTTGTTGCTCCGAGCGTTGGGAGAGAATGGCTCCTAAGCCCACATTAGAGGCATCTACTTCTAGGAAGAAGGGAAGTGTCACATCAGGCTGTCGAAGAATGGGGGCAGAGGAGAAGGACTCTTTAAGAATTTGAAAGGCTTGGAGAGCCTCAGATGACCATTGCTTAGTATTAGCCCCTTTACGAGTCAGGGCCACAATAGGAGATGCAATGGATGAGAAGTCTTGAATGAAGCGTCTATAGTAATTGGCGAAACCTAAAAAACGCTGGATAGCACGAAGAGTAGTTGGCTGGGGCCAATGTAATACAGCATTCACCTTGTCTGGATCCATCTTCAGGCCAACTCCGGAAACTATATACCCCAAGAATGGAATCTGGGGCAACTCGAATGAACATTTTTCTAACTTACAGAACAATGAATTTTTCCGGAGTCTGGAGAGGACCTCTGCCACATGTTGGTGATGAGAAGGCAGGTCTTGTGAAAAGATCAATATGTCGTCCAGGTAGACAACGACACATACATATAATAAGTCCCGAAAGATCTCATCAATGAAGCCTTGGAAAACAGCGGGGGCATTGCACAACCCGAAAGGCATTACTAGATATTCATAATGCCCATCTCTGGTGTTGAACGCTGTCTTCCATTCGTCACCGGAACGGATTCTAATTAAATTGTAGGCACCACGAAGATCCAACTTGGTAAAGATGCGAGCTCCCTTGATGCGATCAAATAACTCAGTGATCAGTGGAATGGGATACCGATTCTTAATAGTAATGGCGTTGAGTCCACGAAAATCTATGCAGGGGCGTAGTGATCCATCCTTCTTTTTTACGAAGAAGAACCCGGCTCCAGCGGGAGAGGTGGAAGGTCGAATAAACCCTCGCTGGAGATTCTCCTGTATGTACTCAGATGTGGCTTGAGTTTCAGGTAACGAAAGTGGATAGACCCGACCCCTGGGAGGAGTCTTGCCAGGTAGAAGATCGATCGGACAATCCCAAGAACGATGAGGAGGAAGACGTTCAGACTGAGCTTTATCAAACACATCGGCAAATGAAGCATACTGAGGAGGGAGTCCCGGTGAGGAAGATGAGATGGAAGATTGCTGTACTTTAAGAGGAATGACTTGAGAAAGACAACGATGATGACATTCAGCTCCCCAAGACGTAACTTGAGGAGTGCGCCAGTCAATCTGGGGAGAGTGACACTGAAGCCATGGAAGGCCTAAGACAATCGGACTTGTCGTAACTGGAAGAATTAAAAACGAAATTTGTTCATGGTGTAGCACACCAATCTGAAGTGTTACTGGAGACGTACTTTGGGTGATAAGACCATTGATGAGACGTGATCCATCTATAGCAGTCACAGTAATCGGTGTTTTTAAAGTGATCACTGGTAGGGACCATTGATTCACTAGGGATTTAGAAATGAAATTTCCTGCTGCTCCAGAATCAATCAATGCCTGTGACTCAAAGGATTTGGTAGCAAAGGAAATCGTAACATCAAAAGCGCAGACTTTTAATTTCATAGAAGATGGAGAGGACTCCAGGGACCCTAACTTCACCTCTCCAGAACTAGTTAGGGCCTGGCATTTCCCGATTTCTTAGGGCAAGAACTGAGCATATGTGTGGAATCAGCACAATAGATACAGAGTCTATTCTTTACTCTTCGTTTCCTCTCTTCTAAAGATAATTTGGAACGTCCTATCTCCATGGGAATCACAGAAGGTGACGCTGGACGAAATTGAGGGGTTGAACGAAGAGGTGCTTTAACAGAAGTTGTTTTCTCAGATTCTCTTTCACGAAATCTCATGTCTACACGATGGCAAAGAGAGATCAAATCTTCTAGTGACGAAGGAAGCTCTTGGGTAGTCAGTGCATCTTTAATTTTATCGGAGAGCCCCTGCCAGAAGGCGGCAATTAATGCTTCAGTGTTCCACTGAAGTTCAGAGGCTAAGATCCTAAATTGAATGACGTACTGGCCTACTGTATGAGAACCTTGTCGTAAACGAAGAATGCTGGAAGCAGCGGAGGTCACACGATCTGGTTCATCGAACACACTTCGGAACGTAGAAATGAATTTGGCACTATCTTGTAATATAGGATCGTTTCTCTCCCACAGAGGGGAGGCCCAAGCCAGAGCTTGTCCAGAGAACAATGAGATAAGATAGGCCACTCTGGAACGATGGGTAGAAACATTTTGAGGTTGGAGCTCAAAATGAACTGAGCATTGGTTGAGAAAACCCCTACAAGTTTTGGGGTCTCCATCGTATTTTGACGGAGTAGGCAGGTGAAGCGTGGGAGCTGTAGACACCTGGGATGGCACTGGGGAAACGGAGGAAAGCACAGGAGCTTCAACATTAGCTGTAACAGGTTGTCCCGATGGTCCTTGGGAGGCTAATGATTGGTAACATTGAAGTAACAGCTGTTGGCGAGCATCCTGTTGCTCCACACGGGTGACCAGATGCTGCAGCATCTCTTTGGCTGTAGGTTCCGTATCTGGGTCTGTCATGGCCTGATCTTACTGTCACGGGCACTAGGAGTCTTTACCCAGGGATCACCAGGTGATAGGCTTACCAGAGCAGTATAGATGGTAATATGGTACTCTGGTAGCAGGGTGATCACGGAACAGGGAATAGCAGATGATGAGATGCTCAGGAAAGTCTATGACTAGCAGCACTGGTAATATGGATGTAGAAATACACGAGGAACTGTATGGACAAAGGACACGTGAAGGTAGTCAGTGGTCTGCGGTAGCAAGTTGTACCACTGCTATGGTGAGGAGGAATGTCCAACAGAAACGAGGAGGTGATGAGAGTCAGCGGTCTGCGGATAGCAAGTTGTACCGCTGTCTGAGTGAAGGAATGGAATCCAAGTGGAGGTATCCGGGGAGTCAGTGGTCTGCGTTAGCAAGTTGTACCACTGCTATGTGAGAGGATACTGGAACAGGTGACACAGGAAACAGGGATCAGTGGTCTGCCTCTAGCAAGTTGTACCACTGAACATATATGTGAGGAGGAGCACGGGGAGAGACTGCAATACAGGAGATACACGGGCACCTTAAACTTGATCCACAATATTATGCACAATATATAAATGACTGAACAGCACTGCAATGATAGAAAGTCACTTGAGGTAATCCGGCACAAGATGACACAGTCAATGATGGCAATAGACTCAGCGGATAGCAAACTCCAAAGGAGAACCAACACAGTCCAGCAAGATATGCAATACACCAGCACAGTCAATGAGAAGTATGCATACCGTGGTTCAGAAGCAGGCTGTCAGACAGGAGTGCAGAGATACCTGAACGGCTGGAGGCCGGCAGGAGGCGAAGTCCCTGGATGGGTAAAGCGGTAGTAAAGTAGGTGCAGCGCACAGGTATGTAGACCAGCAGGGAAACAAATACTCAGGAAGCAGTAGTATGTAGAACTGGACTCCTGGAGGACCCTGAAGAGTAGCGATGGTCTAGCTGAGAAGAAAGTAGTGAGGCGCAGATCCGATGCTAACAGGCGGGTAGAGACCAGCGGGAACACAGGAAAGCATGGAGGGTGGATCAGCTGTTGAAGGACGAGTAGAGCTGAGGAGTAGCAGCAGCAGGACTCTGCAGATACACGGAGGTAGCCAATAGCAACCAGCAGGTGCAGTAACGATGGAACACGGGAGAGCAGAGCTGAGCTGGAACTGTTGATCACGGAGAGTAGCGGATAGGAATCAGATGTAGAAGTCTTGAGGAAACACGGGAGAGTTCAGATGAGCTGACGACTGAAGCGCACGGAGGCAGCGGATAGGAATCAGCCAAACAGTCACGATGAAACACAGACGAGTTGAAGGTTGAAGACTGTAGTGCACGGAGGCAGCGGATAGGAATCAGCTAACAGTCACGATGATACACAGGTGAGTTGAGGTAGATTGAAGACTGTAGTGCACGGAGGCAGCGGATAGGAATCAGATAACAGTCACAATGATATACAGGTGAGTTGAGGTAGATTGAAGACTGTAGTGCACGGAGGCAGCGGATAGGAATCAGCTAACAGTCACGATGATACACAGGAGGGTAGAAGTGGTATGGGAACCACAGGAGTAGAAGTGGTTTGGAAACCACAGAGGTAGAAGTGGTTTGGAAACCACAGGAATCAGCAGCGCTGAATACACGAGGAAACACAGGAACACCTTCAGAGGCTCATGGGGAATGAGACTCCAAGATCAGGCAACGTGGTATTGACCACAGGTGCTTAATATAGGGAGTGTTGCCTGATCTGCCAATTAAGTTAAAGGGACATGTACTGAAGGGTTTGAAAGGGCTGCGCATGCGCAGACCCTCAGGATGGAGGACGGCCACGGTTCCTAAATGTCCGAGAAGAAGCACTCACAGTCCGGTGAGTGACATAGCCTAATTGGGATTTCTTATAAGACAGTTGAAAGAAAAAACGAATTTCCTCCCTTCGTCTCAGAAATAAATACATTTCCTATACCAAAATACACACAATATAAAAAAATCAGTACCTTAATATCAAAAATAAGTACATTTGCAATGATACAAATTAGCGCACTGAGCTAATATTTTAAATATATTTATACAATATGTTTATTATAAGTAATCCAGCCACAAAGGGGACCCATTAAATTTTCATATAATCTAGAGATGGGCGGGCTCGGTTCCCCGAGTTTCGAATCCTACCGAATTTAGTCTATCTGAGCACCTCTCCCGCCCATTCGGAATCAAAATTGAGGCAAAACGTCATTGCGACGTATTCGTATTTCTGATCTCCGTTCTTGCGAGATTTGAAAAGCATAAATACCAGCCTCCACAGCAATCCATCGCCATTTGACAGAGGGAGAGATCAGGGTTAGGTCACACAGGCTATATCAGCGCAGGGACAGAGCAGTAATTGGACACATTATTGTTTCTATTCAATACCATTCTAATCTTAATACCAGTTGTTACAGAGGTAAGAGGAGGATAGAGGAGGGTTTTTGTTCAATTTCTGGCACTCCAAGTGCTTTTGGGGTGTTCCCTATTCTTTTGCATTATTTTTTCTGGCTGTCAAAAGTCCTATTTGTCAGCAGTCTAAAAAAAAAATATTTAGCACTCCAAGTGCTTTTGGGGTGTTCCCCATTCTTTTGCATTAATTTTTTGGCTGTCAAAAGTCAGATTTGTCAGCAGTATAAAAAACAATTTGTAGCACTACAAGTGCTTTTGAGGTGTCCCATATTCCCCAGTGTTTTACCCTAATTTTTCTGGCTGTCAAAAGTCAAATTTGTCAGCAGTATAAAAAACAATTTGTAGCACTACAAGTGCTTTTGGGGTGTCCCATATTCCCCAGTGTTTTACTGTAATTTTTCTGGCTGTCAAAAGTCAGATTTGTCAGCAGTATAAAAAACAATTTGTAGCACTACAAGTGCTTTGGACTCATTATAATGGATTCAAAGCAGTCCACATATGAGCAGAATCAGCAACCAGGTTCTGTCACCAGTCCTGATGGTAGTGTTCCAGTCTCATGCCTAAACTCCCACCGGTCGGCTACCTCTCTTTCTCATCCCTTCTTCCCTTCTCCCCCTTCCTCGACTCCGTCTCCGTTTCTCCCGTCTCTCCGTCTCATCCATGTGTCTGTCTGTCTTCCCCTCCCTTAAGATTGTTCGCTCCTTTGAGCAGGGCTCTCCTACCTTCTGTTTCCATCACTTTTAACTGCGCTCTCCAGCTACTCAGCTCACCTCCTCTCAGTCCCTCTGCCCTCTGTCTCCTCTCGCTTCTCTCCGCTCCCCTCAGTGACTCTCAACCTGTCATCCGTGCCCACCCTCTTGGGCCATAGTTACCTGCCTATACTCACTTTTCCCCTCCCTCCCTCTGTTTCATGCTGTGCCTGAGCCCCCAGAGTTATAGTGCTTACTGTTGCTTGTACTGTGCTGTTTCACCTTGTACTGTGCCATTGTTTGTCCTTGTACGGCGCTACGGATACTTTGTGGCGCCCTATAAATAAAAATTAATAATAATAATAATAATAGTGTTCCCAGTACGTCATCTGGGAAAGGCGATGTCAAACTACACAGTCTTTTGAAATCAGTCCAAAAGACACACACCAAAAGAAAATTTACCGTGTTGAAGCGAAAAAGAAGTGTAACTGAGGAAAAGTTAACTGCCGCTAAAAAAAAATTGCCAACATGCCATTCTACACACGCAGTGGCAAAGAGTGAATGAGGCCTTCGCCTTTCTCTATTAGTGGCAGATCCAAAAATGTTACCGAGTCTTCTTCTTGTATGGTCACTCGTCATGACCAGGCAAGACCAAGTAATTTGCAGTCTAAAAGTGGTGCACAACTACTGTTACGCGGGAAAGCCGAGCTGCTTATAGAGACAGAAACCAAACTGCTTTTGTACATTTCTTTACATATTTAACTATAAGTGTAGGGTGTAATATACACCCAAAGACGATGGCTGCATTGCCAATATGCATAGATGGAGAGGAAGACAATCTGGTTTGTGTGTAGAATTAATGAAGGCCTACCGACCAGGAATTAAACTGTTTTTGTGATAATTTATTAGCTTTACAATTACATTACTTATTCAAGAAACAGGTGGAGCACTAAATTTGGTTATTTTATGCCCAAAAACATTGATTTTCCAACAAAATAGGAAAACAAAACCAAACAAAACCAAAACCAAAACCAAAACCAAAACACAACGGTAATCCAGATCCAAAACAAAAAAAAACCTAAAAACACAGGGGTCAGTGAGCATCTCTACTAAAAACACTGAAGCAGCAAACTTTGTGAAAAGCAATATTTGTGTCATTCTCAAAACGTTTGGCCATGACTGTACAATAGTAGTTGTATATTGCCTTAGTTTTTCTCCCATTGCTTCCTCTGGAATAGGACATATCTCTAGCAATAAAAAAGTATTTTGGTTGCTTTGGAAGAGTTATTCAGTGTCTGCAAACAATGTTTTTTCTTTGTATGTTACTCTATAGATGAGCATTAAATGAAAAAATAATAGTGTGTGACTGAGTCAAAATAAAGAATATTACAGCAAAGGTTTTCAGACTGACTTTCTCCATTACATGTTAAAATGAAGCAAGCAATTTATAGACAGTATGTTTGATGGAGTTATCCTCCTCTCTAGTACTGTTTTACTGTCACTTTTATTAATTTCCTCATGGAACTGTTTAATAATGACTCATGTGAGTCCTGCACCACATTTTGTGGGGCAGGGGCTTTCTTTTGACTATAAGCAGGCAGAGAGGGTCATTTATGGTGCTGCAATGTACATTATTTTGTATAAATGGGCCTGTTTGTATACCGAACAAAAATACATAACAACAGCGCACCAGCCCTGTGGCCAATAATTGAACAGCGTGCTGCTTATAGCGAAGATTTACAAGCTCCTTAAAATCACAAATATCAACAAATCTATAGCGCACAGCAAATCCACAAAGAATATGTGTGACAAATATAACTGAAACAAAGGGAAATGACTATGATCCCATATAATATAATCACCATTGATATCCAAGAAAAAGCAAATATAGCTGAAATCATACGGTCCATGATTTGTCCAATTTCAATACCAGAACGTATTCCAGGTTTAGCAGAGATGATTCAGTCCCAATGTGTAAATGTCCCACCATGAAGAATCTGATAGGACATGAAACAATAAAAAGACCAAAATCAATATCTCATGTGTATTAATCCCCCCAAAAAGGGGGAGAATCTGTTACTTACCTGTAAAGAAAAGTCACTTCTCTGTATGTGCAGTCAGTCAGTATTTGATATCTGCAGCCGTTACCCAAAGGAAAAGTGGATCCACATATAGAATTGTGTACACCTGAGGAAATAGCAGGCGGGGCAGCCGGATGGAATTACAAACAACTTTATTTGAACTCTCCTCCGTTGCGGCTGTCACAATAAAACGATAAGCCAATAAAACATGTCCAGAGCTTAAAAGAGCCGTCTTTGTAAAAACTTGAAGGAAAATGAAGTCTTAACAACTCAACGCATTTCGTTCTGTTAAGCAGAACTTTATCAAGAGCAATGCAATTGTAAACGCTGTCTGTCTTAAATAGACCCTTCTTAATTAGATCTCTCACATAATAGGTCATACTATACAGTGGCACACGGAGGGGGGGTTTCTGAGTCTCCAGAAACCCCCCTCCTGCGCTAACTAAGTGGCCACCATAGCGGCACTGTCCTATACAGCAGCAGCGGCGCTGTCAAAGAAGCGTCCGCGGCGGTGCTGTATTGTATACAGCACCGCCACGAACGCTTCTTTGACAGCGCTGCGGCTGCTGTATAGGACAGCACTGCAGAAACGGAGCTGCTGCGCATGAGCGGTCGCATGCGCAGCAGCTCTCTCTCGTGGGTTTTTTTTTTTGGGGGGTCAGGGGGGGTGGACGACGACAATCCTGTGTGCACCCCTGCTATATGTAACAAAAAAACGTTCATAAATAGGCAGCAAATATGCAACATGAAATTGTAATTGGTGGCTATAATAGTTGCATGCACAACTTAAATATATTGGTAATAAGCATAACGCCTGTAAACGCAGTAACTAGCATAATATATCATATTTCAGGGTATAGAATTAATAACAGTTAATACGTAAAGAATTGCAATATACCTAAATACAATAATAATAAAACTAAACTCAAAATAATTATATGCCACATTAAAATCTATCAAATCACCTTAAAAACTAATGAACATAATATCTAATCAAATGGTACCTAACACCATTTAAACGATAGTACTAAGCCGCATTATGCAGATGACTGCTCCTACTATCATCCTAAACATAAATCCAGATGAGGAAAGGGGTCTTGTTAAATTAAGATAGTTACTACATGATACAGATATCAATAATGGCAAAAACCCAAACCATGTTGTCAGGATCTGCCTGCAAGCCTTTGCATTGCATGCTGCTTTGCCTGGCAGCTCCTGCCTTTGGACTTTATTATTGTGATATATATATATTTTGTGGCAGTACCTCTATTCACCAGAGGTGCTGCTATTGTGCCTTCCTTGTGTGTACTAGGGGTTAACCTTCTCATTAATTATTCTTTGCACCTGGTGTTCCCTTACTTATACCTGTCACTCCCAGCATACATTGCTGGTTATTGTTGTTACATTCTGTTGTTACTTTGTTGTTCCTGCCTTCTGCTATGCCTCTGGTTACTTGCTGCTTGGGATCTCTTCATACCTCCTGCTTACCTGCATCAGTCATATACCTGGGGGTAAATGTATCAAAGTGCGAGTTTGCCAGCGTGTTGAAATCGCGGCAAATCGCGGGTTTTGAGACTCATGTTCAAAATCGCTGGTCATCTCTGGCGATTTTAAACTATGTAAACACTGACGAGTAATACAGTAATACAGTAAATACAGCTTACGCAAGTAGCGTAGCGCATGTGCAATGCGCTACGTTAGTTGTGTAAGCGCTAAATACAGTAATGTGTAAATTTCCCCACTAGCGTTGGAAAATGCCATAATACAGTACTTAGCTCTTACGCAAACAGCGTAAGAGCATTGCGGAACGGACCTCCTACTAGGAGGCTCCGGGCTTTTTTTTTTTTAACTTCAATCAAGACTAAAGATTTGGGATATTACAAATATGTGCCCCTTCTGGGCGAAGTGTTCCAGTTGGAAAAGATTCCTTTATGGAGGTACAAATAGCTGGGACTGGGGCAAGCCGGCAAGATGGATGTACAAATAATAAGGGACTGGGGCAAGCCAGGAACATTGGATCAAGAAAGAAGACATCATTGGTAAGTATTTGTTTTTTTTTATTTTTATTAAATAGTTGTGGTTAAAAAGAGGGTGGTTAGTGTCTTTATTGTGGGGTTTTTATTTTTAATAAATATGTGTGGTTTGTATGAGGGTGTTGTTGTTTTGTTAATTTTTTTCTTTGTGGAACTACAGGGCCCAGCAAGCCAGGAATGTCAGGGCATGTTGGCACTTGTGGTTCTCCAAGTGCCAACATGCCCTGGCTGCCGTGGGTATGCTGGTGCTTGTAGTTATACAAGCACCAGCATGGCCACAGTTTTTAGGGCAACCTGGCTGGCTGGGACTTGTAGTTCCACAAACAAAATTGGTGTCAGTTTATTTTTTTCTACTTTTTACCGCCGTATTACCCTACTACCCACAGCCCAGGTGTAGTAGGAAGAGCCCTAGTGCTATTAGCACTGGGCTGGTTCTTTCTAGGGGGGGGCCCGCTAGCTTTTTTCAGTGGACCCCACTCCCTAGGGAATCCAGCCCAGCACTGAACAGTCTAGGGTTGGTTAGTCATTATAGCAGGGGGACCCCTGCCGCTCGTCCCCCTGCTATAGTGCCGCCAACCCTGGCTGATTTGCCTAGTGCTGGTAAAGTGAAAATCGGGGGGACCCCACGCAAAATTTTTCCCCGATTTTCACGGGACCAGCACTAGTCAGGCAGCACTAGGGTTAAGCATAAATAATGGGGGGACCCCACGCTTATTTTTTTTAACTTTTATCTGTTCTTTCACTTTTTAACACTGCCAGGGCAGTGTAACAGTGATGTGTTTATACAACACGCTGCTATCAAGCAGCGTGTTGTATCTGGCGTATTTAGAAGCAAACTCTCCTGAGTTTGCTAACTCGCAGCTTCATACATTGGAGACTTGTATAGCTGCAGTGGCAAACAGTGGTGAGTTTGATCTCTGGCGATTTTGCAAGTAGCGATTTTGACAGAAGCAGAACTCTGGCGATTTTGTATGAAAACTCAGCTTCATACATCGGCGAGTTTCAACTCTCCCGAGAAAATCGCTGGAGTTGCAAACTCGCAGCTTGATACATTTACCCCCTGGTATTTACTGCAAGCTCATGATTACCTACTGTTTTGTACACTTCAGCAAATAAACATTGAGTGTTTTTCACCATATTCTTGGCTCCTAGCTGTATTCTTGCATTTAACCGTGACACATGTATTGCATCATAAAAATTATAATAACATAAAGTAATCAATAAAATAATCGTACTACTTGTCAATCTTAAAACTTGCAAATCAGTCTACTTGTAAAAGGGATTTCAATTCCAAATCTATATTGAAGCCAGTAGGTGCCAAAGTTTTCAATTTATAATTCCACCTGACCTCCTCTTTATTTATCTTCCTCAATTATGTGTTACAGATGATATGGCTATAAATTTCAAACTCACAGGGTTACAGTCGTAGTTTGGGAAAATGTTGGGAAACGCTAAGATGTGCGAATCCCTTCCTTATATTTCTAATATGTTCCCCAATTTGTACCTTTAATTTGTGAATAGTACGACCTACATGTTGGATCTTACAAGGACATTCCAATAAATAGATGACATTCTGAGAATCGCAGGTTAAACGAATATAAATGTTAACGATCTCCATCGTTTCTTGAGATCTAAATGTACATACAGGTTTATTGGTCCGATATCCCAATGATTTGCAACTTTTGCTTGTACCACAATAATAAAAACCGTGCTTGGGAACCATCTCAGATAACCAAGTCTGAGGATTTGATTTAATAGGTAGATGATTGTGTGTCAATTTGGAACTAAGATTTGGTGCTTTTCGAAACACCACTTTGGGTTGACATGGTATAATCCCCTGGAGTACATCATCTATTTTCAAATGTGCCAATGGCACTTGAGGATCTTATTGATTTGATAGGCTGAATCTGAAAAACCCGTAATGAAGAGGACATCTTGTCCCCAACCATCTGATTCATCGGATTTTTAGTGCCTTTTTTTTAAGTAGATCTTGTCTATCCATCTTTCTTACCATTTCAAATGCCTGCTCTACTAAATATGAATCATATTGCTTCTCAAGAAATAGTTCTCTCATCCGAACACTCCTACATATGTTTCTAAAACAGTACAATTTCTCCATATTATTTTAAATTCGCCCACAGGAATATTGTTAAGCCAGTTATGATGGTGACGACTAGAGGCTAAAATGTACCCATTGCCATCCACTGGTTTCATATATGTCCTTGTTTTGATATTATTCCCTTCTACATATATCTCTAGATCCAAATAATAAATTCTCTCCTTACTAACAGTAGATAGAAAAAGTAGATTATGGTCATTGTCATTTATTTATTCCAATAACCCATCTAATGATTCACGTGTGCCATGCCAGATGATGAATATATCGTCAATATAACAACACCAGAGCACTAGGTTTGCCCTGTGTTGGTGGGAGGACCAGATGGTATCATCCTCCCACTTTCTTATAAATAAATTGGCATAACTCGGCAAACCTAGTGCCCATAGCGGTGCCTTGGGTTTGGAGATAAAATTCACCATTGTACCACATGTAATTATGTTCTAGTATAAATTGTATACTATCAACAATAAAATCTATTTGATTCCCAGGTAGCCTATCGGCTTGTTCCAAGTAGTATCTAACACTACTAAGTCCTTGCTAATGTTGTATAACCGTTAATAATGAAGTGACATCACAAGAGTCATCTTGCCACTGGATGTCTCTCAAAATGTTAATCACTTGTGTTGTGTCTCTTACATAGGACAATTGTAATTTGCATGATCTTGAAGATAGTAATCCACATAATGTGAAAGATTAGATGTAATAGACCCAATCCCCGAAACGATAGACCTGCCTGGTGGTTTAATAGAGTTCTTATGTACCTTTGGGAGGTAATACATTACTGGAATTCTTGGATGTAAAGATGTTAAATATTTGTATTCGTTGGGTAATGAAATTCCTGATTCTAAACCTGCTTTAAAAATGTATAGACAAAAGGTCTGTTTGTATATCAAGTGCTTTGGGAAGTCCCCTCATAAAAATATGAGCAACCGTAGAATTGTGGGCCAAGAATGGATGCTGGGAAAAGTAAGAATGTCACTTTAAGGTCTTGTCAACTAAAATTTTTGGAACAATTGCAACATTTATCATCATCAGCAGCTATTTATATATTGCCACTAATTCTGCAGCACTGTACAGAGAACTTACATCAGTCCCTACCCCAATGGAGCTTACAGTCTAAATTCCCTAACACACACACACACACACACACACACACACACACACAGAATGAGAGAGACTTATGTCAATTTAGTAGCAGCCAATTAACCTACCAGTATGTTTTAGGAGTGAGGGAGGAAACTGGAGTACCCGGAGGAAACCCACGTAAACACAGGGAGAACATACAAACTCCACACTGCTAAGGCCATGGTCGGAAATTGAACTCATGACCCCAGTGCTGTGAAGCAGTGCTAACCACTTAGCCACCATGCTGCCCAATTTATGTTTCTCCGAAAATAATGCCGAACAAAGACTCACATGAGATATGAGGGTTACTGAATATCAGAAATATTTTATTTTATTTGTCACATTTGTATTTTTTTAATGTTTTTATTACATTGGTATTTCCTACTTTTTGTAACAAAGAAAAGAATAGGTCCACACTATGTAAGGACTTTCCTCAAATTGTTCTATAGAGCAATTCATTGCTAATTCAGTTTAACCCTAGGGGGTGTTCTTCCAACTTGATAGGAACATAATTTTACAGCAAGACTAAAGTTGAACAGAAAAAGGCACCCAAGTCCACTACAAAACCACTTTTTATTAGTAACATTAAAAATTATATAGTCACAAAATATTGGAAGTAAAGATAAGAGAAGTGGAGAACAGAAAGAAATTAAGTGCTCTATTAAAATTAGATCAGTCCCTTAGGTGGGCCAGGATACACTTGTCTGGTATACCAAGGTCGATATTGGTTGTATTATTCCCATATACATTGTCAGCTTCATCCAATCTTATTGTACTCGTATGTTGTCTTTGTAATCATATTTAATATGTTAATCAGTTACATATCCAATGCAGTCTTTAGACTTGTGTTTTCATTTACTTTCTCTTTTCTTCAAAATGATTTAAGCTTTAATCCACACTTATTAGTACATAAAAATTCTATACCCAAGGGATAGGGATTTAGGAAAAAATCACTCTTGGTCGAAAACACTTGATATATACCTATAGATTTTTTTGATTTTATGTGTGTTGCCACCTATTAATGTGGGTATTCATACATACATATATATATACAGTATATGTATATATTTTCCCAATCTATTTGAGCTTTAAGATTTATTCCTGAAATCAATCCTGAAAGAAGCATGCAAAATATCAAATTGTTTATTATTATCAATAGTTTTTTTTGGGATGTGAGAATAAGAAACATGAGTTATTATACATATTACTATTATCTTATTTATATGTGTGTATCTCTTTTGTTGCAAATGTGTGAACAAGCTGTGATAATTAAATTGTGTTTACCTAGACATTCACTATGATTATAGTGAATCCTTTCATTACATCACATTCCCAATAGATGTCCTTATCAATTCAAATACTTATATCATATTAAATTATCTAAGTGGTTAACAGTATGTATTCTTGATGTATAATAAAATGGTTGTTTGTCCCAGTTAGATATTGCTGTACACCTATATAAGAACTCCAATACTCATTAGTATACACAAGGTGCAAATTGCACTCACTAATTAGTACCACTAACAGGGACACTAGGGCTTTTATTGACAATTATATTAAGTTTATGCAAAGGGTCAATATTTTCAGTTTTGACCCTTCCTTTCAAAGACCTCTGCAAATCGCCCTGACATGCTGTCAATCAACTTCTGGGCCACATACTGACTGATGGTCGCCCTTTCTTGCCTAATCAATGCTTAGAGTTTGTCAGAATTTGTGAGGTTTTGTTTGTCCACCCGCCTCTTGAGGATTGACCACAAGTTCTCAATGGGATTAAGGTCTGGGGAGTTTCCTGGCCATAGACCCAAAATTTAGATGTTTTGATCCCTGAGCTACTTAGTTATCACTTTTGCCTTATTAAAGTCATTTTGTTGCTTACCAATAAAACATTGTCCACTGCGATTTGTGTGGTTCCAACGCACAAAGAAATTTAATAGCAAGATGCAACAAATAACAATTCAATAAATAAAGTACATCCGATACATACGCAAGTGCTCTGGATCCAGCATTCAGTCATTCAATCCTAAAGTCTGTGGTCACGTAGACTGTATGATGGTCTTAGTGCCTGGTTTATATACAGTTTGTGGTACATAAAAAGCAGTAGTGATGTCATGGCATGTTTCTATTGGTTCAGGATTCAGGACAATCCAGTGTAATGTAGGTCATAGGTCGGTTCAAGCAATGCCCTCCAAGGGTGGGGTTCAATTCTCCAACAGCTGCATATGTGTCTTCCCTCTGAAAATCTGGTTTAAATTGATCTATTATTATTACACATACACTATCATTTTGACCATTAATCTTCTATCATCCATAACTTGCAATACGGTGCGATCACTTAGCTGATAGTTGCGGATTATGATGGTGAAAAGTGGATTAGAATGACACTAAACATGATATGTTTCCTATATCCTAAATCTTAAATATCAACAAAGTGGTTTTAACATTGTTACATTAACCTATTATCGATTATAAAAGACTGTGTGTTGGAACTTTATTAAGGTGAACTATTCTCAGAATGAATGTGTGAGTGTAAATGTATGTGTGCGTTATTTATCCATGCGATTGCATCATAACACATGACGTACTAATCGCAATCGTACGGTAAAACAATATTAATTTGATTTTCTTCATCCAATTATTTCACTTTCACAGTCCACCCTTTGATAGTGCACAAAACTATCACCCTAAAATTTTTATTGCAGGATCTCAGTAGTACGTTTCATTTTTCTGTAATATATGTCCCCCTTTACGTATGACCACACTGTCTGTGGATATCAGTCAGGCTACCATAAAAGAGAGTCACAATCCTAATCATTTTCTTTTTCTACGGAACATATGCCTTTGGAGCTTGGAGCTAACCTTTTCTATGCCCTTCACCCACACATGTAATACATTATCTGGAAGGCTACAGGGTACGATAAAATATGTAATGACAATATAGAGTATTCTACTAACGTTCTTCATGCCTAGCATGTTCATCTGTCCGAAGCATGTCTTATAGCTCATATGACATTTAACCAATAACATCATCCTATGTCAGTTAACAATCAGTTAACAATCTCATCGATGATCTCCTTCAACCTTTGTTAGTAAATACACTCTAATAATATCAATAGGTTTTTTTCATCAACACTTGTGGGTGGGGCTATTGTCTGTGCATTCTTCCCAGTCTCTCAAGACTCAAGTTTCTTTGTACATGAAATGATGATCAGCCTGCCGCATATTGGAAGACTTCAAACTACGGGACCTAGCTGTATTACCTTTCACCTTCTGGCCTCCTACCCCATAATTCAAGTACCTCTGAAATATTTAGTGGAAAGAGAACTTATCCTACTTGATATAATCTCTGAGGCATGTGAGAGTACACCCAGCACTCAGTTTGGTCTAAAACCTTACCCACCCAAGAGTGATAATCATTCTCATGGATGCCAGCTCAAGTCTGAATTATTACTGGACTGGCATCGCTGGATACACCTCTCTTCAAATATGGGGTTATAGTACTTACAGACACTATATTCCTCAGAAAATAGCCCCTCACACTGTCTCCGAGCTCCAAGGTTAGCAAATTTTCCTGTTACCTCTGAAAGAATGCCACAAAGATCATTTTATACCTTGTTTCTATCAACAGTAACCTGAATCCTCAAATCTACTTTATCCTTTATAATCACACAATTCACATACACATACATCTTTGTTTTCTGCGCAGAAAAATACCTTCCCAAATGTTAAATTGTTTTGGGACATTTGTGACAGAAAGAAGACTTCATCGGTGAGTATAAGGGGTTTTATTATTTTTAATAAATATATATGGTTTAAATGAGGGTGGCTACTGTGTTTATTGTGGGTTTTTTATTTTTATTAAATTTTAGTGGTTTGTATGAGGGTGTTGTGGTTTTTTAAACATTTTATTTTGTGGAACTACAGGTCCCAGCCAGCCATGGAGGTCAGGGCATGTTGGCACTTGTGGTTCTCCAAGTGCCAACATGCCCTGGCTGCTGTGGGTATGCTGGTGCTTGTAGTCATACAAGCAGCAGCATGGCCACACTATTTTGGGCAACCTGGCTGGCTGGGACTTGTAGTTCCACAAAACAAAATGGCGTCTGTTTATTTTTTTAACTCTTTATCGCTGGTATTACCTTACTACCCACAGCCCAGGGGTAATAGGATGAGCCCTAGTGCTATCAGCACTGGGCTGGGTGTATCTAGGGGGGGGGCGCTCATTTTTTTTGGCGGACCCCACTTCCTAGGGAATCCAGCCCAGGGCTGAACAGTCTAGGGTTGGTTAGTCATTATGGTTAATCAGGAATAGCGGGGGGACCCCACACTTTTTTTTTTTTTTTTGGAACTTAATTCTATTCTTTACCATTTTTACACTGAAGCAGCGTGTTGTATCTCGCAGCTTCATACATTTGAGAGTTGTATAGCTCCAGTGGCAAACAGTCGGGAGTTTGATCTCTGGCGATTTTGCAAAATAGCGATTTTGACAGAAGCACAACTCTGGCAACTTTGCATGAAATCTCAGCTTCATACATCTGCGAGTTTCAACTCTCACGATAAAATCGCTGGATTTGCAAAATCGGACCTTGATACATTTACCCCCAGGTCATCCTCCAAAATTCTTTGCCTCACTGTGCATGCAGATGCACTCACATCTGCCTGCTGCCATTCCTGAGCAAGCTATGCACTGGTGGTGCCCCGATCCCGCAGCTGAATCAACTCTAGGAGACGCTCCTGGCGCTTGTCTGACGTTCTTTGGGCGCCCTGAAGCCTTCTTCACAACTATTAAACCTCTTTCCTTGAAGTTCTTGATGATCCAATAAATGGTTGTTTTAGGTGCAATCTTACTAGCAGCAATATTCTTGCCTGTGAAGCCCTTTTTGTGCAAAGCAATGATGATTGCAAGTATTTCCTTGCAGGTAACCATAGTTAACAGAGGAAGAACAATGATTTCAAGCATCACCCTCCTTTTAAAGCTTTCAGTCTGTTATACTAACTCAATCACCATGACAGAGTGATCTCCAGCCTTACTCTCGTCATCACTCTCACCTGTGTTAACAAGAGAATCACTGACCTGATGTCAGATGGTCCTTTTGTGGCAGAGTTGAAATGTAGTGGAAATGTTGTTTTTGCGATAAAGTTCATTGTCATGGCAAAGAGGGACTTTGAAATTAATTGCAATTTATCTGATCACTCTTCATGACATTCTGGAGTGTATGCAAATTGCCATCATAAAAAGTGAGGCAGCAGGCTTTGTGAAAAATAATATTTGTGTCATTCACAAAACTTTTGGCAATGACTGCACGTAGAGGGCTCAAAGATCACCTAAACAGATATCTAAACTCATGGAGCACAGTTTTAACATCATTATCTGCACCAAAACTTCACTGCACAGTGTGTTGTGTTACAGGTCACCCAAACGGTGTTGTACATGACCTGCACAAAGTATAAAGTAAGTTAATATTGGATAATTGTGAAAAACAGACCGTAAGTTTTATCCATATGCAGCTATCTATCCACGGTTACATTTGGAGCCTAATGGAAGGCTAAGAAATCTAGACTGATAAAATCACTTAATCTAAAATAAAAATTGATCCATCATTAAAAAGAATCTTAATACATTCACTGGGAGAGACCGGTTTTACGAGATGCTGTATTTCTCTATATTTTCATAATCAGTATTAGACTGCATAGAATGTGAATGGTTTTTGTAGGGGAAACGCTGGGAACATCTTTAGACATAGGCAATGTATTTTTTAGAATACTGTTCCTGTATCATTTTTCAGCTGTATACTTTTTTGCTAAGTGGATATTCAGTAAAACAAATACAAAAACAGTATCATATACATATGCTTTTGTATGTTCATGGGTGTTGGTAGGAGAAATAGAAGAAAGTATACAATGACACAAAATATCGCTAGTTAGTCTTGGCATTTTATGCTATTTAAATTCTCATTTAAATTGATTAATGTAAACTTAAAACATATCTTTAACTTTAAGTTACAAATAAAAAAAAACCCCAGGAACATAGATTCACTTGTATGGAAATCCTAAAAAACTTTGGGGGGTACGTGATGACAGTTAAGAAACTGTAGTCTTTACAAAAACATGAATCAATTTAACAATATTTAAGGTTTGCTACAACAATGGTTTATGTTTCATTACAACAGGTATTTTGCGTGAAGTGCCGTAGGGAACCACCTCCACCCCCAAAATGGTTGCTAATAATGCTAGACTGTTGTAACAGTGTATATGACAATTGAGTTAAAAATCGGCATAATATAATTTTGGCAGTTATACATCCTTCACATAAAGCCTATGAACAATTAAAGGCATTAAATTATGATACAAAAAAAAAATGCATTAGAATTTAGTGTTTTGTGATTTTGCAACAAAATGAAAATAGAACTTTTGCTGGTTTAATAGAAAAACAAAAAGCTTTTTGTTCTTAGAAATACCCATAGCACATGTTTCTCGCTCATTCGCCTCCCAAGGGTTTGAAGTGTTTACCTGAATTCCTATCTGACAAGGGCAGCTTGTCTCATGTCTACTGTGCCTTCGGGGGTTTGTGTCTTGAAAGGTTGAGGAATAAAGAAGATTCAATCTGTCCCATTTTGTCCCAGGGTTGTAAATGTCATTGATATAAGACATCTGTGCTTTGGATCTCTGCACCTTAAATTATGTCCTCTGCTTTTGGAACAAAATGTATGTTTCCCAGAAGAAAGGCAAAACAAGACACTTCATTATCTCTTCCTTCAATAAGGTATGATTGTTGAAAAGATATCTAGGAAGCACAGGGAATATTTCTTATCAATGAAGATGCTCAATGGAATTTGATGAATTAGAATGCCCAGAGGAGGTTACGGAGCATATCTCATCTGCTCCTCTAGGGACTACCAGTGCATTGCCTGAAAACTAGATAAGTGTTCAAACATTGTTATCCCAGGTGCTTCACTACAAGGAGATTTATTTTTCTGTAATTTACAGGAATATTTGGTACAGGTGTTATGTGTGGAACAATTCACACGCTGTTTGTTGGTTTTTGGGACATTATTTCTATTCTTTGTTTTTTTTGCATCAGAGCTATTCATGCCTTTTCCAAATCTAAATCAGAGCTCAGAGCCTGATTAAGGGTTCTGGCAACCATAGGCTAATACACCCGTAGCACCCCCCCAAATCATTAAAGAAAAGTCAGAAGTATTTTCCAGCAAACAAATTGTGACAGATTATCTTACCTGTTCTTGCTGTTCTTTCTTGCTTGTTCTTGCAGCTTTGTTGTTGCTTAGCTGTCTTCTGGAGAATTGGGGTTCTGTTTTGAAAATGTGCAAGCATTACAAACCCTCAATGATTAGGCTCTTTAGAAAGTATCCTAATAAACGCCACACAATGCAGAGATCAAACCTTCCACAAGTGGCCAATTCATGACCTCCCAGCCATTTCATCACACAGAAGCGGCCAATTCTTTCTGAATTACCCCTCAGAACACACTCTGTCCCCCTTTCTGCATGCTGTACCCCTCAGAACACATGCTGTCCCCCTTTTTGCACACACTTTGTCCCCCTTCAAAATACAAAATCTGTTTCCCTTTCTGCAAGCTGTCCCCCTCAGAACATACTCTGTCCCCCTTTCTGCACATACACACTCTGTCCTCCTTCAAAACACACACACTTTGTCCCCCTTCAAAACACATACTCTGTTCCCCTTCAAAACATACACTCTGCCCCCCTTTCTGCACACACTCTGCCTCCCTTTCTGCACACACTATGTACCCCTTCTGGCACACACTCTGTCCCACTTCAAAACACACACTCTGTCCCCTTCAAAACACACACTCTGCCCCTCTTTGTGCACACACTCTGCCCCCCTTTGTGCACACAATCTCTCCCCCTTTCTACACATAATCTGCCCCCTTTCTGCACACAATCTGCCCCCCCTTTGTGCACACATTAGGTGCCCCTTTCTGCACATACTCTGCCCCCCTTCATGAACAGAAATCTACTTACCTGTCTTCTTCTCTTCCACCGGCAGTCAGCTCCTCACTGACACAGTCGGGTCGTTGATGATGATGACATCATGCCCGACAGCCTGTGAGGACGGAGGAGAAAGGAAGGGGTAAGAGAGGAGAGGAGGGAGCGACAGTTTGGAGGAGGGGCGCCTCCATGTGCATAAATCAATAGTAAAAAATAAATGTAAAAAAAAAATCTTAAATGCTGCCAGCGTTGCGCCCCCAAGGTCCCAGCACTCCAGGCTGCAGCCTGATCAGCCTATTGTTTGATCAGTACCTGTCAGAGCTATACAACTGACTACATAACTATATTTTTTTGTGGTCCGCAATTTCTATTAGAGCTGCTGAAAACAGGGTTATTGTAATGGGATTCAAACCCTGAAAACATACATATCACAGATACAATTTCTAAGAACATTATGATTTTGGGAAGGTGCATATTTGCAGGCCATGCAAGCTTAATGTAATAGACATAACACAAATGTACACTCCCGTAACACGGTAACACGACCTGAGCTCTAGACATGAATATGATACATATACAAAAGTAGAAAAAAGGTGCTATTATATTTCTCCTACTTGTTGGTGAGAAGGGGTATACACCTTACAAACACCTCTGATCCCGTGAGTTGGGAGTACCACTGATAAGCTATCTATAAGTTTACATTTTGGTACTTTGTATACTGTAGAATGAGTAGAGATAATACTCAAATATACTTCACCATGTGGATTCTTATTTTTACTGCATACAGACTGAAACGTGTACAGCAACAGGTATTGAAAAGGTTGCCACCCTGTCTGGGGTGAAAAATTTGTCTTTCCTGGATTTGTGTGTGTGTGTGTATATATATATATATATATATATATATATATATATATATATATAGGCAGCAGAGTGGCCTCGTGGTTAGCACTTCTGCCTCACAACATGGCCTTATCTGTGTGGAGTTTGTATGTTCTCCCTGTGATGGTGTGGGTTTCCTCCGGGTGCTCCGGTTTCCTCCCACACGCCAAAAAAAACATAGTAGTAGGTTAAGTAGCTGCTATGAAAATTGACCCTAGTGTCTGTCTGCCCTGCACCGATTGGCAGGAAACCAACCCCAGTCTGTGTGTGTGTATGTTAGGGAATTTATACTGTAAGCTCCAATGAGGCAGGGACTGATGTGAATGAGTTTTCTGTACAGCACTGCAGAATTAGTGGCGCTATATAAATAATTGATAATTATAATATAGATATATATATATATTTCTATTATATACACTGCTTGATTTTTTGTGTAACTTTAGAGATATTACTCTATATAAAAATGGTGCCAGTCTAATCTCCTTCCTAAATCATTAATAATAGAATAAGCTGAAATACAACAGGACAGTCTCGCGGTCCCGATAGTCGACACATTGGTTCCAACTCCAGTACGTTGCGAGGTATGTCCCCCTAACCATGGTGAGAGGAGACATAACTATGGTGATGATGTGTTTCACATAACTGCCTCCAGTGCTCACTGCAGTTCAAGGATGTTTGTAGAGGAAGAACCAAGCTAGGCATGACTGGGAGAATGTGACATGTCCAAACATTGTGTGGTCACACCTCCACTGAAACGACTAAGCCGGCAAAGTGGCATGGACATGTCCCCTTGTCCAGATTTCTGGGAGTATAGTGTTGGGAGGTATGATGGTGCTGTCTTAAGTTGCTTGCGTTTTCCTGTTGTTTTCATGTAGGTGTAATGGGTAGGGCAGGGTGCTTACTGTAACTAGCTGATGCATAATTTCAAGTGTAATTAAACGGGGAAATATTTTTAATGAATTGCATTGTCTTGCTTTGTATTGGTTGCTATAAATGCTTTCTTTATTAGGAAACTATTTAGTTGATCTTTAGATTTTGTTATATTCCTGAAAAAGTTAGCACACATTACAAATCAGTAAATGTTAATTATTGACCATAAAGAATATGTAGGTGCATTTCATATTTTGGTACACAAATGCATGCATTTTGAAGTGCACCCATTCTGTTGTTTTGCATGGCCATTAGTGGGTATATCACTTTTGAATAACCCCTTTATTCAATTACAGCTGTTCTTGTTTTTTCCCTATGTTACCAGTCATTGGAGATTAATTAAGTTCATGGAGATTCTTAAATTATATTTGTTTATTATTGACTAACCTATGAGCATAAGGGGACATTGGCACTGCCTTCATTACATGTGTCACATTTGTACATTGTAATGTTTTTGTTATATCTTTTTTTGTGGGCAGATAATTGTGGATTACCATATGAAATGCACCTGAATGGCACAAAATGGTGTGCCACTGGAAGTAATGGCTCATGTTTAATCACTGGCACCTCAGAGAACATTCAACAAAAAAGAAATGAAATAGGTCCACACTAGGTACCTTTTTTGTATCAGACTCACGTCAAATTTTATATATAAATATCATTGGTCTGTTTGTCTGTCCTGTTATGCATTCAGGCACTCCTGTACTGATTGGCAGGAAACCAATGCCAGCTGGTCCAGTTGAGTCCTTGCCAGGTTTTAGTGGATTAGAGTCCCAGTCATACCTCCTGTTGGTGTATGCTGGGCAGAACTTTGACTCAGGGAGCCTGTTTTGAGCCTGTATTTGAACACCTCTGCACTGATTGGGATCAGACCAATGCGAGGTGTTCCAGTTGGATCCTGGCCAGGTTTTAGGGAGTTAGGGTCCCAGTCGGACCTCCCATTGGTATACACTGGGCAGAACTTTGACTCATGGAGCCTGTTCTGAGCTTGCATTTGGACACCCCTGCACTGATTGGGATGAAACACATGTGAGGTGTTCCAGTTGGACCATGACCAGGTTGTAGGTCTGTTAGGGTCCCGGTAAGATGTCCCATTAGTGTATGCTTGGCAGAATTTTGACCCGGGGACCCTGTTCTGAGCCTGCATTCGGACACCCCTGCACTGATTGGGATGAAGCCAATGCAAGGTGGTCCAATTGCATCCTGGCCAGGTTTTAGGGGTGTTAGGGTTTTGGTTGGACCTCCCGTTGGTGCACACTGGGCAGAACTTTGACACAGGGAGCCTGTTCTGGGCCTTTCATTGGATGGATTTGGATGACATCTTGGCTGCTAATTATTAAAAATGTTAACAATTAGATCCTACCCATTGATAACTTACTAACTTGAAGATTTAAACCCAGACAACACCGGGTACTTCAGCTAGTATTGTATATATGAGCTGATTGGTAGTTCAAATTTTAACGGACGGGATACTCTTCCAACTTATTTGGGAACTGTTAGGAACTCCAGCAGCCAATACCACAAAACCCGGAGTCTGCTCCGAAGGTCTGGTTTTCACTGTTGCCCCTAGTGGTGGGGACAGGCTTGGCTGCAGACAAATGGAGGGTCGTGAGATGGGTACTGGCTGCGGAGAACCCAGGAATGAGGAGTAATGGCAGACAGCGAATCCGGTAAACGAGCCAAGGTCAGAGGTCACTTGCAGAGAAGAATAGTCAAAACCACGCCAAAGGGTCAGGGTCATGAGCAGGTCAGCAGAATCCGAAGTACAGGCAAGGTCAGGGACAGAGGCAAGAAGGCAAAATCCAGTAAACAGGCAAATAGTCAAAAACAACAATCCAGCAGGAACAGAGAGCAGGTCAGCACTAGTGCACCACACAGACGCTATAACCGGCAGGGAGGCTAAGCCCTCCCTGCCTTAAGTACTTCATGTGGCCAATCAGAGTCCAGCTCTGATAGAATCACCACCCATAAGCTATTTTTAATAATTGTTAATTAGCCTGCAGGCTAGCTAGAGGAGGTTTTGCGCATGCGTCCGGCTTCCTCTTATTGCCGGGACGCAGCGCTGAGGCAGAAGCGTCCGACCGTTGCCTTGGCAATGGTCGGGGATGACCCGGAAGTGACGTCCCGGTCGTCAAGGTGATGGCCGGGACGCAGGGCAAAACAGGAAGTGAGCCGCGGCAGCTGTAAGTACCGCCACGGCTCGTGACAGGAACATATTCTCATAAAGACAAGCATTGAAATAAAGAGGAGGTACTCTAGTCCAATAAATCCTTTTTCCACAAATCTTAAATTATTGTTATTGATAGTATTTTAAAAAAGTATATATTTACACTTCCACATTCACTAGGACTAAGTCCATCTTGGCAAAGTATTAAAATAAAGATTTAAGAAAGGTGAAAACAGGAAGAAACTTACAGCACTACAGCTCACATTCATACCACAGTTGCCACTTTCTACTTAGGTAACCTCCACTATCACCAGTATACAAAAAAAGAAAAGAAAGAACTGCGCTATGGAAAATGATCACTTTCAAAACATTACATGCAATATCAATATGACCGTTACTATAATTTATATACAACACTTATTTAATAGGCATATAAATATATATGCCATAAAATGAAATTAAGATTGATTTATTGCTTTGTGTTTTTTAATCTAATGAATCTAAATATGGTGGATACCCTGCTTTATAGCATTCTCTCTCTATATATGTTTATATGTTTTTTATATGTTTATTATTCATGTTTTCATGTATTTTGTTTTTATTTAGGATTAATTGTTATTTGCTATATAGGTAGATGAGTCTCTTTTAGTATTTATAGTATTATTACGTATATTTATCTATGTGTGCATAGTTTATAATTGTGTCTTGATTATGTCTCTATTGTGCCAGTCAAAGCTCAAGTGATTAATTAGTTCACACATGAGGTCAAAATTAGACGTCATTCCCTTAGCCCTTAAATACGGGCTCTAGACTGATTGGTGACAGCTTTGAAAAAGTCTTGTTGATCCAAGACGAAACGCGTCAGTCAGCAGGCTTCAGAAAAGTCTAATTCCAGCTTTCTTCTACGAGTATTATTATACAGACTGAACCAACATTGTTCTCCTTCTTTCTTAACTGTAAAAATGTATAGGTTGCACCCACTAGTGGTCACCGCAGAGACACTACAAACAAGTTCGTGTTCGTGTGTGAAATGAATATCCCTCTGGAGGGTCGGCTCATACATGGTCACTGGTAAGACGTTTATTTGTCCTATACTGAGATTGCTGTTTTATTCAAGATTGGAACAAGAGGATATAACATTTGACCTGGATTGTTTTTAGATCAAGGACCATGTTTTCTCCATTAAGCTCTATTAGCAGGATCCGTGCTGGAACATATAACAACATTTAGATAGGGTTCAATAATTTTCCCTAATATGAGTGCTACTGGATTCCTTAGGAGATTGCATTTGTTTTAAGGTCTTAAGGACTGAGGTTACTGTGGGAGTGTTTCACTGGAGTTTTGCCTAAAGCCTTTTTTTTCATTTATATTACTATTTTAGTTTGCCTGTTTGCACACTGATATTTATATGGCATTCCATATTTATGTTTATATGAATATCAAATAAGTGTTTTTAATTTAGAGACCCTCTTCTTTACTTTGGTTGTATATGAATTATAGTAACAGTCATAGCAATATTGCATGTAATGTTTTGAAAGTGATCAATTTCCACAGTTCTTTGTTTTCTTTTTTTGTATAGAGGTTTCTAATTGGGGTGAGCAATAAGCCCCTGAACTTGCTGCATTTGGATTGGTTATTTTATATATTTACCTCCTTAACGTATTTTATTTGGAGTATTAGTTTGTATTTATTTGTTCAATATTTATTACGCTCTATTTTCTTATTAGCGCCAGAGGGTTTCTGTGCCTCCGCATAAGAAACCCCTTTTTTGGCCATTATCACCAGCACTTATAAACAAAAACTGGTATTATTTTCTAAATGTGACAAAACCCGGAAGTGGGTCCTGTCAGCGGCTGTGTGCCACTAATCCCCCATATCTACTCAAGTTGTACTTTAAAATCCATATCTAGAAAGCTAAATGTCAGGGATAAGCCCCTCTAGCTACTCCCTGATTAGATATCTTATCATATATTCCAACAGTTATACAATATATCACCTCTATTTTGTCAGGAAACCGCTCCTGAACCCCTTTATTTGTCACAAGCCGCCTTCTGCGCACTTGTGATTTAGAAGCTTACTGTAAGGGAACACAGGATTCCAGCCCCAAATCTCACACTCACCTCTTTCTCTAAGGCTACAGATTTTGCTGGTCCCTTCCCAACACAGACACAGGCTTCACACCTCTCAGCAACTGCCACCAGCTACGTATAAGGCCCGTAGCAAGCCTATGACTTAATCACCCAATTGCCCAAAGAGTTAATCCAGCCAAGCAATCTGTCTCTTCTAAACATGCAATTAATTATTTTAGAGCAATAAGGACAGAACTATTACATTTTAGATTTAATATACAAAAAGTACAATACTTATTTAGACTGTAAGCTCCAATGGGGCAGGGACTGATGTGAATGTGTTCTCTGTACAGCGCTGCGGAATTAGTGGCGCTATATAAATAAATGATGATGATGATGATACTTACAGAGAATAAAAAAAACAGTTAAATAAAGATTTGACATACAAGCAAAAAATTGCAAACAGTTATAAAAACCAATGGGATGAAAGTACAGAGCATCACTTACATATAATAATCTGTATGCCTGGGGCAGGCAGAAAAGATGGACAGTCCTTCAATTAGATTGATCCCCAAGAAGCTGACCATTTGTCCCTTCAGAACACAGATTTTTAAGCAACATCAAATGGGATGGTCTTCACAGGGGTAGCGTTTAATGCTAATCAGGGGTTGTGGCCTGTGACACTTTTTCAATCACCATTTGCATGTTGCCTAATTTACTAACCAATTCTACTATGTGATCTGTTTTTTCTGTGGAGTGTTACATCGATCCAATTTTATCATTAATAAGTCCCCTATGACTCTATCCATCTTTTGATATCAAACACGCCTAAATACAGTGTATTCGCAGAGCTTACACTCATTTCCTTAATTTCTCTGTGGGGCAGAATTCATAATGCTATTGCGGAATATGTGGTTGATCACTACTTTTATTGATTTTAAGGGACATATTTTAAAACTGAATTCTTTTGGTCTTTATTGCATATAGCCTATGTCAGCACATGGCCTCTTTGAGCCAGAGCACATGCTGAGCTATACCTAAACATCTCTTCAGGTGTCACAAATAGGTTATATTTCACCCAGGAGCTCTTTGAAGCTGCCCCCAGGTGACACTTCTATCTTCACACACTGGGATGTGCAAAGCTATCCAATAAATTTACATCAGACTCTCTGACTTCACATTTTTACACTTTAACTAAACTTATCAATGGATTAATTTGATATAACCTATTTACACTGCAGTTATGATTTATCTCTTATAAATAACTGCAAGCTCTCTATGTTCACGACACTAATGAAAAAGCTCTTAGGGATATTCTGAGTAAGGGGACATATTATTTATAAAATAATACCAATTTTTGTTCATAAGTGCTGGTGATAACGGAGGTTACCTAAGTAGCAAGTGGCAATTGTGAACTGTGGTATGATTGTGAGCTGTAGCGTGGTACTATGTATGGCCAGTAAAAAATGGGAACTGTGTTTTTCTGACACAAATGTGAGGTGTAATGCCACATCACAGACTATATAAGTGTAGTCAGAAATACCTGTGTGACTACAAAGGGAAGATCTCTCCTACCACTGTAATGAATAAAAGCAAATAAAACTTGGAGCATTTACCCTAGAGTTTGCCTTATAAACAGATATATCCTCTATGTGATGAATAACCACTGTGGGAGTAAGTAAGGCATTTATATCGATATAACATTATTTTAAGCCACAATTGTGTGGTTTCCCCTCAATACTCAATACTCAATACTCAGTACAAAAGTACTTGTCACTAGTTACATATTGAACCTAAAAATATTAAGGAATGATGTAATGTAATGACAAAAATATAATACTCCCCGATATAACATTTGTGATCGAATACGTTTCTTATCCCTTATATATTAAGGAGTGGTGATACTTTTGAAAGATATGGGATGCATAATTAAGTGGTGTATGTTAAGGGATTAAGATTGTAAGCTCCAATGGGGCAGGGAACTAATGTGAATGAGTTCCCTGTACAGTGTTGCGGACTTAGTGGTGCTATATAAACAAATGATGATGATAATAATAAGATACACCTCTATTATTAAACAGATTAGATTAGGGATTATAACAACAATAATATAAAAACTGAAATAAATGGAGTATATTTAAAAGCAGGTTTTTGTGTTTGATTTTGTTCTCTACTGCTATATGACAAAGGGATAGAGCTTGGAAAAAAATGTTTCTGATTATTTTGTTATCAACGACAAATAAATAAAACACAATATTTAATGGAAAGATATTAAGTTGTTTGAAAACTGATACACATTAGAATTCCAAACAGGAATGTAGAGATAATATAAAGAATAAATAATTACCAGGACCCCCATCCACCAGACGTATTAGTCCAGCCTCACCTAAAGGTTTTAATTTTTTTTTTTTTTTTTAACAGGACACCTTGTCTTCTTCCTGTTTTCACTTTCTTAAATCTTTATTTTACTACTTTGCCATAATGGACTAGTGAATGTGTAAGTGTAAATATATAATTTTTTAATATACTATCAATAAAAATTATTTTAGATTTGTGGAAAAAGATAGAAATTTATTGGACTAGAGTATCTTTTCTTTTTTTCATCCCTGGTCTTTATGAGAATATGTAAAGATGAAATAATGTTTTGTAACTTAAAAAGCTCTGTAGATATCCACTAAACAGGTACACTGTCAAACTGCACAGTCTCGACTCTGTGAAGTTCATACATTATCCCATCCCTCAATATGAAATCTAATTTTTGAATTTATGTGCTGAACCTCTCACCTTACTGCATGGAAGCTCCAGGTCTGGCCAGATTTTCCCTTTACTAGCAAAATTTTCATCCCATACAACCAATTCCATTTGCATGCACTATAAAAAACTGTTGAAATGACATAAAATGACATACTAGGTCGCAATAGATGATAGAATGACATTTAGACAACTTTTTTTCTGATCTAGAAATGGCACACAATGACTTGTATGGTGAATAAGTTGTCCTATTGGTGTTTCAGAGTAGAGAATATTTATTACTGTATTTATTTTTCTTTTCAACATATCAACATAATTATCATAGCAGTCCCAGTAAGTAAAGGCTTAGTTTGTAAAATTGTAACAAATTACTATGATTTGAATTCCATGAAAAAAAAATAGCTCCTTCATATTGCTGATAAAGTATTTCCTTGATAAGTATTACCTTCCTTACTTTTATTAATATTCTCAAGAACCTCCTGGGTCTTGAAAGACCAGAAATCATCACTCCAGGAAATAATTATTATTGTCCAAACAATTATTGTGAGCAATGCTAATTATTGAATCTTATATCATTTGGAATGGCTTCCTATTCGAATCAAAAAAAATAATCTTACACAATATACACTATTTTAATTAAAATATAAGTGCAATCCTTCACTCATTCCACTACTCCTACTTCTATTAACATTTACTAGCCGATTATACAGCTACAATTACTAAGTATATAATATAGTTACATATGTACAGTATATTATACAGCTCCAAAATGTTAAATATATAATAAATCTAAACAAATTATATATCCCATAATAAAGCCTGCACTGGAGCCTTTGCTATTCTCTGCATAGGTGCTAGCGCCGTATTTCTGTCACTCTGTTCAGATGCCAGTTAGGGGATTCAGACTGTCTGCGCTGGTCTCATTATAGAGACTCCACTGGTTTCCACTTTAGTGAACTCCGTTTTGGATACCTAAGGTCACCATATGGGAAGTATCTGCTGTGTTGAATGAATTTGAGTTGCGCATAATAACGGGCCTTAGTCCCTGGCAAGTGGTAATGTGCTGCGGCAGCAGAGGGGCAATAAAAGGGATGCTGCAACAAAACATATTTGGTACTTGGCATGAGCACCAGTTCTCAACTGTGACTCAGCAAAGGGAAATCACTTGAAATAATAGCTGGTATGTCAGTCATCATTAGTTTGCTTCTAGTGATCTGACAATGCTGAGGTGCATGGGAGACTTGGACTAGGTCTACCCAATGTTACTACTTTGTACTAAAAATAAAATGTAAAAAAATAAAATTGCATTTCAGAAGTGATCACTGTTTGTACCATTTGTCTAATTTAAAAATGTGTTGGTTGTTAAACACAGTTGTTTTAGTGATGTGTTTTTATATACTGACTTGTGAATGTTCTTTCAAAACTTAAAAAGTTAGTTCAGTATAATATTGACCAAGATTAAAGTGTTACTTTGAATATGATGTTTAAATGATCATTTTTAGCAAACAATTATGGATAAAAGATCATTTTAAAAAAAGATCACTTTCATTAGTTTGGGAAATGTTTTAATAAAAAAAAAAAATAACATAGATACAATAGAAATAAAAATACCAAGGGGTATATCTACTAAACGGCAGGTTTTAAAAAGTGGAGATGTTGCCTATAACAACCAGATTCTAGCTGTCATTGTGTAGAATGTACTAAATAAATGATAACTAGAATCTGATGGGGTGCTATAGCCAACATCTCCACTTTTTCAAACCCACAGTTTAGTAAATATACCCCAAAATGTAATTGTTAGTATGACTGTATAAAAGGAATTATGTGTTTTTGGACATCTGTCAGCAGGGAAGGGCTGGCAAATTTCAGCCCGTGGGGCAAGACTCGACTCGGCAGTCTATTTTCAAGGGAAAAAAATGCAGGTAGCCCAGTGACCCAGCCCAAGGTAGACCACTATGGGACCGGCCTGGTGGCAGATGCCCTCCTGTCCCTGCCCATCAGCCTCTTTAAGGCCTATCTTCCCTTGTAAAAACCTGTTCACCCACACAGTGCTGTATGCGCCAAAGACGCTACTGCAGCTCAAAACTCTCAGTTCTATTGATCAACACTTGACTGTGTCCTCCAGCGCTTTAAGCTTCGGCAGTTGTTGTGACATAAACAGCACAGTATGACTTCCCGTGTCCACTCCCACCTTTTCACTACATGTAGAGCAATGAAGAGGGGTTGCCCTAAAGTTTCTTTATGTATCTTTTGTAGTCAATTTTTACTTTATCTTAGTGTTACGTTTGTGATATTTAAGTTTTTTTATATATATAAATATGTGTTTTGAATATGAAATGTGGCCACATGATGTTAAAAGCAAGAATTCCTTATGACAAATTAATTTAGGTTACACAACAAAGGCAAAACTTTAGTTTTCATATTTTATTTTTCAGGCCTCTTTTGATAATACAAATTAATTATTTTTATTAATTCTGCTTAGTCTCTTCCATTCTGTGTGATACTGATCCATTAGATATGACCCACCCCCCATTCACGTCTCAAATAAGTGAAAATCATGCAATATTAACATGGAGTCAAAACAATATGATAACTCTAATTTTTTGCTCACCCACTACCAGTGTCTCTCAAAACTTTTATAATTTTGTTCCCGGCCCTATAATGGCACCAGAATATGTGCACTCCACTTATTTGCTATATCTACACATGGGAGTAGCCAGGGCCTGATCAACCAATAGGCTGATCAGGTTGCAGCCTGGAGTGCTGGAGTCTGGGGGGGGCAGCGTCCCCGAGGTTAATTTTTTTTCCCTTTCATTTTTTTTACTTAGGCAGCGTTGGTCCTGAATCATCGGGACCACCCCTTGTCTAAAGGGGGCGGCCCGACTACTAGATGACAGGCAGTCTGGCAGCGATCGCTGCTAGCTGCCTGTCAGCGCGGCCGCGGGAGCTTCTTACTGTGGTCACATGAGATCAGGACTTCCACATCTCACGTGACCACAGTAAGAAGCGCCCTCGCTGACAGGCAGCTAGCAGCGATCGCTGCCAGACTGCCTGTCATGTATAGCGCTGGAGAGAAGACTGCTGCCCCGGAACAACAGGTAAGTCCTAATGTCTGGGGGCGGAGGGGCTGGTAACAAAGCTAAAGGGGCAAGTAAAGAGGCTAATGGTGGCAGGTGACATTGCTAATTGGGGCAGATAATGCTAAAGGGGCAGGTGAAGAGGCTAATGGGGGCAGGTAACAATGCTAATGGGGCAGATAACAATGCTAATGGGGGCAGGAAAAGAGGCTAATGGGGGCAGCTGACAATGCTAATGGGGCAGATAATTCTAAAGGGGCAGGTGAAGAAGCAAATGGGGCAAGTAACAATGATAATAGGGGCAGATAGCAATGCTAATGGCTAAAGAGGCTAAAGGGGGCAGGAGAAGAGGCTAATAGGGAGCAGGTAACAATGCTAATGGGGGCAGATAACAATGCTAATGGGGGCAGGAGAAGAGGCTAATGGGGGCAGGTAACAATGCTAATGGGGACAGATAATTCTAAAGGGGCAGGTGAAGAGGCTAAAGGGGGCAGTTGACAATGCTAATGGGGTCAGTTGAAGAGGCTAAACGGGGCTGATGAAATGGTTGAGGCGACTATTTAAAAAAATAGAGCAGCTTTGGGGGGGCATAATCTTTGTATTGTGTGACGTTTATGAGGATGGTCTCTGTGGTTCTAGGGTCATTAGAATGCAAAATTTTAGTCAGATGGGGCTGATAGAGGTTTATATTTGATTATAGCTCTTTGACAACAATTTTCATATATTTTATTGCCTACATATGCCTGTGCTATGGGGTAGTTTTATATATCCATAATGGACTGTTGTGTTTTGGAGCCTAATCATTCAGGCTTTGTTAACATTTAGCATTATAATACAATTGCTGCATATTTTCAAAACAGGACCCGACTTTCCAGAAGCCAGCTAGAAGACAACAAAGCTACAAGAACAGGGAAGAGAGAAGAGCAAGAACAGATAAGAGAGAATGCACAATCTGTCTAATTTTGAATGCTGGCGAATTCTCCTGAATATACATATTCAGGAGTATTCCTATACACTTATATTGGGGGGGCGCTGCGGCGGTAATAGCCTAGGGCGGCTGGATCCCTTAATCGGGCCCTGGGAGTAGCAGTCAATTCATTTTGGAAAGAATTTAGTTTCTCTAGTTGAAAGCAACTATTTTTGTCTGTTTTCCTAATAAACATAATGCCCAAAATATTAACTAACTAATATATATATTTATACTGTATATTTATACAGTGGTCGAAGTGGTGGTGTGTTCCATTCACTTACATATCCATTTACATATCTCATGCCACCACTTTTAAATTTCCATACCACCCATTCTACATGTCCACTTCAACCACTGTATCTATCTATCTATCTATCTATCTATCTATCTATCTATCTATCTATCATTAAAATAAAAAGCACTAGCTATCCTGTTAAGAATCTATATAAACATCACTTAAGATTACCATAATAATTTATAGTGAAAATAGTCATATAACTAGAACATGAAAATGATTCTGGCCATGAAGGGGTTTAATTAATTATGGCTCATCAGATTTTGCTGACAATATACTCCCATCTTCGCTGTTATAATTTTAATGATATATTCGGCTGAGCAAAACTGTGCTTATATAGGCTGTGTGGTTCTTATTTAAGACTGTTTATGAATTCTGATGCTTTCTTCTGTACACAGTTGCTGTGTATTCAAGGCACTTAACAATGTTTCCTAAAATTTCAAATCAGTGAGGTTATCAGGCATGCATGAAGCAGGAGCAAACCTTTCCACTCCACCTGTTCTCTAACAATACAATTATTTTGATCGGGTCTGCAGTCCAAATAAGCATATCAAATTTATTCATAGATGTTCTGATTTCTGAAACAGGATTTCTTTCACAGCTGGGATGAGCAAATCAGAGCTCTATTGTCCACCGAATCACATTAAGGGGAAACTAATATGAAAGCCGATATAGCTGATGTAGCCACTAAATCACCGCCATTGTGGAATGTCTTGATTCCTCAGTTCAAGTATAAGAGAATAAAGCTGCCTCTGAGGAAGGTTTAACCTCTTCATCCCTGGAAATAGAGGACTAAAACAGTGGTGTTCAATGTCAAATACACCCTTTCATAAGCCATCGGGTTTTCGAAGGGCCGATTCAGTCCCTAGGTAGAACTTCTGGTTTACAATGTCAAGGCCTAATTTTATGAGCAATACACAGACATTTATGCACAAATAGAACAAAACAGAAATAGTGCATGTGTGTCTAGGACATTTGAATGAACTAAAAGTAGAAATGACATAACTTTCTTTGCAAAGAGCTTTCCCCATGTCAGGTACCGTCCCACCATGCATAGTAGGTGCAAGGGAGAGTCGCCTTCTTTTGTTGGTAGTACGTTCCATTGCTAGGCAATGGGAAGCTTCCTCCTTCCTGTCGGACCTGGCATTGCGCGCGCATGTGCAGTTACCCTTGCGTCCCCGTTGCTAAGCAACAGGTCGCTCGTTCTTTCTTTCTGTCAGCGGTCAGCTGTTCTGGCCGCAGAACCGATTGCCAACAATCAGGTTACAGGCAATACTGTTTAAATCAGGCTCTAGCACCATTAAGGTATTTAGGTCTCCTAATGCTCCAGTGCTCCTGCTTGTTTCCAAGCATCCTGCCTGACCACCTGAATTCTGACCCGGCTTCTCCTGACTTTGCTTCTGGATTCCCCTTTGGCATGACTTTATGTCCTGTTTTAACCCCTGGATTCCTGACTCTGCTATTGCCTGCTCCTTTGGTACCTGGTTTGTCAACACAATTTGACCCTGGTTTACATGACTATGCTTGTTCACCTTCTACTACACTGGGGGTTAACTTGGAGGGCCACAGCCTGCAAGTTTCTTGCAGCAAGCGCCAAACTCTCTTGCGGGGGTCCTTAGCGAAGACCAGAGGCTTGTTATTGTCCGCGCCTCCTAGCTTAGCAGCGCCAATACCACCAAGTAACCTTTAGTTTTGACAAGAATTCATGACACCCAATGTGCAAATGAATGAACTGCACTCTGTTTGTCCCCTTCTGTGAGTTGGTTAATACAAGTCTATATATCAAATGAACCGACAAAGCATCAGTACTATTGAGATGGTGATCCACCGAGGATTATCCTGTAATCTTAGACAATGTTTTCCCCCTACATGTTTGTGTCCATCTATATGACTGATTACTTGGCTTGTCTATATAAGAAAGTCAGTTCTTTGAAACCTGAATAACAGGTTTAATGAATGCTAGTGTCATAGTCCTCGGTAGAAACCTTTTCTTCTCCTTCACAGTCCATTTTTTCTTTTTTTTTTCATTTCCAATAAAAGGTACAAGGAATGGTAATGCCATCATTAATACTCAATATACATGGATTTTTTTTTGCATAACATGAATTCCATTTGTTTGGTCAATTTCTGGTTAACATGAAGTGTAAAAATAATGGATATGAATGTTTTGTTGCTTTTTGTAGTTGTTGTGGCATATGAAATAATCAGTTTTTTGTAGCCCATCCAACATATTAATATGAATATTTTATTACCAGTTTGTGTTGACTTATGAATAATGTTAATTAAAAATAAATGCCTAATCTTTAGACTTTACAAAGGATGTGACTGAGTTGATGTCTGTCCTCAATTGATGGAAGGTAATCAGTAGTCTACATTGTAAAATGGCAGTTCATATTAATTTCCAAGAAAATAGAAAGGTAAAAAGCTATGTAAAGTAAATGTTGATTTGAAGCCACAGCTAGAAAATAAAGTAAATAGAGTAAATTAAGAAAATGGGAGTGAGTCTTATAAATACAACATGCTGCACTCAGTGGTGTTACTTATGGAGCAGACTGCTGCATAAAAGCGCATCCACACCTTCTCTTGTCTCGTCTAACCTTGGACATGCGGGCATACTTCAGGATCATGCTAGAAACAGGCATTCGTTTTGAAAGGATAGGTCACTGCAAATTGTGGTGCCTGAGCAACAGGTATTCTTTGCTTTTTTGTCCAGCAAGATATTTTCATACTGACTTCCCATTACTCACCTGTCTTCTTTATGACTGTTGTGTCAAATCAATGTATTGCTCACCTTTAATTTAGAATCCAACTCTACCTGTCCATCATCCACCAAACAAACAGTAAGCTCAAAAAACACATATGGAGGTGCAACCTATCCTCAATTAACAACCCTTCAACTATTGTCCAGAATTTACAGTACAGCACAATGTTTGGGGTATTTTACCCTCCCTCAGGGATTGCTCCGTTAATTGAAGATCAGTCGAGCCTCAATATTTACCTCTTGAGTTGCTCCTGACAATCCCTGTGTCCGTTACCTGTTTCTTAATACACACCTGTTCTGCCTGTCCTCACATCTGGACTGTTTCTCACCATGATTGTACCTCACCGGCAACCTTCAGGTCTGTCCTTTATCAGCTGCAACCTATTGTCTCCATGAGTCTAGCAAAATTACATTTTTTCTCGCTGCAAAAGGCATTGAGAGGCCAGTATTCTACAGCAGGAAATGTATCCATGCAAATAGAGAACTACTTTATTATTATTATTATTATCATTGATTTGTAAGACTACACAGTGCTCTGCAGTTCCGTATAGTAAGGCAAACAGTACATACATAAAACTGTGACATACAAGGTAGACAAAATAAAAGCAGGCATGAATATGGATATGAAGGACGCTGCTCATTAGAGAGTTAACATTCTAGTAGAAGAGGTCACAGCTGAAACAAGAGGAGCGGCTCAGAGAGGAGATTGGGACAGTTGTGAGGGTGCATTAATGTGTTAGTGTTATCGGGGATAAGGTCACCTCTAAAGAAGAGATGGGTTTTCAAAGAGTGTCTAAAAATTTTAAGGCTGATTGAGCATGGTAGGTAATTCGATAAGTGGGGAGCAGCATGGGAGAAGTCTTGTAGGCGGAAGTCTGAGGTGGATACCAGAGAAGAGGCAAGGCGAAGGTCAGAGGTATATCTAAGAGGGCGAAAGGGAAAATATTTTGATATGAGATTTGAAATGTATGTATGCAGGGGTATTGTTAAGGGCTTTGTAGTTAAGAGTGAGTAATTTAAATTTGATTCTGGAGAACACAGGGAGCCATTGTAGGGATTTGTAAAGTTGTACAACAGATGTGGACTGGTGAGAGAGGAAGATCAGCCTTGCAGCAGCTTTTAGGATGGATTGAAGTGTGGATATATGGGTGTCAGGAATGCCAGATAGCAGGAGGTTGCAATAGTCAAGAAGGGAGATGATGAGAGAATGGCTAAGAATTTTGGTAGCTTTTTAAGTAAGAAAAGGGCGTATTCTGGCTATGGTTTTAGTCAACAGGAGCGGGAGAGAGTCTGGATGTGAGGAATAAAACACAGGGTGGAGTCAAGTGTGACACTACGGCAGCAGGCTTGGGAGACTTAGGAAATTGTGTTATTGATAGTGAGGGAGATTTGAGGGCAGGTGGTGACTCTGGCAGGAAGGAAGATAATAAGGTCTGTTTTGGACATATTGAGCTTTAGGTAGCATTGGGACATCCATGTGGAGATAGCAGAAAGACAGTTGGTTACACAAGATAGTACAGAAAGAGATAGGTCAGGGGAAGAGATAGAGATTTGGGTGTCATCAGTGTAGAGGTGGTATTGAGCGAATTAGTGTCGCAAGTGAAGAAGTGTATAATGAAAAAAGTAAAGGGTCAAGAACAGAGCCTTGTGGGACACCAACAGATAGTGTGCATGGAGGAGAGGATGTGTCAAAGGTAGAAATACTAAAGGAGCGATGGAGTGAAGGCCAATGGAGTGAAGTGTGTGTAGAAGAAAAGGGTGATTAACAGTATCAAAAGCAGCAGAGAGGTCTAGGAGAATGAGTATGGAGAAATGACCCTTAGACTTTTCAGTAAGTAGATCATTGATCACTTTTGTGAGAGCAGTTTCAGTGAAATGTTGGGGGCGGAAGCTTGACTGCAGAGAGTCGATAATGGAATGAGAGGAGAGAAAGTGTGACAGGCGTTTGTACAATAATCACTCAAGTAGTTTGGAGGCAAAGGGGATTAGCGAAATAGGGCAGTGGTTGGAGAAAGAGGCTGGATCTAGAGATGGTTTCTTTAGAATTGGTGCGATGAGTGCACGTTTAAAGAAGGATGGAAATGTGCCAGTGTAGAGAGACAAGTTGAAGAATTGAGATAGAGGTGGGCATGCAGTGGAGGCGAGGGAGCGGATAAGTTGGGAGGGAATAGAGTGAGTGCTGAGACTTCATCTTTAGTTATTGGAGAAAATGAATTAAGTGTGAATTGGGGAGTGTAGGTACAGGTGGGTTGAGTGAGTCGAATTTGGCATGAGGAAGTATCTTGTCGAATGGTGTCGATTTTTTGTCTTTGAAATAGGTGGAAAAATCATGGGCTGTGAGGAAAGGAGAAGAGGTGCAGGTGGGCAGAGAAGTGAGTTGAAGGTGGAAAAGAGGTGACGTGGGTTAGAAGACTGGGTGGATATTAGAGATTTGAAGAATGCTTGTTTGGCAAATGAAAGGGCAGTGCTGTAAGATGAAAGGATTAATTTATAGTGGAGAAAATCACGACAGGAATGAGATTTCCTCCAGTGGCGCTCTGCAGTGTGGGAGCACTTTTGCAGGTAGCGGGTCTGTTTGGTATTCTATGGTTGGGGTTTGGATCGTCTGAGACTATAGGTAGTAGCCGAAGCTGCATTGTCAATGGCTGAAGTGAGTGTTTTGTTATAGAAAGAGGCATCCATTAGGATAGGACAATACAGTCATTGGAGAAAATAGTTGATTTAGTGAAAATGAGAAGTGGATTTGGTTAAGAGTACTTAAGCTTCATTATGTACAGGTGAATTTGGGTGCATCAGGGAGGGCATGAGGTAAGGTGAGGTTGAAGGATAGGAGACTGTGGTCAGAGAGTGGGAAGGCTAATTTGGAGAAACTAGAGATGGAGCAGTAGCTGGTGAAGACAAGGACAAGGGAGTGCCCAACACAGTGGGCGGGAGATGAGGTCTTAAACAAAAATACGGGCAATAAAACAAACACAAGTATTTAGAATAGACAGAGTAGAAAGATGAGGTGCTATAGTGTCTCTTTACATAAAAAACAAAATCAAAGTTACTTCAATACAAAATATTGGAAAGAAAAATTGAGACACTTATTGTAACCATTGAAACAGAGGAAATCGTTGTTCTTTGTACTGGTGTAATGTACCAACATCTAGGGCAGGGGTCGGCAACCCCCGGCAAGCGTGCCGGAGGTGGCACGCAGCCCCCTGAGTCCTGGCACACTGTCCGACTGTTCTAAATGACAGCTGGAGAAGAGCTGAACTGCTGCGCTCTTCTCCGGCTGTCATTCCTTCCCCGACACTGAACTACTGCGCAAGCGCAACAGTTCAGCACTTCTCCGGCTGTCATTTATTAAAAATGACAGCCGGAGAAGAGCTGAACTCCTGCGCTTGCGCAGTAGTTCAGTGTTGGCTACGCAGTTCCTCCCAAGCACCTTTGCGGATCGTTTCACGCCTGGAAGAGGTAAGTATACAATTATATAATTTTTAATTCATTTATTAGTGTCTTAAATTTTTTTTTGCAATTCTGAGGCCATAAGAGTCATTGGGGGCATTACTGTTGCATAAAAGATATTGGGGACATTACTGTGGCATAAAATGTATTGGGGCAACTGTGGCATATTATGTGTTTCTGGGGGCAACTGTGGCATACTATGTGTTTCTGGGGTCAACTGTGGCATACTATGTGTTTCTGGGGGCAACTGGCATATTATGTGTTTCTGGGGGCAACTGTGGCATATTATGTGTTTCTGGGGGCAACTGTGGCATATTATGTGTTTCTGGGGGCAACTGGCATATTATGTGTTTCTGGGGGCAACTGGCATATTATGTGTTTCTGGGGGCAACTGGCATATTATGTGTTTCTGGGGGCAACTGCGGCATACTACGTGTTTCTGGGGGCAACTGCGGCATATTATGTGTTTCTGGGGGCAACTGTGGCATATTATGTGTTTCTGGGGGCAACTGTGACATACTATGTGTTTCTGGGGGCAACTGTGGCATACTATGTGTTTCTGGGGGCAACTGTGACATACTATGTGTTTCTGGGGGCAACTGTGACATATTATGTGTTTCTGGGGGCAACTGTGGCATATTATGTGTTTCTGGGGGCAACTGTGGCATATTATGTGTTTCTGGGGGCAACTGTGGCATATTATGTGTTTCTGGGGGCAACTGTGGCATATTATGTGTTTCTGGGGGCAACTGTGGCATATTATGTGTTTCTGAGGGCAACTGTGGCATACTATGTGTTTCTGCGGGCAACTGTGGCAAAGTATGAATTGGGGGCACAATTATGAGGTATGATGTGACCTGGGGCACTACTGTGCGGCATAACATTTTTTTTTGGCTGGTCCCTTACTGTTAATATGATATCAGCCTCATATAATGAGAAATAATTATATATATATATAGCCGCCGAGAGGGGAGGGGGTGGCTACACATTGCCTGGGCCTGGTTGGTGGCCCGAGTCCCTTCTGGAGACCTAATTTTGAAGAAAAAAAAAATATTTTAAAAGTACTTTTTTCAATTTTTTTTTATTGAGTGCAGGGGGATCAGTAGTGGCTAAATCCCCTTCAGCTCAGGTACCTTCAGACGCCAGGTCATGTGACTGCAGTGGTCACATGGTACTCGGCGGGCTGCTGGATATCTTCCCATGCTGTGCAGTGGAGAATAAGGTAAGAAGAAGGTGTACTGGAGAGGGGGCATTTGTGACGAAAGGTGATGGAGAGGGGCATGTGTCACTGAAGGTGCTGGGCAGAGGGAGGCACGTGTGATTAAAGCATGTGGGCAGAGGGGACATATGTGAGCAAAGCTGCTGAGCAAGGGGGCATGCGTGAGTAATGCATTTTTCTGTAAGAGGGTGGCCTGGTGCTTTTCACCTACTAGACACGCCCCCAATGATGTACTGCCACACCCCCAATTGTACGACCACTTGCATGGTGGCGGCACAATATTTTTTTTACCATACTGAACTATAAGGGAGGACCCATGGAGTTGCTGTACTGGGGCCATGAATTTCTCTAGGCAGCTCTATATGAATGTATGTGTATGTGTATATATATATATATATATATATATATATATATATATATGTATATATATAATATATATATACACACACACAACTGGCACACCTGGGCTTGACTAGATTTTAGCCGGCACTCCGATAGAAAAAGGTTGCCAGCCCCAGATCTAGGGCAAGAAGACAAGTTGAATAGTGCTCCAATGGAAGATCAACGTTGCAATGAAAAGAGATATAATAATTATGCAAGACTTTAATCTACCTGGTGTGGACTGTAGTGGATATCGGAGATATTTCCTGCATTAGGCAAAGTACTGCATTAAACTGCAGTCCTCATTACAGTCCCTGTGGTGTGGGCAATTTTTCTCATGATACAAAAAGCTTTGCTCTTTGGAGTTTGACCCTGATGGCTAACTCCATTGAAATATAGCGTTAGCCATTCAATTTTATGGTGATAGGATCACAGGAGAGGGATCTTCGGATTACTCTCCGGCACCGTTGCTTCTCTCCCTTGTGGTGTTTTATGCAAAAGACATCTGTAAATGCGCGACCTTAGGTCACTCATGTGCAGTAAAGACTCTGGGTCAGAACCTGGAGTCTTCATTAGAAAAACGTCATCACTGGGACAGCCTCCTATCTTATGTACTGTCCCAGCAGGACTTGTTCATTAAATTGCCCGAAAAGTCATCTGTCATTGTTGCGATAAGAGATAATACTTAACGGGCAAAAAGCTGGTAATTATTAAACAGACCCCTAAGAGACCTCACCAATATTTAGCTTTTATAAGGCCTCACTCCTACCAATCTTGACACTATCAAATTTGGAATCTTGTTTCTTTGCTGGTGCTTCAAGAGTTTTGTTTTAATTGCCTGTTTATCGTCTGTAGCTTTATGCCCCATGATTCTACATTATCCATCACATCCACTTCAGCTTCATGCCTCACAACCCATCGTCTCTGGACTAAATGGCTTGGCTGGTTGTGATGTGTCTCTGATAGCTACCCCAGCCAATTGGTTCTTTCCTCAGAGCTATCGGCGAGTTGCGATTTATTTCTTAAAATGTCTTCTGTCACTGTTTCGTTGAGAATATTAAGTTCTATTGTCATCTGTCTCTTAAGAATTTAGTGGACGACTTAAATGAAAGTTAACTAAAGTAAGGGAAGTTATTCAGCCTTAGCTTGAAATATTTCACATGTACTTGTGCAGAAGCATCATCAAACTACTGTCGCAGTGGGTTACTGGGATATTCTTTGGTAATTCTGGAAGGGAATAAAATGTATGGTTAATTTAACACATAATTAGCTAATTAAAGTTGATAGTAGATGGATTGAAATAAACAAACATGAACTTGAGGTCACTAACATTTCATAGCATATTGTATAATGTTACAGAATAATGAAAATAAATATGCAGTTTTGGAAATGTTAAAGGTTACTTTTATTCTTATAGAAAGCACAAGGACAAAACTTTTTCCAAGCAAAAACTGAGTTGGATTATATGTCACTTCACTCGGAGAGCAGGGGGCTTTGATTTTATACTCTTTTGTAGTTAGATAAAAGATTTTTTAAGGGTTGTGCTGGCTTTTATGGACAACCTTCAAAGTTTTCCATACATATTGTAATTCCTAAATATTCAGTGACAAGGAGCCTTTATGTCTTCCAAGACTGCATGAGCATAATTATATTCCATGTAGTCAGAAGTCTACTATTAAGCTATTTTTTGTGTGCATCAATTTAATGCATCATCCTGCAGTCAGAATAAGAAAATGCTGTGTAACACACCTTTGCTGATCTGTTAAAAAGATTCTGACACTCAAGGGACACTACAGCCCTTTAAATCACAAAATTCTCTGGATGCCCCTACTGTTTGTGTCCATCTGCTGTGACTTGAGTTGCAAAATGGCAAAAGATGTAGTAGGTGTAGGATCAGGATTTTGCCATTTTAGCTTTCTCCTCTTTAGTTGGACGTTGCAGATTATCTAACTAATATCTTTACTGTAAAAATTATAATCCTGTAAATTATGCTATAAAGTATTTAAAACATAAACTCAACAAATACCATCTTGTTATGTTTGTTTTTTTGTTTGTGGCACATGTAAAATTGTAGATCACAATAGTTATTCAAAGTAGAGGGACTTTTTATGTACTTAATTGTTGTTAATGTTATTATTCTTTTAATATATAGTTGTTTATATTTGTTTGGAATTTCTAAGACTGATTTATGTGTGTATTATTTAAAAATAATTTTTTATTGAAACACTGTACAATAAAGAAAATACAATATTTAAAGTGTGCATATAGTTCTTACAAGGAGGTATTAAGGTTGGTATTAAATAAATAAACTTTAATAACACAACACACTCACAAATAGAGGAATGATTAGTTAATATCATGAGAGTTATATCCAGGTATTGAGTATGTTAAACTGTAGTTGAAGATATCCAAAAATAACTTAAAGAAACAGTATTAACCAACATCACAGGTTTTGGTGGGAAAAACAGGAAATCTGGTGGAAAAACTTAACTTAAGGCATGATCTCTGTAGACTACTAATATCCACACCACTAAGGTCGCCACAGGCCTAAGGCCTGAATTGACTTGTGCCCCAAACTCTTGGCTGGACTAATCTGATGGCCACGGGCTCAAGGCCTGAATAGACATTGCCTTGGGCTTTAGGCCTGTGTTCATGGGCCTAGCGCACAACTAATATTCCCACTTGACTGGCACCCAACTAGCGTGCTCACGGGTCTTATACACGAAAACCATGCCCATGTGGCTAGTGCCCAAGTGCCGTGCCCATGGTTTTAGAACTTAGTTCCCAACTTCTGTGCACACAGGCCTAGTGCCCGCATACTACGTTGGTCACATGCTCAAGGAAAGAATAACATGTGCCCGAAGGCCTTACCTGCATCTCGCAGCTTTCATTGGCAACAGGGGGGAACAGCGATAGCTCTTTTGCCATACCCCTGCTGGTTCAGCATCCTCACCACCAGATCCTCTTTGGAAAATATTCTGTCTTGACTCGCTGTCCTCAGGGATCTGCCACTGTCTTCTGCCTTGATAGGCTGACACTTCTGCTACAGAGCTCTTCTTATTCTGTCTCTGGAGCTTAATGGCTATATATAAGCCGTTGTCAAAAGGCAGAGCGAAGGCATGGAAAGCCCTGATTGGCTCACCAGGGAGGGCAAATTCGAAACTACAGTTATTATAAAATGTTTTATTCCATTTGTTTCTATCTTATGCACTTTTGTTGATATAATTTTGTTTTATTTTTAACTGAATATTCTCACAGATCATCATTTTAAAGTACATCAATAAACATTGAATTTTTTTTATAGGAAAAATATCCTAGTGCTCCACAACAGAATAATCACAGCTTTCTTTTCTTTTTTGCACAATAAACATTAAATGAGTGGTTATGAATGGTAGTACCTCCAGGATTATATTACTTATTACTTAGATTTCAAACAAAACAGGAAAATAAGGGGCAACAGTTTAAATGATTTTTATCAAATGAAAACCAGTGTGGTTAGTATTCCTTTGTTTACTGTGCCAAAGCGAAACTGCTCAGATTTGCACACCCTGGACTGAAAGAGGACACTTCCGCCGGAAGCTTACCTGTTCGTCATCTTCTTTCTGCTTTCCTAGGTGCCTCTTCACATATTAGTGAATGTTAATAGATATTTTGTAAATGGAAACATTTTTAACATATGTGACACTTTTGTGGTGCGATTATAAAACTAAAAGAAATGTTTTATTAGGTAATTGAGTGTTAGGGACCATATAACACTATATAGATCCATATTACAACCAAAAACAAGTTTGCTAACAAATATGGGTGAGTTTTCTTATGAAATGTTCTGAAAAGTGAAAAAAAGAAAAGTGTGCTAGGAGGCAATGAACCCATTTTATGTGATAAATTTGATACAAAGCCACACTTACATGACACTCAAAGCATACCAATTTTTAAATGTGCCCTTCAGTATACAAACCAATTAGGGAGCAATGCTCCTATTCCCAAGACGAGAAATGCATTTCCTCCTCTATAATACAAAGGTTAACTTCAGTTTCAGAAGATGCTCATATATCCCCCCTCTTCTCTCTTGGGATATTTGATCTAAATTGAGCTATTTTTTCTGTCTTTTCTTGTGAAGCACAATAACTATTAATACACTGGAATTGCATAATTTGTCTATTGGTCTGAAGCAAAGAGGCTTTTATAGATAATGGAAATCCCTATAATAAAACATTACCTTCTACAAGCACATGTGCATATATTGCTGCTGTAACTGCTCATGCATATAACAAATGAATAAGCACCCTTCTAAAATGGATAGGGGGTGACCAGGCCGAGAATAAAATGCCCTTTAGCACTATGCGAATAAAAGATTATAATTATACATTCTGAACACTTCTCAATGAGGCCATGCAGATGTCAATAACACATACATTTACATTGTTTGGACATCTTTTTGTCCATTGAGCAAACCATATATTGTCTTTATTTTAAATAAATGTTAGAAAAGCAATATCATTTTTTATGGAGCAATTTGTTCTATCCAAAAAACTCTCGAGGCCTCAAATGCTGGCACTGCATTGCTGATCCAGATGTGATGGAAGAAACTTGGTGTTTTGTTGTCAAAATAAATAGTGGATTTTGAACAGATTAATTCAGCGTACAGGAGCATTAGTCCAGAACCAGTACAAATGCTGAAAAAGGCTGTTCATGTTACAACCCCCCTCTAAAAAATATGAAACTAGCTTGCGTAGACATCTAGCTTTACACATGAAATATCATCTATTACGCTATCTTAATGCTTTGTGACACTGATAAATATTTTCTTCTCTCTGTGGCTTTTGCATAGTCAATTTTTGGTCCCTTCTGCCACAGATAATCACTTTTGTTGAGCTTACTCATATTAATGTTCATCTGCTGTTATGTGTCTCATTGCATTTGTTTCTCTAGTGTTTACATTTAGAATACTGTTTATGTAGCAGTTTTCCTTGAAACAAGACCCTTTCTGATTACATGCAGAAATCATGTCATACATTGAATGCATATAGGTGCAGCACCTATATTTTGGTGTTTCATGAAAGGTTGTTGTTTTATGCATTGTTATGGTGTTATGGATGTCTGATTCAATTTATTCATTCAAAAGCTGAAATTTTCAAAAGCTGATGTCAGACATATGGATAAGTAGTGCGTAGTGAGTACCTGAGTGTAGACAGTTTGATTCTGCGAGTGCAATATGGGTTTATTTCCTTTAATCGCACAACCATTATGCTCCTTCAGTGTCCTTGGTACAGTAAGGTTGAGCTGCTTACTAAGTGCAGCTTTGACCACATGCCAAATATGGTTAATAATTAATCTATATGAGGAAGTACACACAGATCTCAGGAACGAACATTAACTGAAAATACTTCATGATGATTTTCTTGTGGTTTAATATCCGTTTCTGTATTGCAAATAACTGTCTGCTTTCACCAATAATAATATATTAATACCAAGCTGAACGCAAATCAAAATGCAATTGAATCAGAATTTTAGAAAAACTCATAGGTGAAATTCAATTCCCCTCAATGTGCCACCAAACACCACAACGATGGCAAGCTGTGTTCATTTCCGGGTACTACAGTACCCAAACATTGCTGATTTTCCTGTACCCCTCTATGGGCTGTGAGGAAAAAACAGTAATGTTACATCATGGCAGAGAATTGTTCTGGAGACACTCCACAGCACATTGGGGGGATTTAAACTCCCCGATACAATGTTACTTCTCAAATGGGGTGAACTTTACCTTTGTTTCTTTAGAAGAATAGAAGAACTCCCCGAGGACCGTTTGCTAATATTATTTGTATTTTTTATTTCCCCTAAACTAAGTCTAAAGGCATTACTAATATAATGTATGGAAGTGCATATATCTATATATATATATATATATATATATATATATATATATATATATATATATATATAAAATCTATATCTATATCCCATGTGAAGTGGTTTTGGTTTTGTATCTATTTTTTTTTTAGAAAATTTGCTAAAATATGCTAAAATCCCATAATTTTGCTCTTTTGTTGATCCTACATTATTATTAACCTCACTAACACTAATTTCAAGTCTCACAGGTCACATTATTATTTTCATAATTTTCATACACTTTCCAAAAATACTGCAGCGACCTGACTAGATGCTAATCGACAGAGCAAATAGTCAAACACACGGCAGTTCCTAGCACATCTAGGACACATTGGCACACAGCAGTGGCAGAAAAGAAAATTGGTGCAAGATGGAATTGTCCTTGGGTGCTCCCACCCACCCTATTGTTGGATCTTAAAAAGGACATGCAGACTTTAACAAACTGGACACTTCAGCCACAAAAGTGCCATTCCTTGTGGCCCCCACAAAACAAGCTAACAATGGCCTTAAGCCACCTAAGGTAACAGTGCTGTTAATTAACTCTACTGTGGCAGGATGTTGTTGTCATCATCCTCAGCCTTATCCTTATCCTCATCAATGTGTACATCATCCTCACACATTATTAATTAATTACAGCTGGAATCCACCGTTACAGAAGTCTCAGTATTTTGAAGTAGATGGTGGGAAAGTACTTGATCTAAAAGTCCGACATACTTAGCGTAATTTCTTTGTTTAATCTCCTCCTTGAGCATCTCAAGCTTCTTTTCCAAAAGCCTAATTAAGGGAATCACTTGACTCAAGCTAGCAGTGTCTGAACTAACTTCACAGGTGACAACTTCAAATGTTTTCAGCACCTCGCACAACACAGAATTATTTCCACTGCGCTTGATTAAAATACATCCCCCCTCCTTTCCCAATGTCATGGCTTGTGGAGTAAGCGTGGATGGCTTTTCGCTGTTCCTCCATCCGCAGAAGAATATACAGGGTAGAATTCCACCTTGACACCACCTCTTCTTCAGTTGGTAGCAGGGCTAATTAAATTGCTCTTGCAGCTGCTGCAATCTCTTACACGCTGTTGCCGAATGCCGGAAATGTCCAGTTATTTTACAGGCCACAGACAGCATCTCCTGCACGTCCCTGTCATTTTTTAAAAAGCTCTGCACCACCAAGTTTATTGTGTGAGCAAAACAGGGAATGTGATGGAATTCACCCAGCTGTAATGCTCTGACAATATTGGTGGCGTTATTAGCAATGACATATCCTGAGGAGAGTTCATGAGGGATAAGCCATGTTGCAATGACATCCCTTAGTTTTTGTAACAGATTGTCAGCTGTATGCCTTAGTGAAGCCGGTGATACACAGAGTAGCCTGTCTCTGACAAATGTGACGTACTTGGGTAGATGCTGCTGTTCCTGCTGGTGAAGGCGAATCACAAAACCAGTGGGCTGTCACAGTCATATAATCTTTAGTTTGCCCAGTTCCACTTGTCCACATATCTGTGGTTAATTGTAAAGTGGGTAGAATGGCATTTTGTAGCCCAATAATAACATTTAAACAATCCTTCTGGTAGAGGTGAGGAATAGCTTTTCCACTGAAATGGTGTCTTGATGGAATTTGGTAACGGGGACACAAGACCTCAAATAACTGTCTAAAACCAGCTGCATTAATAGTGGATATTGGATGCAGATCTAATACTAGAATAGTCGCCATGGCGTCTGTGATCCGCTTTGTGACTGGGTGGCAGCTTTCATACTTGATTCCGATTGCAAAGGATTGTTTAACAGTCAATTGTTGTCTTCTTCTTGGTCTGCTTCTGTGATGAAGATCCACCCCCAGTAGCAGCAGCAGCAGCTGGACTGACGCTCAAGAATTCTTCAGGGGAATACTGGATAGTGGAGGAGTCATCTAGCCCTAGCAACTTGGATGCAGAACTAACTCCGATCACTAGTGAGGCTGTTGATGAGGAAGGTTGTGTGAGTGTAGATTGCAGGTGCTGGGATCTAGGTGAGAGAAGGGAGGTAGCTAATGCTGGACTGCTTGTTATTATTATTTTAGCATAAGTTTCTGATTTTACCAAAAGCTTCCCATGAACTCTCTTTAAATGACGTAACATGGATGAGGTTCCTAGATGGTTAAGGTCCTTACCTCTACTGACTGTGGCTTTACAAACGCATCAAATGGCTAGACAACTGTTGTCAGGTTTTGGGTAAAAATAATTCCACACATAAGAAGTGGATTTTTTTGACTTACAATATAAACTCATTCTCTGGTAACTAGTTTACATTAATGAACATATTGCCTTGTAGTTAGTGTATAATGCAGTGCCAGTAGTATGGGATACAGAATTAAAATTTTATATAAAGCTCACTGTCTAGTGGTCAGTGTACAATACAAAGTCCATTTTATGGTCACTGTACAAAATAGAACCAACAGTTTGTGGCCAGTGTATAGTACAGAGCATGTCACCTTGTGTACAGTGTACAATACAGACCTCATTCCCTGTTAGCCAGTATACAATACAGAGCTAATGAACAATTACCAGTCTCATGTGCTCTTCCCACATATCTGAGCTTTCAACAACTTCTACTTTTATTAGTTGATAGCCCCTCTGTCTTCCATTGGACTCTTACATCCAATAGGACTTTAGTGCAAGACATAAAACTGAGGCATATTGGATTTAGGAGAAAATGGTAGTTTAAGATAATGATTAGGGTCAAAGTGGAAGTACTCGCACTTAATTGCTAATTAACTGCTATATGTGGACACTACCGTTTGAAAGGTGAGATCCCCATTAATGAGATAATAGGTGTAAATAATTCACTACCTAGCTATTTAAATTCTTCTGTTTATAATAGCTGTACTGCTTTTTAAAAAATAATATTTACATGAATAGGTTGAGTCAGACACATCTCAACATGTGTCCAATACAAAAAAACAGTAGCACTTGTACTAGGAATGTCAGACTTAACAGTTATGTTTACTTACAAGGTAGCTTAGAGATAGTGTAGGGATATGGATTGATAGTGTTAGTAGTAAATGCTGAAATGGCATTACCCGATTTGTACACATTATAATTATATAATGAAGTATCATACACACAAGACAAAATATTGTTATGACAGTGTTACTAGTAAGTGCACATTTTCAATATAAAATGTAATTAAATATAGACATGAATGCCAAATATGACTTAATATAAATTGACATATTGAAATATAATAGTAATTTTCTTTACTGCAGTAGTCCAAATGGAAATGGCAATTATGTAATCTATATAAACGGGCCAGACTTGATACAATATAGCCTGTAATAAACTACTTTTACCAGGATCCATATAGTTTTCAGAAGGGGACAACCCAATGGGAGTTTGACCTCCTTGCTGTTGTTTTCTTTTGCTGTATAACTGACCTACAGATCTGATAGCTTCTATTGTATTAAGTACTGTTAATTTTGGTGCGGTGTAATGTGTTTACCCTATTATGTACCCCCCCCTTCCATTCTCTTTTTTTCTGGCCTTCCCTTCCCCTTTATATATTTTTTTCTGTATCCCTTAAATTTGGAAGAAAAAATAAAAATACTATTGAAATTAATAAACTACTTTTAGCTGGAGAAGTAAATACACAGTCAGCCACTCAGATGTAGCTAGCTAGAACTGCTGATAGTTGTCTTTATTGTGTATCGTTGCACCAGCCATCCAGCACCCGTAAGAGACAAGCCTCCTGAAAAAATGCATCCACATTTAATTGTGTTGCAGTTATGTGAACACTTTCTTATAGAATTCGACTAATGGTTATCCACCCCTGCCGGACCCCATTACGCATCTCCAGGTGTAAAGGAGATGCAAGTCAATGATGTGCAAAAGCTTACATACCCATGCTGCAGTACAGAAATACCCCTTGGTGAGTAAATTAGAGCTCTCAATAATTAAGTAATAGTAGCTGCATCCCAAGAGTGATCTGTACACACACACATAACAGAATGGAGAAGCAGTCTGTGGAGGAAATACATCCAATCTGCCATTTGTGCATTAATTAGGCCAACCAATACAGTTTTCACCTCAGAATTTAATTATTTTGGATATGTCTCTTTATATTCATATATTTTATTTTCAATAAACACTGAAACATTCTATCTTTGGGTTATAGCTACATTTTATCTGCATTAAGCTGCAGAGGTAAAATATTTTAATATATATTTGGAATTTAAATTACACACAGCTGTAAAAGTAAATACCAGGGCTTCTTTTATAGACTGTATAAGACTGGCTGAAGGGATGTTAATGGGAGGAAGCTGGCCAATGTTATTAATCACCTTATATCATTTAGAGAAATGCTTTGCAACGCTGTCCCATGTTTCCTTACCTAGCTCTTGCAGCCTATTGAGCTTAATATACAATTTTGAATCCAAGCTTTAAGTTGTCAATGACAATGGTACTTATAACTATAGCACTATCATCTTCACTATCATCTCCATTTGCCATGTAAGTATTGTTTACTGAAATGCCAACAGCTTTTGAAATACTCCACCACAAATGTCTCCAATTCCATCTTGACCTCTAGAAATTCCCATTCAGCAGCTCCTTTCCAAGACCTTCTGCTGGATACCTACAGCTCTGGGAAGCCTGCAAATGGTCAAATCAGGTTTTCAGTAAGTCCATGGGCAGCACGGTGTCTTAGTGGCTAGCACCTCTGCCTCACAGCACTGGGTTCAATTCCTGACCATGGCCTTATCTGTGAGGAGTTTGTATATTATCCCCGTGTTTGCGTGGGTTTCCTCAGTGTGCTCTGGTTTCCTCCTACACTCCCAAAAAACATAGTGATAGGTTAATTGGATGCTATTAAATTGACCCTAGTCTGTCTGTGTGTGTGTGTGTGTGTGTGTGTGTGTGTGTGTGTGTTAGGGAATTTAGACTGTAAGCTCAAAATGGGTCAGGGACTGATGTGAGTGAGTTCTCTGTACAGCGCTGTGGAATTAGTGGCGCTATATAAATAAATGGTGATGATGATGATTACCTCTACCTCTTGTTGAATGTTTCTGAGCTGACCTCCTCAGAGGAGTGTGTAATCTTGGTGCTACATAATGTACTATCTGCTATTCTGTATAATAGCTAGCTTGATATAAAGCAAACATTGCAAGAGTAAACTTGGTATTGTGCAGACTGTTATTAACAGTTCTTAAGGGCAATTACTGTGTCTATTTGAATATAACAGCCTACAATTTGGTTTAAGCCACTGGGCATTATACGGATCTGTGAAGATTGAGGGGAAAAAACATTTAAATACATAAAGTTGGTGCAAGTTTTGGAGTTGATAATGATGACTGTCACATATAAGATAGATATAAATTTGCATGTATCTTGAGATGCATGCAACTCAAAATACAGATGTGGAAATGCAAGTGTGTAGAAACTCATATGTAAATGGGACATCTTTATGTCCCTATGTGTGTGTTTATTTCTGTAAGCTGAAGATATTCCCTTGTCTGAGCATAAGTAACATAAGAAAATGTGGTGCTTTTCCTTTGCAATGAATGCCACTCATTAAAACAACAGGGCCCTTTGGGACATAGGTGCCTGAGTCAGGGTCACTTTGGTCTTTGGCAGCAGTGAGGCATAAATAACATAATGTCACTTACTTAGAGAACAATAACCAATTATTTTGCTGTGCTTCACAACATCTGCTAATCAGTTGACAAAGACGACAACATAAAATCAAAGTCACAAATAAAGTGCTTAGTGCATGGTGTATTCCCTGGATGCACACACGGAATAATTTAGAGTTCTGGACAAGTTAACAAAAGGATAAAACACACCTTATTATGACATGCCACTCATATTGATGCACTGGGTAATTATTATTATTATAAATGTAATGGATGTACTTTCTGCCTGATGTGTCTACAAATCAGTTATGGTGCTGAAATTTGTTTCTTTGTTAACAGTCTTTTTTTGTAATCTGTATACTGTAAGTTTATGTTGGCAAAATTTGCTAAAACTAAATAAATAAATAAGGAAAATGAAAAACAAATTTATTTTATAACCAGAATTGACCAGTGGCTCCTGTTAAAAACTGTAAAGCAAGACTTGCAAATGCTAAGTATCATAATTCATGGATTACAACACACATCTATAAATGACACAAACACTAAACCATATAGTAAGAAATAGAATACACACTATTATAAATGTTGGAGCAAAGCCACTATTTAGAAGCAGTTGATGAATATTTCCATGGAGTTCAATTTAGCACATAGAAGTGAGGGGCAATTTGAAAGAAACAATCTGAGTTAAAAATATATAATTAACATATATGAATGATCTTTATACTCTAAAGAAGTTGTACGAGTGAGGGTCCCTCCGAGAGGGACACAACCAGACAATGGTACTCACTGGAGAATGGGTACCTCCTCATGTTGATGGTCATCTGCAACCCTTCAGACCAATGCCTAGGAAACAGAAGAGACAAAACACAGCCCATCCTTAGAGCTAGCTACCCTCTCAAATGTGCCACCCAATCTAGCGCTAACTACACCATCAACAAAGCAGCGATCTGATGCTGACAATAAGCTATGATCAAACACTGTGCAACTTTAATGCTGCTATAACTAGATGTGGTGCACTAGCCTAGCTCGATATCCCACAGTTACACAGACAACAATGCAAAAATAATACAGGCAAAGGATACGGATACCAAAAGCCTACCTTTAATGGAGGCCTGAATGCTGGATCCTGGAAAGAAATTACACAAGGAATACACCCACAGTACAGTCCAGTAGTATGCTATAAAGTACAGAGTATTACCATACAGTGGCCACCACACAAATGGCCTCTACATTTTCACCAGGAAATAGACCAGGTACAGTCTCACTACAAGGAATGCCCCCAACTTACTGGGCCTTCAGGATAATTCCGGCTGTCGCTGCTGACACAGACTGAACGGGAATGGCTTTCCCCCTAACGCTTACAGGCTGAACCTAATTGCCAATTTAGGCCTAGATCCTGAACCTAATTATGCCCACAGGCCTTGTGCCTGATTTGCCTCCACAAGCATTAAGTCTGAAAAAATTTTATGCACCCAAAAGAATTCCTTCCTACAGCCATGGGATTACTGCCTGGAATGTGCCATGGGCCTTATGCCCAATCTACCTAGCGGAAGCTATACTTCCCTGCTCCACACAGGATACCAGTCTTTCTTCCAGGGCCTCTTAAAGACCCTCCGGCCAGCATCAATCCTTCTCCCTGTACCTTTTGCAGAATATCAGTCTGTCCCTGATGTTTTTCCTGGAGAGCAGTGGCATCTTTGCTGGCCTTCTAGACACCAGGCCATCGTCCAAAAGTCTTCGCCTCACTGCGCATGCAGATACACTCAAAACTGCCTGCTGCCATTCCTGAGCAAGCTCTGCACTGGAGGGAGTGGGCTCAGTAACAATTTTGCCTAAGAACACAGCCATGAATAAAGAATAGTACCAAAACATCTTCCAAGAGTAACTTCTCCCAACCATCCAAGAACAGTTTGATGACGAACAAAGCCTTTTCTAGCATGATGGAGCTCCTTGCCATAAGGCAAAAGTGATAAATAAGTGGCTCGTGGATCAAAACATCTAAATTTTGGGTCCATGGCCAGGAAACTCCCCAGACCTTAATCCCATTGAGAACTTGTGGTCAATCTTCAAGAGGCGGGTGGACAAACAAAAACCCACAAATTCTGACAAACTCCAAGCAATGATTAGGTAAGAATGGGCAACTATCAGTCAGTATGTGGCCCAGAAGCTGATTGACAGCATGCCAGGGTGAATTGTAGAGGTCTTCAAAAAGAAGGGTCAACACTGCAAATATTGTCTCTTTGCATAAACTTAATGTACTTTTAATAAAAGTCTTTCACACTTATGAAATGCTTGTAATTGTACTTCAGTATATCATAGCAACATCTGACAATAAGGTCTAAAACCACTGACACAGCAAACTTTGTGGAAACCAATATCTGTGTCATTCTCATAACTTTACGTGTGGTAGTAGGAAACAAGGAATGACTCCTGGAGAGGAACAGGTACCATCTATATTATATATTTGATGTGCACATAGAAGGAACTTTTGGACACATTTAGCCTAATTATAGACAGTTGTCAGTGCTAAGAACCACTTCCATGTCATGTTTCCATTTGGTCTCATGTGATTCTTTCTTCTGTGAAGTGCAGGCATTCAGGTATTCAGATATTTATACAGTCATGGCCAAAAGAGATTGGCACCTTTGCACTTTTTTCAAATAACTCACAATTGCCTCTAAACATAAGATGAAGTCAGTGCCTGAATAAGGGTGCAAGGCTCCTAAGGCTGATACACTTGTAAGCATAGTCCTCACTTTCACGCCAAGCTAATGCTCATCCTGACTTTAAAATCTGGCTCCCCCTCCCCCCCACCACCAGCAATATCTCTGTTCCCTTGTTTTAGAAACTTACCTTTATTTGGTTTTTTAAAACGGTCAAGGCAATCTTTGACCCTCATTTCGTTTTCAATAAAAACAGAACTGTGTAGCAGAATGGAGGCATGAACGAGCGCTACTGAGGGTGAAGATGTGAAGGGAGAGGGTGTTGTCATGCTTGCATCTGTCACCAACTGTCACAATTTTGCACCCCCCAAAATTGTGCAGCTCCGCAAAAGCCTTGCACCTTTTGTTGCAGCCTAGTCAGCCTATTGGATAATCAGGTCCTGGATGAAATTAAAAGCAATATGTGATCTTCCCAATTCTTTTAGGTAATTCAGGGTAAGATAGAGGCAATAGAGAAGTTCATACAATTGTGATTTTTTTTTTAATATGTTGGAAACATCCAGAGTAGCCGATGATTAGATGTAGAGGAAACATAGCTAGCAACTTATTAAGTGCACAGAACAGTGTCTAGTAATGGTAGTCTTAGACAGTTCTAATAATTAAAGATGTTCAACAGTAACAGTTCTGATCGTAAACAATAGTGTTCACTAATGCAATGTTGGTAATGGAAGATATCCTAAATCCCTGATTACCTAAAGGCAGCAAAAGTTCAAGTGCAACTGAGAGAAGCCCAGAGCCCCTCAGTGCAGTATCAGCAGGTAGAAAATGTATTTCCTAGGCAGCAGAACATTGTTTCATATAAGCAGTTTTATGTTCAAGCTGCAGTGCTCAAAGAATCAGCAAACAAAGTCATGTAGGAATATTTTCTTCCTAACCAGCAAATAATCGTTTCATATAAGCAATTCTGTGTTCACGTTGCAGTACTGGCATAGTGATGTAGAAAGTTTTCCTTCCTAGTCAGCAGACAATTGTCTCATATATGCAGTTTATGTTCATGCTGCTGTACTCACAGAAGAATTAAAATTAAGCTGGATGCCAAAAAGTTGAATTGGATTAGTAATGCTGTTTGCAAAAGTACAGAGTCAGAGTTGAAGCAGAAACAGGTAGCTGAAAAATATCAGAGAGCAGGCTGTGTAAGATTTCAGAGTTCAGAGTAACTTCTGTCACTAACAAAGATTGCATAGAACAGGAGGGGGTTTTAAACTGTAAAGGTCTAATCAGATCAGGCGAGAAAGACACCCTAAATGAATGAGAAAGTTGTGCAATAACTCATGCTCACCACAGCTGAAGAGGTAGTGACAAAATAACAGTCAGTGATTCATGCTCGTCAGAATTAAAGTGGCAATACCAATATCCTAACAAATTCTTTGTTTGTTAAAATATAAATCCTTTGATTTTGATTCTGAATTTAATAATTCTTTTAAATCAGTAGGTGAAAAGAAATGGCATTGACAAAATGACTGAAACCCTAGACTTAATATTTGGTAGGACAGCCTTTGGTCAAAATGACTGCAATCAACCGGTTCCAATAGCATTTGTCCACTCTTCTTGTGCATACTGCTCCAATGCTCTCAGGTTTGAAGGGTGCCTTCTCCCAACTGCTGTGTTCAGATCTCTTCTCAGGTGTTATATGAAGTTTAGTTTTGGACCTATGGCTACTTTAGAATATAGAACAGTCCAACGTCTTGTCTTAAAACATTCCTGAGTGATTTTTAAAGTGTGTTTGGAGTCATTGTCCTGCTGGAAGACACATGACTTTCAACACAGATCCAGCTTTCTGATACTGAGTACAAATTGCCCTAGTAGTCTTCAGATTTCATAATGCCATGTGCATATTGACAAAATACCCAGTAACAGATACAGCAAAGCAACCCCAAACCATCACTGAGCATCCTCCATGTTTGACTGTGGGGAATGTATTGTTTTCATTTTCCATTCTATAAATATAGGGTTGAAGTGCTTTGCCAAAAACCTCTAATCTGGTGTCATCTGTCCACAGGACATGCTCCCAGCAGAAATTTGACTTGCGTGTTTTGTGACAAGCTCCAGTCGGCTTTCTTATCTTTTTCATAGCATTGTGGCCCTCCTGGGCCTCCTATCATATAACTCCTTTTCATTGAGATAATGACAGATAGTGGATGTTAAATATGTCATTCATTGTGTCTGAAGGTCAACATTAATCTGTTTAGCAGTTGATCGAGGTGCTTTCTTCACCATTCAGACTATCCGACACTGCAATCTTTTTCTGCAATACCTTTGTCTGTATGTTTACCTGTGAAAAAGTAAACACAGAAAAGGACCAATCAGGCAGGTCCTGAAATTGCTGAGGGAGAACTCCAGAGGAGAGCAAATTGGCATTCACTACCGAGTGATAGCTGAAGTCAGGCTGGCGTTGAGATCTAGATCTTTGCCCGACAGGAAAGGGACACTTGTTCCCTTGAGTACTGACTTTGCCCTGATCTACCTCTCCAGGTCTTGGGGAGCTGTGTGTCCGCCAAAAGCATAGTGACAGTGATTCACAACCACTGCCTTACTGGTAGCCTCAAAGGAGAGAAGGAGAGAAGCTTAAATGGATAGACAGCAGTCCCTGAAAGTAGCTAGGATACTGGTGAGGTGTTTAATACCCTGTATGTTGTCTGTGCCAGACTGTAGTGTTATTTGTTGCAAGTTATTATTTAAATATGTTTATTGCTGTTTGGTGTTACCATTTTGTTAAATAAACATATTTATTTTATTTCAGATATTTGCCTGGGTGATTTTGAACCTTGGATAGATACCGGGTAGGCCAGCTGTGCAGCACAGATGGTTACATTAAAGCCGGTATCATCACAGGGGTGATAGGCTGAAGAAAAGCTAAGCTTAACCTCATTCCCCTTACAAAAGGTCTTCTAGAATTTGTATACGAACTGAGTTCTCCAATCAGATACAGTTTCCTGAGGACAGCCATGTAAGCGGAAAATCTCCTTTATGGAAAGGCTAGAAAAATAGCTGCAAATGGGAGACCCTTAAAGAGACACAAAGTGGGCAGCCCTGGAAAAATTATCTGTTATGACCCAAAAAACAGTTAAACCACTGGACAGAGGTAAATCAGTGATAAAATTCATTGATAAGTGGATCCGTGGACATTTGGAATTGGGTAGAGGCAGAAGCAGACCATGGACCTTTGATGGGGTACTTTATGTTGGGCAGAGGTAGTGCATGCTGAAACAAATTTCTTTAAGTTCTGCTGGAGAGATGGCCAACAATAAGTCCGATCGATCAGCTCGCAAATTTTCTTGATACGCACATGACCAGAGAAACGGGAGGCATGTCCCCAATGTAACAGCTTGGCTCATAATTTTCGGAAGAGATGGTAGAAGCAGTGATGGCAATGACACACTTAGGATCTAGAATGAACTTGTCTTTTCAAATGTTTCTGTATCAGAGGAATCGAAAGACTGAGAAAGAGCCTTCTTATCACCCTTCTTATTTTTGGAACCTGGGCAGAAAGTAATGATGAGATCAAACTGCTAGAAAAATAATGACCATCATGCTTGACCGGGATTCAAACAATGAGCAGACTGTAAATATAGTAGGCTTTTGTGATCAGTATAGATAGTCAGGACAGGTGTCTCCATTTTGTTAGTGCAGCCTTTATTGCCAACAACTCTTTCTCTGCGAATGCATAATCTTTTTCTGCAAGGAGCATCTTGCGAGAACAGAACCCACAGGGTTGAAGCTTTATGGAGGAGTCCCGTTGAGACAAGACAGCTTCGTTCCCATAAGAAGATGCTTTTACATCGAGGAAAAAAGGATAAGGACAGTTTGGTTGTTGCAGGATGGAAGCATAAGAGAAGGCACTTTTAAGCAGTTTAAACACCCTCACTAATTCTTAAGGTCACACATTTGAGTGAGCAGTTTTCTGAGTTAAGGCGTTAATGGGAGCGACCAGAGAGGAGTACCCTTTAATAAATTGCTAATAATAGTTGGCAAACCTTTAAAAATCCCTGGGTAGCCTTTAAACCTGAAGGTTGTGACAACTTCATGAAAGCCCTCAGTTTATCTGGATCCATTTGGAATCCTGTGCCTGAAATTATGTAACACAGAAAAGGAAGTTGACTCTGCTCGAAAGCACATTTCTTCAACTTACAGAATAAATGGTTTGATCTTAATCGCGTAAGAACCTCCGACATATATCTTCGGTGAGCCTTGAGATCCTGAGTGAAGATGAGAATGTCATCTAGATATACAACCACGAACTGGTAAAGGACATGCTGAAATATTTGGTTGATGAAACTCTGAAACACAGCAGGGGCATTGCAGATACCAATTGGCATAACCAACTACTCAAAGTGAGCGTCATGGGTGTTAAAAGCGGTTTTCCATTCATCACCCATTCTAATGTGAATGAGGTTATATGGTCTTCGGAGGTCTAACTTGGATAAAATGGTAGCTTCCTTAATGCGGTTAAAAAAGGTTGGTGATCAGGGGAAGCCAATATCGTTTTTTCACTGTTCTGGCATTTAAGCCTCAGAAGTCAATTTAGGGCCCCCATCCTTCTTTTTAATAAAAAGTAACACTGCTCCCGAAGGAGAGGATGATCTTAGAATTAATCCTTGTTTTAAGTTTTCATGGATATAGTTGTCACGATTTGCGCTCTGCAGCTCTTGTCTGCAGGTACTTTGTTGGGCTTATGTCCTGCTTGTAGTACCACCAAAGGGGCCATTGTGGTTCTTGGACTGTTCTTACTAGAGATGGGCGGGCTCGGTTCCCCGAGATCCGAATTCACCCGAATTTAGCCTATCCGAGTACCAATACGAGCATGCTCGGTACTCTCCCGCCCATTCGGATTCAAAATCGAGGCAAAACATCTTCGTGACGTATTCGTATTTCTGATCTCGGTTCTCTTGAGATTTGAAAAGCATAAATACCAGCCTCCACAGCAATCCATTGCCATTTGACAGAGGGAGAGAGCAGGGTTAGGTCACACTGGCTATATCAGCGCAGGGACAGAGCAGTAATTGAACACATTATTGTTTGTCTGCAATACCATTGTAATCTTAATACCAGTTGTTACAGCAGTAAGAGGAGGATAGAGGAGGTTTTTTTGTGCAGTTTCTGGCACTCCAAGTGCTTTTGGGGTGTCCCCCATTCTTTTGCATTAATATTTCTGGCTGTCAAAGTCCTGTTTGTCAGCAGTCTAAAAAAATAATATTTAGCACTCCCAAGTGCTTTTGGGGTGTCCGCCATTCTTTTGCATTCATTTTTCTGGTTGTCAAAACTAAAGTCCTATTTTTCAGCAGTGTAAAAAAAAATCTATCAGTCCATCAGTCCTGATGGTAGTGTTCCCAGTGCGTCATCTGGGCAAGGCGATGTCAAACTACACAGTCTTTTGAAATCAGTCAAAAAAATACACACCAAAAAAAAAAAGTACTGTGTTGAAGCAAAATCGAAGTGTAAGTGAGAAGTTAAGCACCGATAAAAAAAAAATTGCCAACATGCCATTCTACACACGCAGTGGCAAAGAGAGAATGAGGCCTTCACCTTTGTCTATTAGTGGCAGATCAAAAAATGTTACCGAGCCTACAAGTGGTGCAAAACTACTGTTACGCGTCAAAGTCGAGCTGCAAGATAACAGTAAAGCATTAGAGGATAATGTTTCCTCTGAATCACAAATGACAACAATCCCTGTGGAGAGTCCATCCAACAGTGGGATGTCTAATCGTGAGCATTCTGTTAGTGTACCCATAAAGAAGGACCCTTTCAGCAGTTCTGCTGATGTGTGCCTGAACAGCCCGAGTGTAGCCGGTGATACATAAATTGAAGATGCCACTTTGGAATTAGAAAAGGATGAGGGGGAGATTTGTCTGGGTGACGAGGGCACTAATGATGATGTTGATGATTATGATGCAGACAGATACCAAATTGCCTTTCTCAATTTCTATTTATATTCTAGACTCTATAACAGCTGAATAGTTTTCTATTTTACTCCTAGTGGAGAGGGGGGTCTGATGCAGACAGATACCAAACTACCTTGGTCCATTTATTTTTACATTCTAATTCTACAGTCTATGCAGGCTGCTTTTTTTCTATTCAACTACAAGTGGAGGGTGGGGGGGCATAGATAGCCACCAAACTACCTTGGTCCATTTATTTTTACTTTCTAATTCTACAGTTTATGCAGGCTGCTTTTTTTCTTTTCAGCTACAAGTGGAGGGCGAGGGGGGGGGGGGGGGGCATAGATAGCCCCCAAACTACCTTGGTCCATTTATTTTTACTTTCTAATTCTATAATTCTATAGTCTATGCAGGCTGCTTTTTTTTCTATTCAACTACAAGTGGAGAGCGGGGAAAGGGGGGGGGGGGGGCATTGATAGCCACCAAACTACCATTGTCCATTCATTTTTAATTTCTAATTCTACAGTCTAGCAGGCTGCTTTTTTTCTATTCAACTACAAGTGGAGGGTGTAATATACACCCAAAGACGATGGCTACATAGCCAATAATCAAAGATGGAGGAGGTAGACAACCAGGTTTGTCTGCATAATTTGTAGGCAAGTGTTCGAATTAAGGACGGCCTACCAGGGATTAAAATGTTTTTTTTCATAATTTATTAGCTTTAGTATTACCTCACTTATCCAAGAAACTGGTGGAGCACTAAATTAGGTTATTTTCAAAAATGGCAAAACAAAACCAAACAAAACCAAAACCAAAACACGCAATGACGGTTTGGCAAAACCAAATCCAAAACCAAAACACCACTGTAATCCAGATCCAAAACCAAAATCAAAACCAAAACACGGGGGTCAGTGACCATCTCTAGTTCTTACCTGCTTCAATATTGCTGGGAGTTGTTACACGTGCTTCTGGCCTATATAAGCCTGCCTGTTCCAAGCAGCCTTTGCCAGATCATCAGGTCACTCCCGTTCTGATGAGACGCAATCCTTGATTCCTGGATATTTCTTCTCAGCTCTGTGTTCATCACTGCTGTTCATTGGATTTCCCTCATCTCTGCATACCTGTGCCACAATCCGTGGTAAACTGCTACTCATTTCTGCTGTGTATTGGATTTCCTCATCTCAGCTGTGTGTTTATCGCTGCTGTATATTGGATTCCTCTCATCTCTGCATACCTGTGCCACAATCCGTGGTGACTACAATTCATATCTGCTGTGTGTTCATCGCTGCTGTATATTGGATTTCCCTCAGCTCTGCATACCTGTTCCATAATCCGTGGTGAACTGTTATTCATTTCTGCTGTGTGTTTATTACTGCTGTGTATTGGATTTCCTTCAACTCTGCAGACCTGTTCCACTACTCGTGGTAAACGCTACACCTGTCATCCAATCAAACTGCATCACTGACTACTGTTATCCGTTCCACTATTTGTGCCTGCATCACTGACTATTGTTGCTTATTCCATTGTATGAACTGTAGTTACATTACTGCCTTATCAGTCTTGCATCTTGAACCAGTGTTATCTGTGTTTTCTAATAAACCACTTCATTCACTTATCCTCTCTCCGTGGTCTTACCTTGGGAACCCTGACAGTATGATCTGGCCATAATACCGAGCCTGCTGCTGCCCGCTTTCTTCCCTTGTGAAGAGGATTTCCAGGGTATTGGCCTACTCCGTTTTCAACATTATACGACCATGGCTATGTTTTCCTCCGAAAATCCGCTGTTCCAGATGCTCCAAGTGGACATTCTTCAACTTTGTCTCAAATATCGCAAGTATCTTCTTTGCTGAACAAAGTGCTTAAGCAACTTCCAGTCTTCACCCCTAATACATCCTGCTCGAATACCTGCCTTTGTCGTGAAAATTATTTTCTCAGGGACAATCTAGTTACTACTGTACACCCTTCCGGGTCTGTATCCTGCTGTAAGGAGTCTAACTGTGCTGCTAACATTTCGCTACCAAATTTGTCTGCCTTTGACTCTTTGCAAGCCGTACCTTCTAATAATCCTGTAACAAATTCCAGGTTTTCAGGTGCTCCACACCCCCACCTGACCGAAGAGGAGCGATGGCGCAGTTAGACCTACAAACTTTGTCTTCACTGTGCCAGTGATATACATTTTTTACAGGACTGCCCGCTCCGTAGACTCTGACCATCTTCAACCTTTGTCGCAAGCTTCTGTCTCCATTCCAGAAACGTTGTCTGCTTCCATGAGAACCCTGTTCCCCCAGATCGAACAGAGGGGACGCTGCCCTTATAGTCCATTCCAAAGGGGGCACTGTCCTTTTAGTCATCTCCAGAGAGGGTGTGTCCCTCCAGTCCACTCCAGGTTTGCACGTCCATGCGGTTCAGCCCGAGTTTCCTGTCCGTGCGGTTCGTCCCGAGCTTCCTGTCCGTGCGGTTCGTCCCGAGTTTCCTGTCCGTGCGGTTCGTCCCGAGTTTCCTGTCCGTGCGGTTCGTCCCGAGTTTCCTGTCCGTGCGGTTCGTCCCGAGTTTCCTGTCCGTGCGGTTCGGCCCGAGTTTCCTGTCCGTGCGGTTCGGCCCGAGTTGCCTGACCGTGCGGTTCGTCCCGAGTTTCCTGTCCGTGCGGTTCGTCCCGAGTTTCCTGTCCGTGCGGTTCGGCCCGAGTTGCCTGACCGTGCGGTTCGGCCCGAGTTGCCTGTTCGTGCGGTTTGGCCCGAGTTGCCACTCTATGCGGTTTAGACCGAGTAGCCACTCTATGTGGGTCAGCCCTCACAGAGCTGTCTGCTTGGAGGCATCTCACAGTGCTGTCTGCTTGGAAGCTTTCCACAGTGCTATTCCTTCCAAGCCTGGTGCCCAGTCCGGGCCTCCCTCCAAGCCTTCTGCCCAATCCGGGCCTCCTGCCAAGTTATCCGCCCCATCCAGGTTGTCTTCTGCCAAGGGTGTCCTGCCCGAGTCCCCAGGGACGTATGTTCAATCTGAAATGACCTAGTCTCATGCTAACCCGAAGTCATTCTCTGTTCCAGACTCCCAACCACCTACCTTCAATGGGGATATTCGGCAATTTAATGACTTTATTAAATTTTGTATATCTTATTTTCCCTCTGTGACCGACCTCCTTGATCCCTGATGAAAGCAAGTGTTTTACATGTTAGCCAACTTTACAGGGGATGCTCTGGAATGGGCAAAGCCGTTAATTGAAACCCAAGATCCCATCCTGTCTGATTTGCAGCTTTTTACTGATGCCGTGATCGAAAAATTTGCACCAGCAATAGCCAATTTCACTCTCAGTGCTTCATCTATGCCACCTGTTTTATCTCCAGCTACTCAAACTTTGCGGTCATCTTTTTCTAGGCTCCATTTCCAGCATCCCTCTATAAGCCATAAAAAGTGAAGAAGAAGAAGAAAGGTTCTTCTAGATCTCAACTCTCTTCTGGCGTGGTCTCTATATCCTTTCCGTCCTTGCACGAGGACTTCACTACCACATACCCAATTCTGGACTATGACTGACTTTTCTGACCATTCCCAGTATTTGTGCGCCTGGAATCTGCCCTTTATGGAGGGGGTAATGTCACGTTTTGCACTCTGCAGCTCCTGTTTGCAGGTACTTTGTTGGATCTTATGTCTTCCTTGTAGTATAACTGCCCACCAAAGTGGTTCTTGGACTGTTCTTACCTGCTTCATTATTGCTGGGAGTTGTTACACCTGCTTCTGGCCTATATAAGCCTGCCTGTTCCAAGCAGCCTTTGCCAGATCATCAGGTCACTCTATCTGATGAGAAGCAATCCTTGATTCCTGGTTATTTCATCTCAGCTCTGTGTTCATCACTGCTGTATATTAGATTTCCCTAATCTCTGCATACCTGTGGCACAATCCGTGGTAAACTGCTACTCATCTCTGCTGTATGTTCATCACTGCTGTGTATTGGATTTACTTAATCTCTGCAAACCTGTTCCACTACTCGTGGTAAATGCTACACCTGTCATCCAATCAACCTGCATCACTGACTACTGTGTTATTCGTTCCACTATTTGTGCCTGCATCACTGACTATTGTTGCTTATTCCATTGTATGAACTTTAGTTACATTACTGCCTTACCAGTCTTGCATCTTGAACCAGTGTTATCTGTGTTTTCTAATAAACCACTACATTCACTTATCCTCTCTCCATGGTCTTTCCTTGGGAACCCTGACAATAGTCAGACATAGCATTGGTCTCTGAGATAGACATTGGATAAACATGGCCACAAGTAGGAATTTTGCCAGGAAGAAGGTCAATGCCACAATCCTAGACAACATGGGGAAGAAGTTGCTATATGTTCATTGAAAATATCAACAAAATGATGATAGGGAGGTGGAAGTTCGGATTCTTGTGTTATGCAGGAAATGGGCAAAAAGTTGGGGGAACTACCCTTTGTTGACAACGGTCGTGGCAATGCTTACTCCAAGAGAGAATTTGAGAGGTATGCCAGTCAAGGGTAAGAGAGGGGATTTAAAGCCATGGAATTCCCAAGACAACCAGAATAATTGCTATGAGAATAGCAAAGAAGGGGATGGTTTCCTCATAAAGTGCGCCAATCAACATGGTTAACAGTAATATTGAACTAACCCACTGGTAATTTTACTTTAATCAATGGCAGTAAGGTAAATGCTTTATATAATAAAGATTTTCTTGAATGTAGCCAGGAAGTTATTATAGTTATATAGTAAAGGATCATTTCATTCCCACAAGGGAGATGCACAAGCAAGAGCCTGTACAGATAAGAGAAAAATTATATGCGCCACTTTGGCCTTCTCGGATGGGAAGTTCCCTGGTAGGAGTTCAAATGATTGGCACATTGATTCAAGAACCCACTACATAGCTTGGCATTATCATCAAATTTAGGGGGTCTAGGAATGCACAGCTGAGAAGAGGCTGCCTGAGGAGGAGCATGTATAATTGGTTCATCCTGCAAAGCCAAAGTATTCTGTAGGGTATCAATCCGTGTAGATAATCGCTGATGAAATGTTAGGAGGTGTTCCTGGTTTGATTCCTGCTTTTCAATTCTCCCCACGAAATGAAGTAACAGGTTGTTGGGAGAGGGATTTTCAGCAGAATCCATAATCCGGTCAGAGCAAACTGCAGCAAGAAGGTTTGGATTCCCTCAACTGCCTCCTCTTGTGCCTGGTCTGTTTAACCCTCCCTTAGGATGTAAGCTCGCTTGAGCAGGGCCCTCTTCCCTCCTGTCTCCTTACCCGTTCTTCTGCTCCGTGTCTATTGCATCTGCCTGCCTGGAGTTTCTGAAGTATTGGTACTTTTGTTTACTGTTCTGTACTGTTATACCCTGTATAGTCTACTGTTTGTACTATGTGCGGCACTGCGGAAACCTTGTGGTGCCTAACAAATAAATGATAATAATAATAATAATAATAATAGTGTTAGCCAAGATTGATGCTGGCTTGCTGGCGTTAAGTCTACTGAGTTCCCTGATTATTCACCAAGAACAGCCACAAGGCAGGATGGGCTTCGCTGCCAGAAACTAACAGGTCGCAGCCTTGTGGTCTGTCTCAAGACGTAACACGGAAGTGGGAGAAATGCAGAGCCAAGGTAGGAGCAGGAATACTGGAAGAAATCAGAAGAATATTTGGAGCAGGTCATAAGCTGGGAACTGGCACACAGGTGGGCGATTGCAGTACAGAATCAGTCCAAAGTGCCAATCATCTCAATAGTATCAGCTGAAAAAACTAACTTAAATCAAGAATTTGTGTGAATTCTGCTATATTTGTTTATTGTAACTTTTTATACCATATTTGAGTTAGTTGTTTCAATTGATACAATTGAGGTGATTGGTGCTTCTTATTGTTTTTTTTTTGTTTTGATATTAATGTGGTGTGGAGGGAGCTGGCACCCCCACCCCCCATAAGGAGTCGACTTTCACTGTGTTGCTTTTCAAATTTAGCACCTAGGATAGTTAGTTTGGTTTTTGAAGGTCAGAAGACAAGCCAGTAACAAAGAGTTAATGAGCATATATTCCCATTCTGGCAGCTCTATACAGTGTGTAAAAAAGAAATGTTTGGGGTTCCCCCTTCTAATGATATTAACGCATTTGCTGCCAGCCTAGTGCTGTTTACACCAGAATTGTGGGGTGGGGAGAATCCTGGGGTCCCCCCGATTTCATAAAAACCAGAAAATAGACAAACCTGCCGGGGCTGGTGGCACTATAGCCGGTAAACCCACATCAGGGAGTCCCCCTAGCATAATGACAAACCAAACACAATTTACTTTGTGGAACTGCAAGTCCCAGAGAGCCCGTGCTGCCATTAACAGTCTGGGTATGCTGGTGCTTATAGAACTACAAGCACCAACATGCCCATGACTGACAGAGCATGCTGGTACTTGGAGAACCACAAGTGCCAACATGCCCTGAGACCCAGGGCCCACTGAGACATGTAGTTCCACAAAGTAAAAATTAAATAGAACACACCCCTTTTTGTCACCACATTAGTTTAATAAAAATAAAAAGTTAACTAAACGATAAATAAATCAAAATCCTTGCTTAAACCATAACTTTTTAATAAAAATAAAAAATCCCCATATACTTACCATCTGATGCCTTCGGGCCTGATTCATTAAGAAATTGAGTACGTTTTCTTACTTAAGTTTTCTGGACAAAACCATGTTGCAATGCTACAGGTGCAAATAAGTTTATTATTTTGTACATAAGTTAAATACTGACAGTTTTTTCATGTAGAACACTAATTTGTACTCCTTGCATCGCAACATGGTTTTGTCCAGAAAACTTAAGTAAGAAAACTTACTCAATTTCTTGCCTAAGTTTCTTAATTAATCAGGACCTTCATCTCTAAGCGATCCACTCTTGAAAGCTTTTAATCCAGATTGCTTGAAACCATAATAATCCCAGGTCCTCTAGTCGTCCAAAAAATATCATCCAAGGTCCAAAGGTAGTTGAAAAAATTCTAAGGACACTGCTTGGCAAAAAAATAAACCATTAAAGTAGACAATGCTAAACTATTATCCTCTATGGAAGATCAACTCGGCGCAGAATTAAATATTAACAGACGCAAGGTTTATATATGAGCTAGGGCAGGGGTTGACAACCTTTTTCTATTAGTGTGAAGCCTGGCTAAAATATATATATACATATATACACACAGTATATATATAATATTGAATTATTTCCTATTTTATGATACTAATATCAAGATAATATTAATAGTAATGGGACAAACAAATAGGGTCAAATTAGGACTCGGTGCCTGTATGTTTTTTTACTAAGGCTTAGACATTGTACAGGCACTGGGTTCTAGCATTGTCCCCTTAATAGCAGCAATATACCTCTCGCCATTTTAAGTGACGTCCATAACAGTGCCGGCTTGTTTTGCTGTCGGCTTTTTGATCAAGCTTGCCGGAAATGTTCTCTGTAAGTATTTCAGTTAGTCTCTATTTTCAACATGTCTACATTAAAAGAATTAGCATTTTCATGTCAATTTATGTGTTGTCGGTATTTTAGTAGTCGCAATAGCGACTACCACCGAGTTCAACAGGCAGAAACAAAATATCATTCTTTCTCCAAAGCAAGATTCAGGGGCAGACAGAAGTCAAGTGGAGACTAATTTCCAAAGTAATATTTGTTAACAGACAGGAAACAAAAGTAATGCAGGTTAACAGAAGCTGGGAGTCCAGGTACCAGAAGGATAGACTATCACCAGCACTGAAGAGATAGTGAGAGCAAAATATATAGTGCTTGATTGAAACACCTGTCCAGGGCCGGACTGGGACTAAAAATCAGCCCTGGCATTTAAAGCACATAGGCCCAGCTCTGTTCCAGATTAATAATAATTACAGTACATTTTGCAAAGCTCATTGTTATATGGTGTCCCGTGAGATATTAATGTATTACGTGCAGCTTGACTCTCTATTTGCAGCATAGGGTGCACCAATATCAGATAATGGTATGCACAGGACTGGCAAGAGAAATTTGGGGCTGGGGTACAGTGAAATTTTGCCCTCCCCCACCCCCACAGGTGCACAGGAAGAGAGATGTATACCGACGCGCAGCGGCGTCGGTGAAGGGGTGTGGTCGCATAATGTTGGGGGCGTGGTCAATATGTGATCTAGCATAACAAATTGGGAGAAACTCAATTGCTGGTGATGTGATACATGGGTATCGCGCAGCCCACATTGCTGGCAATTACGGTAGAAATCTCTGCTTATTTTTCCTTGAGAGGAAAAATGAACAGTGATTTCTGTCAAATTTCAGCCGCAAAGTGGCTCGCGGATGTTCACTTTGCAGCTAATTGAATTCCCCCATTTTGTATTAAAATGGTGTTGCTCTCACCTACCGGTTATTGCAGCTTTCACAACCTGGTACTAGATTCTTGCATAGATCCTGGAATGTTGGGACCTGTTGGAAAATGTATATATGGAAAACCGAGCAATAAGTGAACATCGTACATGACACAGATCACACAGTATAAAATACATACATTATAATAAAATATTACATTTATCACCAGCTACATAACGCCACCCCTCAGACACATCACACCACATCGTACATCATGCTAACCCCCTGCCACATCACCCATCACACCACAATACCCCCCCAGACAAATCACACCATGCCACCCCGCAGACAAATCAGGCTACCACCCAGTCACATTATCATGCCACCCCCAAGGCACATTATTATGCCACACAAGACATATTAAAACCCCCCGAGACACATTATGACACCCCCCCAGCCTGCTGTACTTACCTATGCAGCTGACATCAGAGTAAAAAAAAACGCCTTGCAGAGTGAGCAGGTAAGTTCCTAGTCTCGTGAGATTTGGAGCTCCAGGTCTGCTCTGCAGGCTGCTGGACAGTATATGATGACATACGCTGTCACCACACACTGTCCGTGTACAGCTCCCCCCAGAGTTGGATTAAGGCTTTGGGGGGCCTGGGGCACTTAAGACAGGGGGCACTATGGTCTAAAATTAAGAGCATAGTATCATAATTCACAAAAGAGAGAGTTACTAACTAATACACAATGTAGAAAAAATTTACCATTTAGTTGCTTATCAAAAATTATTAAAATCAGAATTTTGAGGTTCAGGTTCAGTTAGGTGGCATCAATATTATTATTTATTATCATAGATTTCTAAGGCACCACAGAGCCATACCGTAGGGAAAATAGTACATTCATAAAACAGGGACTTGAAAACAAAGGATATGGAGGACCCTGCTCATTAGAGAGGAACAAGAGGAGCGAGTGTTGTTCAGATTGGAGATTATGACAGTTGTGAGGGTGCATTAGTGTGAATAGTGTTTTCAAGGATAAGGTCACCTCTAAAAAAAAGATAGGTTTTCAGAGAGTGTCTAAAGATTTGAAGACTGTGGGAAAGCTGGATTGAGCGTAGTAAGGAAATCCATAAGTGGGGAGCAGCACAAGAGAATTCTTGTAGGCGGGAGGGAGAGGTGGCATTGGACATGGTTGCACAGGGGAAAAATAGATACTGGGAAATGGTAGAAAAAGGTGAGGAGATACATGTGATAATAGGGGCAAAGAGAGACAGACACATAAAGGGGGCGAAGGAAAGGACAGACACCCACAATGCGAAGACAAAGAGACACAAACACAAAGGGTATAGTGGTGGGGTTAGAGGGTGCACATCGTATGTATACAATAAGGCCATGCACTGTCTATATATGGCATTGTGCAATCCTTTGGGCAGAGGAATGGAGGTGGTCCTGCTGTTGCCACCTATGCGGTCACCCTGACTGACTGTGCCTTGAGCAGCTAGTGTGTTTTACAGAACTGGCAGAGCCCCAGAAACAAAAATATACATATAGCAACCCTGGGTGGTAGTGCAGCTCTAAAACCAACATTTTAAGAATATCACTAACCCCAGCTTACAAACAACCCTGACGGATTATACAGATCATATACAGCTTTAAATACTGGAGACCAATAACTTCATAATAATCAATATCAATAACAAGTTTATTCTGACTTATAAAGTAAAGCAAAATAGATATAACTGTATATTTCAATATCTCAATAGTTCAGTGCTAAATGACCATTATAAAAATGAGCTAATCAGTTATTTCTATGTCTTAGTGTTTGCTCATATATAAAAAGAATGCCATTTCCAGATGTTTTTTGTGCAGTATATTACAGTCCTTTTTTTTTTTAAGTTACTTTACCTGTTGTATGCTCCAGGCTTCCTCCTTCAGACATTGCAGGTGGTCCTCGGCAGCATATAGTTCCACCCTGCCATGTACTTGGCACTCGAACGCCGGCTCCTTCATTTTTTAAAATGGGTGCCCAGTTCCTGGACCGTGCCCCCTGTTACTCTCCCCCCCCCCCACTCGCGGATGCATGTGCGATCGCAGGTGCGCCACCTGCTGGTGGAAAAAAAGGACTTTTTTTTTTTTTTTTTTTTTTTTAAACACTGCTTGCCCCGGCCCATTTAGCCATCGGCATGCCAGAAGTGCCAGATGGACAGTCCGGCCCTGCACCTGTCTCATTGCTATAACTCACACACTCAGCTGCAGGTACTAAGCATTCAAAGATGCCAATGCCCAGGGCAGAAGTCAAAAATAGCCATAGTAACAGGAAAACATGAAATTGCTCAGAGAATTGCACAGCCATGCAGAAACCGAGATCTAGCTCCGAGCAGTCATGTCCTGATCAGTAAATGAAAAAAGGTGTCAGATTATCGCTCCCACACACCCTAGGGGGTTGTTTCATCTCCCCCCTATATTTAGGAAATATTTGGAAAGATATCGGAGGTAGAAATCGTGGAGGGTATATTTGTTTCATATAGTGTAATTCTGTACATTGGGGCATAAGTCAAATTCAAGATGGTATATTATATTAGTTGATGGACTAATATAATAAGTCAAATAATTGTATACACTATGTAGATACAGTTTTGTCTCATGTGGGTGTGGATTTAATGCACTTTTAGCCATCTAATGAATATGATGAGTGCCCACCAGAGCCATAAATTTAATTTGCTGTGGAAAACCAAATGTACATACACTATATGGACAAAAATATTTTGCCACACCTATTAATTATTGAATTGAGGTGTTTCAAATAGACTCGTTGCCAGAGGTGTATAAAATCAAGCACCTAGCCATGCAGTCTCCATTTTCAAATATATGTGATACAAAATGGGTCATTCTGAAGAGCTCAGTGACTTCAAGGGTGGTACTATGATAGAATGCCACCTTTGCAATAAGATGGTTCGTGGCATTTCATCCCTGCTGGATATTCCACGGTCAACTGTAAGTGATATTATTAGATAGTGAAAGCATTTAGGAACAACAGCAGCTCAACCACGAAGCGGAAGACCAGGTAATATCTCAGAGCAGGGTCAAAGATTGCTAAGGCGCATGGTGCGTAAAAGGTGCCAATGCTTTAATCTCATAGAAGAAGCGTTCCAAACTTTCACTGGCATTAATGTAAGCACAAAAACTAAATTTGTGTGGAGTCCCCCCAATTTTCATGCAACCAGCTCTAGGCAAACCAGTCTGGGGTGGGTGGCCCCTGCCGCGTGTCCTCCTGCCATAATGACAACCAACACCAGGCTGTTCAGCACTGGGCTGGATTACCTAGGGAATGGGGTCCACTGACACAAACGAGCGCCTCCCCCCTCTAGGAATAACCAGCCCAGTGCTGAAAGCACTAGGGCTCTTCCTATCCAAGTGGGTTGTGGGTAGTAAGGTAATATCAGCGATAATAAAGGAAAAGAAATCTAACGGACGACATTTTGTTTTGTGGAACTACAAGTCCCAGCCAGCCCTGGCTAACCAGACCAAAAGAATAGAATCCAGCCACGAGGTCTATTTATAGTCCGCTGGGATTTTCCACGCTGTCATGGGTATTCCCCATACACTATAAATAGAGCTCGCTCTTGATTTCTATTCATTAGCGTCGGTCTGTCTGTGCACTGTACAAGCAGAAGTTGCGTCATTTGTAAATTGGGTTTCTTATTTTATTCAAGCATGTTTCGGATTTGGATTTACAAATATGGGGGCCCTTGTTGCCTGAAGATAAGAAGACTGCAAGCAACTAGGGGGTTTTGATGAAAAGAAGAATAGAAGATATTTATAAGCATGGATATTTGGATCTATAATTATTAGGGACATTTTCATGCATGGACATTTGGAATTATAAATTATTTGGGACATGATTTTTAAACACATTTGATTAAAAGCTGCTCACAAAAGAGGAAGAATTCAGATCGGTAAGTATATTGGGTTTTTATTATTTTTAATAAATTTTAAGTGGTATGAATGAGGGTCTTTAGTGTATTCATTAGGGTTTTATTATTGTTATTAAAATGTTGTGGTTTTAAACAGAAATTGTGGCTTATTTAACATTTTGTTTTGTGGTACTACAGGGCTTAGTTACGCATGGGTGTCAGGGCATGTTTGCACTTGTGGTTTTCCAAGAGACAGCTTGCCCTGGCTGCCATGGGTATGCTGGTGCTTGTAGTTATACAAGCATCAGCATGCCCACACTGTTTAGGGCAGCCATGGCTGGCTGGGACTTGTAGCCCCACAAAACAAAATGGTGCCAGTTTGTTTTTTGCCTACATTATCGCCAATATTACCTTACTAACCACAGCCCATGGGGGTAGGAATAGCCCTAGTAATTTCAGCACTGGGCTGGTTATTCCTAGAGGGGGGACCAACTGGTTTTTTTTTGGCGGACCCCACTCCCTAGGGAATTCAGCCCAGCGCTGAACAGCCTGGGGTTGGTTGTAGTAATCGAAGGAGTACCCCTGCTGCGTGTCTCCTTGCTATAGTGCCGACCACCCCTGGCTGGTTTGCCTAGTGCTGGTTGTATGAAAATTGGGGGAAAACCACGCACATTTTTCACTGATTTTCACATAATCAGCTGTAGGCTGGCAACACTAGGGTTAATAGTGCACGGACAGGAGGACCCCACGCTTTTATTTTTCGGAACATTTATCTATTTTTAAAATTTTGACAGCCGCAGGGACCTGCGGCTCTATAGACTGGGGCAGTGTAACAGTGATGTGTTTACTAATCACGCAGCTAGGAAGCAGGGTGTTGTCTATGGAATTTTTTAACCTAAACACAGGAGGGTTTGTTAAACACGGGAGAGTTATCTAAACACGGCCGTGTTTGATATTGCAGTAAATCGCCAGAGATGACCAGTGATCTTGAAGATCAGAGTAAAAATGATAAAAAGCGTCCTGTCACACACACTGTCGCCCTGCATCAAATATATATATTATAGCTTAACATAGAGGTGCTATATAAATAACGGCAGTCAGCGGTAGGGTACCTGCTCCCTGGACCCAGTGTGTCCTTCTCTGAGGAATTGATACTCCCAGGGAAACCAATCTCTTTTCAGCTTCAGACCAATGTCAGGACCAGACATCAGATAAAATATATGTGGATGTAATGAGATTCTCATCCCTATATTTTCTGAATACAGGAGTAGCTCATATTATAACATAGGGCTACTGAGATAAGAGAGAAAAGTATAAATGGAATATTATTAATTGTCTAGTTATATAGGTGTTACTCTCCCTGACCACCTACCGTATATACCCGTGTATAAGCCGAGTTTTTCAGCACATTTTTGTATGCTGAAAAAAGCCCCCTCGGCTTATACACGGGTGAACTTACCTGGTGTCCGGTCCCTCAGTTGTTAAGTTCCGCTTTAAGGTAAGACACTCCGTTAAAAAAAAAAATAGAGAGATTTTTTCAGCCTTTTCCTTCCCCCGCAGTGGAACGCATGTGTGTTCCACTGACAGGAAGTTCGGCATTTGGAAAGCAAACTAGTGAAATTTGGTGGAGATCTTGAGCCAGGTTCAGGGATCTGTGAACTACTCAAACACTGGCTGGGTTCCGGGAGTGTAGAATCATGGCATTCTCATTTCTTAGGCTTGTATGGGGTCAGATTGTGACACTTTATGTTTGAAAGACATCTGTCTCTGATATATGCTCCTCCGTGACTGGAAGGGTTTGCATGGGTTATGGAAAACTCTCCTAATAACATAACTGCACATAAAGTGACATCAAAGTCCAAATGTGTAGATGGTGCAGTGGGAGAGTGTGTAGAGTTGAACTCTAAGCTATTGTAGCAAATGCTATTCATAGAAACAGGCAAGGCAGGAGATATGCTAAACAGTAGACTGAGGTGTGAAAGTATAGGATACCTGTTATGAGCCTCAGCGGTGCTCCAAGTCGTGGCAGCTCGTTGTTTACATGTGTCCTGCTTCCCAGGCGATGCTATGATGACCACAATGTCACTTCATTCTCATCCGAGCCATCTCCAAGGCAATGGCCGGGAAGCTCTGTACATTAGTGCTGCTTCCTGACATTAGGGGACAGCCGGAAGCATGTGCAAATACTAATAATAAATTATTCAGCCATGACTCTGATTATATTGGACTGTTGCCCTAACGTTTTGATGGTGGGTATTACTATTTAAGGAATGCTCCCTACCGGTCATAGCGTTCTATGTGCTGCACTAATTGCTGATCAGCTTTCTGTTTCTGTGGATAACCTGCTATCTTTGACCTAATTACCTGGCGTGTCACTTTGCTTGCTTTTTGACCTTGGTTGAAATCTGTGTGCCCTGACCTGTGCCTGATTTTTGGAATACCTGCGTTTGCAACCTGCCCTGACCTTTGACAGCACCAAATAAATAGTTAATACCCATACCAATACCATAGACGCTTTGAGAGGAAAATAGAGAAACTGTGCTCTCAGGAGGGTATAACCCAGATATAATTGTTAATAAATTATTTTAGGGGACAATGCAGAACAGGATCAAAAGTAGGTCTGGTTAATACCTAAAAGACAGGGATTAAGTTGTTAGGATCTGGAAGAAGGGAAATTGGTATCAGTCTTCATGGGTCTTAATCCTTGATCTTGGGGAAGGTAGTGCTGTCTGGTGAGCCACAGCAGCAGCTATAATCTCAGCTCTTATCTTTAGAGTACTTTTATCTCATCAATTAGCCTGAACATGCTCAGTTCAACCCACCACCCACTTCCTGTCTGCAGCAAATCCTCTCCATTCTGGTGATTTATAAGTCAGGCAATCAGATGTATAAGCTGCAATATTATTGTACTTCCCAGCCTTGATCCAGCATTTCTCTGACTCCTCATTTGATCCCTCAGGTATGAGCCTGGCTATCCCTGATGATCATACCAGCTCTCTCGCCCTTGCTTTTACTATGGTTATTCCATATTCTTTGACCCCAGCATCTACCATGGATCAATCTAGCTCCAATATCTTGACCACCATTATGACCCTGCTCACTGATCATTGCACTGCTCCTTGCCACTGGAATACTTTACCTCTATTGAACTAAGAAGGACTTAAAAGTTCTGCATCTTCATACTACACCATACATGACTGTAAGCTACGTTTGGTGCAGCTGAAGCAACCAATAATACTTAGAAAGAGAAGTAAGACACTATTTACTGGTTTGTAATGAAGTCACCTAAAGCAAAAGTTATTACTATAAGTATATTTTATGTATATACTAAAATAGATCAGAAAAACCTGTAAGCTAGACTTTACATGGAATGCACAGTATTAATTTGAGAGGGAGAGGGAGAAACTCTTGACCCTGTAGGTTGTGCTCTTCTCTTGAGCTGATTTGGCAGTGATCCTCATTGATACCCATAGGGAATGAGGAAGCTGTAGATGACAGGTTGGAATGAGGTGGTTCACAGACTACTGGACTTGTAGATGAAAGGGGCAGATAATTAGCACTGGGGGAAAAGTTGAGCTCCCAACAATCATAGGTGAGATACTGAGGTGTTCTGTTGTGTCCCATACAGGTTGGTATATTTTTGTATTATATATATCATTATCATATGGCCGTAGATACATATCTGACTATACAGTATAAATTAAAGGCCAGGCCTTGAGCTGTGGAGCCCTTTGGAGGAGCAAGTGGCTAGTGACATTGATCCCGTAGCCCTAGCAGACATTGAAAGTACACTGATGGGGAGCTAGGCTGATATAAGTCCTGTTGGCCAATTCATATCTAATTTCAGCATCCTTTGGCACTAAAACTGATAAAAATGATTAACATTTTATGTCAAAACAGAGTGTAACTGGCCTATAAAAATGGCCACTGAGCTCCATTTTTGTTGTATTCATACTTTTCTGTGTGTATTGTAAAATGGTTATTTGATCAAAGGATGGACTGAGACATCTCCACATATTATGCCAGGGTAATGTCTCAGATGCTTCTGCACATGAGTGAGAATACATTATTTCTTATCAGTAATGTACCAATAGCAAGTGTGTAAATATGTTTATACCCTTATATGTAGATTCCTTTGTTCTCCGAGTATAAAACTGGAATGCAGCCAGAGAGACCTCATGACTGAACCTTGATGAAGAAAGGTGCCTATTGTTTTTTCAGCTTTCGTGTGAAAGAGGGGTTCTGGAAATTGACTGTTACCTGAACATATTGGAAGCTAAGTATTTGATTTCCTTTTTCTTTTATGGTAAACATCACAATAAATCTTGCATACATGAGTCATTAACTCTTTGAAACTGAAAGAACCTCATTCAACCTGGAACATTTAATGGCACTGGTCGGCAGGGTTTCAAAAGATTAATCTCTGTTTGTAAAAGATTTCTGAAAGGTCTAGAAGACATTGTATTCTCTGGCTCACCTAAGAGTGAGCGAGAATTATGGTATTATAGTACATCACATTGTTTTGTGTCTTTGGCTCACTTGAGAGTGAGGGAGAATTATGGTATTATAGTACATCACATTGTTTTGTGTCTCTGGCTCACCCTGCAGTGAGAAAGATTTATGATCAGCTAATCACACTGATGGTTTGTTTGTTTGTTTGTTTGTTTTTCTGTCGTACTAGAAACATGTTTTGTAAAGGGAGAAAAAAATGGTAAATTTGAAAAAGTAATACCTGCATTGAGTAATTGCAAACTTTGGAAAAAATGCAATTTTTTTTTAAAAAACTGTAAAAAATGTGGTCAATTGCTGCAAAGAGGGAAAGAAAGGAAGCAGTGAATTATTGCATGCAGACATTCAAACAGTTCAAGCTTATGTGAATATTGTGATTCAGTGGGAGTCTGCAGAGGAATGCCGTTCAGAAATGAGGGGGGTTTGTTTTACCCATAAAGACATTTTAAGAGCTAACATGCTGTCTGTGAGAGGAGAGACTTATCTAGCAAATGAATACATATGCACTATAGATAAGGAAGACATAGATTCCAAACAGATATGTGAAAGTATGGTTTTAGAAGATTCTGTTGGGGAAATGTTAGGTGAAGAATTGTCAAGTAATGTATTGCAAACAAAGAGTGATGTGTTTGGCAAGAATGCTGTGACTTGTGAGATGGGCAGTGCTGCTGATTTCAGAATGAGTCAGAACAAGGAAATGAAATGGCGTTTTTCAAGGGGGCTATAGTGGGTGATGATTACATAGGAGTGGCTTACCAAAATCACGTCACTCCTAAATTCCTTGCGGTACTCACAGCCGCCGTGGCTCGCTTCTGGCTCCCCCTGGCATCCCGGCCGTCACCTTGATGACCGGGACGTCATGCGGCCCGACGCTTCTTCTGTAGCGCTGCGTCCCGGCTGTGCTGGAAGCCGGGACGCATGCGCGCAATAGGCAGCCTGTGGGCTTATTGATGAAGGGGGCTTGGCCCAGTGATTACTACTTCCTGTGGGCCTTTACAGATCTGGGCTTTGATTGGTGGCCACCAGTATTTAGGGCAGTGAGGTCTGCAGCCTCACTGCGTTTCCCAGTTTTGTCCTGTGGATATTGAGATCGGATTGCCTGTGTATAACCCCTTGCCTGGATTTGGACCTTGCCTGTGTTTCCTGTGACCCCGACCTTTGGCGTGATTATCGATTTTCCTGTTTGCTCGTGACCCTTGACCTGTTCTTTGGATTCCCTGTCTGCTGCCGGCCCTCGACCCTTGCCTGGACCTCACTCCGCTTTCCTGGGTTCTCCCCAGCCGGTACGCACTTCACGACCCTCTGTCAGTCTGCGGCCCAGTCTGTCCCCACCACTAGGGGCTCCAGTGAACACCTGACTGGCAGAGTAGATCCTGGGTTGTGCTGTACCGGCTAGATGGGTTCCTAACAGTTTGTAAGACTGAAGACTACCCGTATGAGGGAATTACATTTACATGGCACAAAACTACTAATAGTGTCACTGTTGAGTTTAACAATGAAACACATAAACAAGATGTGTTTTATGAGCAGACCTTTATTGCAAAAAATGTCCACTGGCTAACTGATAATGGTGTAAAGAAGGTTGAGGAAAGCACAGTGATGGGGATGGGTAACACACTGATGTTGACCAATGTTTCACACACATCAAAGCACAATAAACATGCAACAACACACACACTGATTGTGGAAGTATCTGATAACAGAGAGCAACAGACAATTACAGACACATTGGCTGGGGGATTATTTAGTGATAAAGTTGTGGATTTTGTGATTGGTAATGAAACTCACACCCCAGTGTATTTCCTGATAAAACCAAATCAGTCAATGATTTTTTTTTTTTAAATCCAGTATTTTTATTGGAATTTTTCAAGATACAAACATAACAATCAACAAAAAGAAAAGAAAAGAAAAAAAACAAACAATCGCATACATATCAGAATTAAATGACGTAATTTACAGGATTTCAGTAAGGTATAATAACACATATCAGTCAATGATTTTAAAACAGCTGAAAGATGCACCGTTACCAACGTCAACCGCACAATCTGTCATGTCTATTGCTAAACAAGTCAAAGAAGACATGCTAACTGTGCACAGCAAAGTGGCACAGACACAGACTTTAATACATGGAAGATGGTACTCACAGGAGAGAGGACGTATGAAAGGAGAAGATCCCCATTTTGTACATGATGTACCAGAGCTCCTTGCAGGACTAGTTAAATTTAAACAAACGTTGCCAATAATACCAGAACTATTTATCTTGGATTTCTCTATGAGCACATCTCTATGCTGGAGATTTTTCGAGACAGAGCAATTTCTGGAACAACAAACTAATAAAGAACTTGTGTGGACTTTTGTTACAGAAGCCACCTTTACAGACTGTCAGACATCAGACAGGAGTAGAGGGGCTAGCCAATTGGTTGCACCCAAGGCTGTTTACCAAGTCGTTGAACAGACTAAAAGCCCTGTAAATCTTCCGGAACTGGAAGAACAACATGGGACATGCTGCTATACATACTTATCTCTTACTATGGATCAGGGTTTCTGTGGATGGATCCCCCTGGCCTATCACACTGACAAGAGCTGCAGGGTAGCAGGCAGAGCAGTGGTACCAAAAAGGCTGGGTCCAAACCTCAGAAACAGCCGGGAACAGATTACATTTTGGGCCTAATCTGTAAAACATATGATTATTAGCATGGAAGATATTTTCAAGCAGGTCTTTGAAGCAAGTGATGTTTATTTGCAGTCACACTGATTGGAGGTACCATTGCTAAGGTCAGATGAAATCAGAAGAACAACATTTAATACAATGTAGTGCTGTTTTTATACACATTTGAACACAGCCTCACTGGGTAAGCCAGCCCCCTTGAGGTCTGGGCTGTTTTTAGAACCAGGATGTAACCTGTTTACCAAAACATGGATTTACATGTATGGCAAAGCTAACAATATTTATACTTATCTGGGATATCCTAAAACCTTGCTGTGATTTCCTGCATCTTATTTCAGAGGCGGGAAATCTACGAGCAAGTAAAAGGGTCTAATTAACATAAATCCTTTCTTCAGACAGTTGCAGAATACACATTCCCAAAGAAGCCCAAATAAGCCATATCCCCATATCACAATACACAAAAGACTTCCATCCACATGGAATTATTGTATCAGATAACTACCTCCAGAAATAATGGATCTCTTCTAGCAAGGTTAAACAAGAAACAAATTTCTTCCCCTGGTCTCAGAAATAAGGATTTCGTATATCAAAATATACACAATATCAAACATAATTGCATTGGCAATTATATGAATAAGCGCCCTGCGCTATTTCCTTTAAATACATTTATACCATAAGTTATATTTAAGTGATCCAGTCACAAACATATTTAATCTAGCGTATTTCTCCGTGATTCTTTGTGAACTTACGAAGTCCAGGGAGCCTCATGCTGCATGTGTATGTGAATTAAGTGTGAAACTTTAATAAGTGGTTTTGGTGAACGTAAGGGCACCATAATAAATCCTTTGTGGTAGCAGAAAAGGTGTATTCATTGTTAATTCACTAAGATCACGCCAGTCACGGCCAGCTGTTCTGATTGCTAAAATTGGGACAGGCTGGACACTCGTCACAATGACAATTTGGATTAATCACTTTCAGCCAGAGAGTGGAGAAGTGCTATACTGTATTGACAAACACAAATACTTTTGAGATTTTTACTTTTGAAACTTTAGAGAAATGACACGAAGTACAATGGTTATTTATATTTCTTACCACACGCAAAACTGGCTATGTGGATGAGTGAATGTTTTGTGTAAGAACTAGAAAGGTTTAAATATATACAAATTGGGTTTTTAGAAAGGCAGCATATGTTGTGTTAATTGGGGTGTTGTAAGAGCTTGAACTTTTAAGAGGTTACTGTTAGTTATATCTGATGCACAAAACACAAACATTTATAATCAGATTGTTTTTGAAGAAATGTTTAGAGTGATATATACAACGAAGATGTTACAGTAGTGGTATACTGTATCCTGTTTATTAGAAGGTATTAGAACTATAGAATTATAATACATGTAAAGCAAATGTATATTTGTTATTTTAGCAGGATTATGAGGTATCAGGAGTAAGGTGTGGATTTTGCAGCATGGCACTGAAAGGCAAAGGGGGAAATTATATCTATAGGGCATTTGTTATGTCTGCATAGATGTTGAGACTCACCCTATTTTCTCTTTCCTTTCTCAGGACGGACTATTGAGATGGATGAAGTTCTTTATGTGAATCTTGAGCCTGCTGATTCCAGTGTTTCCCTGATGGTGCTTTACTACATAAGGGACTAGGCCATAAAGTAATGCACTCATTTATATGCATTACCAAACTGTCTGGCGATTACAGGTGGAAGATTGCTGGACTTGTATGGAATCTTTCCCAGCGCACAATGGGGAGATATTGACTTTGAACGAGACTTATTTTTTCTTTGTCATGCATAAAAATGAAAATTGAGTCACATATGCTGTGATATTACAGGTCAAAATTAGGCTACATGAAGGACTGAATGTGCCCAAGTGCTAGGGAGCTGGCACCTTGTTTAGTATGAATGATATATTTGTATGAGTACCAGTATCAAAAAAATACACCCATGTAATTTTCTTCAAGGTATTCAAGCCCTTTATCATAACCCATCCTCCTCGGTGTCGACAAATGGCTTGAGCTCATCCGTGTTTGACATTAACAATGGGACGAGACAAAGGTGCCCTCTCTCCCCTCTTATTTATGCACTATGTATTGAACCACTTGCTTCTCGGAGCCGACTGAACCCAGATGTGAAGGGAATCCAGGTTAAGAGTAGACAATACAAGATTTTCGTTTTTTGCAGATGATGTGCTCCTTACTTTAGCATCACCTCAAACCTCCCTTCCTAACCTATTTGCGGAACTGCAAAATTTTGGTCCTCTCTCTGGTTAAAAAGTAAATAATTCCAAATCAGAGGCGCTTGCGTTACACCTTTCAACTAACACAAAGAAGTTATTGGAACTTAACTTTGAGTTTCAGTGGCGCCCCCAAGTAATTCGGTACTTGGGAGTCTCTATAACAACTTCCTACGAAACTTTGTTTCAGGCTAATTAACCACCTTTGCTATCTACAGTAAAACAAGACTTATTGACCTGGAATTCTCTTTGCATCTCGTGGTTCGGGAGAATCAACACAATTAAAATGAATGTCTTACCTAGGCTACTATACTTATTCCAGACTCTCCCGGTCAGAGTTCCCGATTCTTTCCTAAGCTCTATCCAATCTATGTGTGGCAAGTTTTTGTGGCAGGGTAAGAGACCCAGACGTAGTAAACTTTGTCTAGCTAAATCCAAATATGATGGTGGCCTGGACCTTCCCTTATTTGACAAATATTAGCAAGCCACACAATTGGCTCATCTCGTTTCTTGGCTCTCACCGGTAGGACTCAAGAAATGGGTGGATATTGAAGAACTGCTGTCCCCAGATATAGGAGTGTGCTTTTTACCCTTGATCTCTGGGAGTATCAGACCAACCTCAGCCACTGTTATCCCCTCCATCCTTTTTACGCTGGAGGTATGGGACAAAAAATATGCTCTGGCCCCCTACCCCTCGCCTCTCACCCAGATGTGGAGACACCCTCGTTTTCCACAGGGCTGCATTAAGGCTTTTGTTTTCCCATGGAGGAAAGTGGGATTAGATCGATTCTTCCACCTGATGGGTGAACACGCACCACGTTCCTTCATAGATATGAGGGAGAGATACGCTCTTTCAAGTAATTTATATTTTCACTATATGCAAATCAAAAGCTTTATACAAGCCCAGACACAATCGTCTAAGTTGCGATTACCAACACCCTTTGAGAGGCATTGCATTTACAGTCCGGGTTGCCGTGGCAATATATCGATCCTGTACAGTTCTCTCGTGTCCTCCTCATCTCCTCCCATGGAACCGTTTGAGCAGGCATGGGAACAGGATCTTGGGGTAACTTTGGGTAAAGAGGGATGGTCGTTCATTCATGAAAGGATTTCAAGGTCTTCTATTAATACAGCCATCCGTGAAAATACATACAAGATTTATACTAGATGGTACATGGTCCCTGAGAGATTATATTCTATCTTCCCCCACACCTCAGATCTTTGCTGGCGTAATTGTGGAGCGGTGGGTTCTTTCCTTTATATTTGGTGGGATTGCCCTCTAGTGTCTAGATTTTGGGATGACGTAATATCACTGGTTCGACAGGTTACCTCAATCAATGTGTCTAAGAATCCACTTTCGGTGCTACTATACCAACCTACCAAAGGCATCACCAAGGCATTGGATAAGCTTATCCATCACATATATAATGCAGCTAAGCTACAAATAGCTAGTGAGTGGAAGAAGGCCTCACAACCTTCTAGAGAGGGTGTCATAAAGAGAACTTGGCACACTGCATCCATGGAATATGTGACAAGTCTTCTCCATGACACAGTTTCCACGTTCCACAAAGTGTGGGATCCTTGGTATAGCTTTAACAACAGTTCTATGCCAGGCCTCTTATAAGCTTTATATGCTCCCCCCCCTCATTTTCTAATCTTTGAGACTCTCTACTCCCCTTACTCTCTTTTTGCTCCTTCTGTTCACCTATCCCCTTTTTTGCTATCATCTTGGCATGTTGGGTTCCCAGACAGAGACATATACCCAACTTGGACTGTCCCTCCTTCCTCCCTCCAGTACCCTCCCCGTTTACCCCCAACAAAAAAGTAAAAAAATTCTGGCAGTTTGTTCTATTCGCTTTATATCTATAATATTACCTGATCTACCTCTGGAAATGGGAAAATTCCTTACTCCTATAATCACCCCGTAGATCTTTAACTCCCAGTTTCCACCTGGAATGTACCATGATGTGAAAACTATATTTATATATTTTTTATTGTCTTTTTGAGTTTTTTTATTTTTTCTACCCGAGTCTCTATATTTTGTATTCTTGGTACTTGTTTACTGTCATTGACGTGTACTGTTGTGCTTTATATTTATCTGCTGTTATAAATAAAAAGTTTTTTTAAAAAAATACACCCATAAAAGTGAGGGTGGATTGTAACAGGCCCATCAAAATGGCCACTGAGCTTCATTTTTGCTGTATTCATACTTTTCTGTTTGTATTGTAAAGTGCTTATTTGATCAAAGGATGGACTGAGACATCTCCACATATTATGCCAGGGTGGTGTCTCAGATACTTCTCCACATGAGCGAGAATATTTATTTCTTATCAGTAATGTACCAATAGCAAGTCTGAAAATATGTTTATACCCTTATATCTAAGTTGCTTCTAATACCCTTTGTTCTCTGAGTATAAAACTGTAATGCAGCCAAGCCAGAGAGACCCTTGCCTCATGACTGGACCTTGATGAAGAAAGGTGCCTATTGTTTTTCCAGCTTTTGTGTGATAGAGGGGTCCTGGAAATTGACTGTTACTTGAACATATTGGAAGCTAAATATTTGATTTCCTTTTTTTTATGTTATATTTATTGTAAAAATAAAGGTAAACGTCACAATAAATCTTGCATTCATGAGTCATTTACTCTTTGAAACCTCATTCAACCTGAAACACAGAGCAAAAGTAAGCACACACTCTGTAGTATACTGTATTCAGAAGGCATTTAATTTTTATCAACCGAAGATTAAAATTAACTAGTTGGCTTAACTATGGTTAATTTAAATTTAAACACCATAGTTCATTAGCTACATTCTCCTTTACTAAATTACAGTAGCAATGAAATTAGATAACCATAAAGCACAGGTTACACAAATAAACTTATATCCATTCGAAAGTTGCTTGATAATCATTGCGTGAAAATGCTAATCTGTTTAAAAAATAATTCACCATATATTGAAAAGTCTATGCTAAAGTTACAAATCGACAAAGTAGATCATTCAAATATAAAATTAAATGCACACATACTCATATTTTTTATCAAATTCTACAATATTAGTTCTATAAAATTCTCCTGTGAATTTCTTGTTCAATGAATCAAACAAATTATAATTGTCTACACATGTCAGGAATAGCAGGGGGCTTCTCTTAGTGCCATTCATTCTGTGCTTGCTTTGCATGTATTGACCTAATTTTGGTACATGTAACTGAAACAACTGTCTCTTTATAATAAAAAGGAAGCCTGGTACGGAAAGTCACAGATTTTTTTTTAATGATTTTTCCATGCCAAAATTATTCTTAGGGGCATATTCAATTGTTGGTGGGTGTTACATGTAAAAGTAATGCGGCGTGTGCACTATTACCGTCATTACGGTAATAGTGCGCGTAAATACCGTCATTACGGTACCTTTCAGCTGCGAGCTGAAATACGGCTTAGTATTACCGTAATAACGATAATACTTTTAACGCTGCGGGAAACTGCAACAATTGAATATGCCCTTTAATGTCAATTGAATTTTATTTATCTCAGCATAAAAACAGTCTTGTAAGTTGTCCATTGTCCTGATTTTAATAATTGTTGCTTATAAACCATTATGTCTGTAAAATTTGCAAATTACAAGTTAGTAATGTGCAAGGGACCATTGTGTTAAATTATAGGCTTAGAAATGTTCTTCATCCTTCAGATTATTTTCTGCTCCTGTAACAAAATGTTGTAAACTTATTAAAAATGAATGGAAACTTTCTTACTACACATATTGATAAGCAAGAACTTAAAAAAATATTGAAGTATAAAGGTCGTCAGAAATAAGAGAAGCAATATGTTTCACCCACTCATGCAGAGATATAGTGAAAGAGTGATTGACCGTACCAACCTACCATCCTACTATTACGATCTCCATTCTTATTTCCTGACCCATAAATCCATAAATAAATTAACAGGTCATCTGGACTAAGCACACATTGTATTCAAAAGACCGTAAGCCAAACTTGAATAAGGCCAATAATTCTAGCCATTGAGTTTTCCCTCATTGGCTTTCAATACCTCTGGCATCATCTTAAGTAAAACTGATGTCATATAGCCAGAATTCCCTCACCACCTAACACATATGCATTTTAGGCTTTTTAAATTCAACCCCTCTTTCATGCAACCAAATGAAAATCCTCTTAATTTACCTTCATCCTGAACATTAATATCAAATGTTAAGATAACACCTTAGCTCGGCGGTTCCCAAAGTGTGCGCCGCGGCTCCCAGGGGTGCCGCGGCGCTGTCACTGGGGTGCCGCGGGCCAGCCAAAAAAAATAAATAAAGAACAGAAACTTACCAATCCACGCGGCGCCGGTACCCAGCAGACTCCTCTCTCCCGCAGCTGTCACTGACGTCGATATTCAGTGACAGCTGTGGGAGAGAGGAGACTGCTGGGTCCCGGCGCCGCGCGGATTGGTAAGTTTCTGTTCTTTATTTTTTTTATGGCTGGTGCGGGGCAGAGTGAGAGGATCCTGGCAGCAGAGGGGGACAGAGTGGCAGCAGAGGGGGACAGCGTGGCAGCAGAGGGGGATAGCGTGGCAGCAGAGGGGGACAGCGTGGCAGCAGAGGGGGACAGAGTGGCAGCAGAGGGGGACAGCGTGGCAGCAGAGGGGGACAGCGTGGCAACAGAGGGGGACAGCGTGGCAACAGAGGGGGACAGAGTGGCAGCAGAGGGGGACAGTGTGGCAGCAGAGGGGGACAGAGTGACAGCACAGGGGGACAGAGTGGCAGCAGAAGGGGACAGCGTGGCAGCAGAGGGGGACAGAGTGACAGCAGAGGGGGACAGAGTGGCAGCAGAGGGGGACAGTGTGGCGGGGCAGCGTGACAGAGGGCTGCAGAGGGGGGCAGCGTGACAGGGGGCAGCGTGACAGGGCAGCAGAGGGGGGCAGCGTGACAAAGGGCTGTAGAGGGGGGGGCAGCTTGACAGAGGGCTGCAGAGGGGGGCAGCTTGACAGAGGGCTGCAGAGGGGGCAGCGTGACAGAGGGCTGCAGAGGGGGCAGCGTGACAGCAGAGGGGGACAGCATGACAGAGGCCAGCAGAGGGGGCAGCGTGACAGAGGGCTGCAGAGGGGGGCAGCGTGACAGAGGGCTGCAGAGGGGGGCAGCGTGCCAGGGGGGGCAGCGTGCCAGGGGGGCATTTTTGCATACAACTAAATAAGTATTTCTGTCCTGACCTAAATACTTATTACAATTATTTGACCCAACTACTTCTAAAACAGGACTGCTCAGTAATTATTTTGGAGGGGTGCCTTGAAAAAATTTGGAGACGCTAAGGGTGCCGCGAACTGCAAAAGTTTGGGAACCACTGCCTTAGCTACATAGTTGAATGTCTATTTAGAAAAATTGATAAAAACCAAGTAGAATTTACTTCCTCGTGGCATTCTAGTGATTATGTTAGGTGAGTGGTGATTTCCTGGGAATATATTTTTGCTCACTCAGGAGTTTAGATTATTTAGAAATTAGATTTTGTAAGCCATTTCTGTAAGTGTATTTCAGCTATCTATGTCTCACCTCCTGGGAAAGTGAAATATATTTTCTCTTCCAGCTTTTATATTGGCCGGGTTATTTGGCAGTGATGCCCATTGTCCTCAATACTTTTTATACTAGCCCTCAAACTCATTGCAATGTTAATTAGGGCTAACAATAACATATCGGGCATTTATCACAAGTTAAGCCTATTTGCAGTTCACAATTTACTCTGGATTACTAAACCCTTGACTATATCTATACAGATTTAAGAATGATCCCCAATCTAGATATATTTTTGTACAGTAGGAATTAAGAACATCATGATAAATGACTATATATTTTACATACAGAAGGCATAACATTGTTTTTCAATGTATTTTTATGAATGTTTATATTATTAATATAATTAATAATATTTTATTTTAGTTCATTCTGATGAGACTTTATGTTGGACATATGCATTGTTCATATCCTGCAGTGTGTTGTGCCTGCCTGCATACGGCATGTGCCGTATAGGCAGAACGTACTTACATCTGTATTCAACTGAAAACTAGAAATGTTTCTTGAGTTCCGCTTGTGCATGAATACTGGCGTATTTGCTTGTAATTGCACTCATTTTGCATTCCTTAATGGATCAGTCCTGTTGTACATAACCCTATATTTCCATCTGGGCTGGATTCCCTGGATTCCCTTTCCCCATTTAATTGGTGGATCCCAGCAGGAATACCTCTTGAATTTCGAAGCTTCCAATAATGTGCTAAAATAGAATTTGTAATTTAATCTAACCTAAGCATCCTTATCTTCCATTCTACCAGCTTAGCAAAAGCAAGAGCTTGGAGGATCCCAACAGTAGTTTTTGAGTTGAAAATTTTTGGTTATCAACATTTATATATATATATATATATATATATATATATATATATATATATCTACTATATAAATGCCTAGTGGCGTGTGTGGAAAAAAAACACAAGCTGCAGCGCCACCTGCTGGACAGAGTTATACATCTATATAAATGCCTAGTGGCGTGTGTGAAAGAAAAAACCAAAGCTGCAGCGCCACCTGCTGGGCAGAGTTATACACTGACCTATATATTTCTTGAAGGAGAAGTGACAGTTGGGAGTGGTTGGTGGTTGTCGGGGGTGACAGTGGGGAGTTTTTAACACCTTAAGTAGCTTGATGAAGGATGTGGCGATGAAGATGAAGGATGAGGTGATGGAGAAAAATGATGAGGTGGTGACATGTGGACAAAACCACGTTAAAAAAGGGCTCTTGCATCGGGAAGTAACGCTTTTCCCTGAGGAGGCCTGGGCTAGGCCCAAATGCATGACAAGAACCTTTTTAAGACCTTAAGTAGCTTGATTTGACTAGAATGCATGAGTATCATGCACGGGTTAACTTGTATATATATATATATATATATATATATATATATATATATATATATATGTACAATAAAAAGATGCTCAATACAGTATTGGAGATGATTGATGTAAAGAGTCCATTCACACCATAAAGTCACTGCCTTCTTACAGACGGCTGGCTTCCTTCAATGTGCTGGGTGGTCAGTACAAGCAAAGTATAATTTAGGGAGAAATGGAGATAAGCTATATGGAAAATTAAAGGCGATTATTTTCTTCCCTATATATAAGACCAACAAACCAATTATGATAAAACAATTTTTAAACATCAAACTTTGGTTTTCACATATCCAGCACTTTCCACAGACACTTAGTAAAACAGATGCCCAACTCACAGCTTAGGGAACAAGCAAGGTGTGGCACTACAATGCACAGCAATTTTTTAAAATTTTTGATTTCTTTTGCGAAACAACAGACACTGCATAGTTCCAGTAACATAGTACATATATTTGTCGCCATAGAATAATATTTGTTTGATAAGCAATCTTTTCTCTGTAACTGACAGCTTAAAACACAATGTGACAGGATGAACCGCTTATGCCACCCTGTCTGTGCTGCTGAGAACCGGCTAGGCTTACCACCATTCCCTTTCGTTAAACCAAATGTGCCCTCTAACCACAGTAGGAGGAGCTTACAAATGCTGCCACCACCAGACCCCTTACCAGCATCCAGTACTTGGTTCCTTCTGGGTAACTGTCACTGCTAGGGTACCCCCTTGCTGGCACCCCTGACCTCGTACTATGGATCAGGGTTGCTGGGAAGGATCCCCCTTCCCTATCACACTAGCCAGTGCTGCTGGGAAGAGGGCAGAGCGGAAGTGCTGAAAAGCTGTATCAAAACTTCAGAACAGCCGGGAATGGATTAGCGTTGGGTCTAATCTGTAGGTCACAGGAATTTCAGCATGAAAAGGTTGTCAAGCAGGTCTTTGAAGCAAGTGATGTTTATTTGCTCAAGTAGTCCTAAGAAGGACAGTTCACGTGCCAGTCTGTGGTACTAGCAATCTTTCCAGAAGTATAGATGGTAGAAGAATGATACATTCAGTATAAGCCAGTGCTGTTTTATAGTTTTGGACACAGCCTCACAGGGTAAGCCAGCCCCCTGAAGTCTGAATTATTTTTAGTAACAGGATGCATTAGGTTTACCCAAACATGGATTTACATACAATGCAAAGCTACAATATTTACACTTATCTGTGATATCCGAAAACTTGCAGTGATTTCCTACATCCTGTTGTACACACAGAGGAAATCTAACAGCAAGTCTAATTAAACCTCCCCGTGCCTTCAGGTGTGTTGGACACTCACACGTCAAAAGGTCTAATTAACATGAGATTAACATGGGTCCTTTCTTCAGACAGTTGCAGAACACATATTTCCTCCACTCTATTGCTAACTTGAGAATTCCCAAACAAAAATTACAAAACCCCAAAAAAGTCATGTCCCAAAATAAATTCAGAAAAGACTTCCTCAACAAATGCTTATTGCATCAGAAATGAATACCATTCCTCTACAAAGTGCCATACGATATAGTAAAATCAGTACATTGCAATGATATAAATAAGCGCCCTGCGCTATTTCCTGTAATAAACTTATACTCTAAGTCATTTATAAGTGATCCAGACACACACAGTTGATGTGTGAAAGTGGCATTCAATATTTTCCACTCACCACAATATATATGTATGTATGTATATATATATATATATATATATATATATATATATATATCATAAAAATACACATTACAAAATGATTAATAAATTCAATCTAAAATCAACATATTCAGGATAAATTTCCTAGGTTCAAACCAGACCTTAATAAAACGGAGATGATATAAAATCTCCCTTTTACAGATATCATTTTGATCACATATAAAAAATATATATGAAAAATATGTATAACAATGAGTATATAAAAGATGTTGGATCCTAGAACAATAAATAAAATGCACAATACAAAATCATTACTCATACTCACCAAGAACCTGCTGTATTCCAAAGATATCACAATAAGTCCAAATCGATCGGTGGTAGTCACCAGAATGATGCTGATGACTACGACGATGAGAACACCAAAAACTGACAAGACAGCTATTGGCATTGCCGTTTTAAATAGATAAAAGTTCAAGTCGCTATGGCAACTGACATGTATAGAAAGTGCCGTCTTTGCCACAGTTCGGAATGTAACATAAGCAGGTCGCCGATTTCTCTTATCAGTTTTCTGGTAAGACTGCATTTGTTTTTGATAGCCATTATGGAAATCGGAATTTTTATGTCGGCGTTCTCCTCATCGCTGCAATCAGCATCATCATTTCGTACCCAACCCGTCCAAATGACTAGTTATTGGCTATGATGCTTTATTGTTATTATTGTTATCAGAGATTTTTAAGGCGCCACAGTGCTCTGCAGTGCAGTACAGTAGGGAAAACAGTACATACATAAAACAGTGGCATACAAGGTAGATAAAAAAAACACAGACATGAAAACAAATGAAAGAATCTGCTCATTAGAGAGCTTACATTTGAGTGGAGGGCACAACTAAAACGAAAGGAGCAAGCTTGGCTTAGAGTGGAGATTGGGACAACTGTGAGGCTGTATTCTAAGTGGATATTACATAAACATCTCTATATCAGGTGCAAAATTCTCTATAAGAAAGGTGCAATTTCATAACCCGCATTGAATCCATTGGGGGTTAGCGTATTGAGCTGGTATATCCATACTATTTCTCCTTCATACTATTGGGACCCAATTGGATAAGTTCTATTGCCTTAAATGTGATATGAGTTGGATCAGAATTATGCTTAGATGCAAAGTGCTTAAAAACGGAATGATTTTCTACCTTTTATTTTATATTACGAATATGCTCTTGGATTCTTAGTTTTAATGGTCATTTAGTCTTGCCTATATTTAAGATCGCATGTGCCTTCTAGTAGATACACTTATGTGGTTGTCTAGCAATTCATAAACTATTTGATATTAAACTTGTTACTGTTATCAAAGTCATAAAAAAAACATTCTTTTTGGAATTTAGATCTAGAAAAGTTTTGTTAGTTCTCTTAGTCTCATCTGGTAACATGGTAACATACTAGAGTCTAAGGTATCTTTGAGATTCTTGTTTTTCTGAAAAATTATCTCAGATTCTTCAGCAATGATATTTACAGGTACTGTATCCATTCAATGTTTATTGATTGTAGACCTTATTCTAATTTGATAGCAATTGTATTTCGTGATAAATGGAATACTCGCTTTCTTTTTACCTCTAGTAGTATATTTTAATAGGTCAGCTCTATTTACTCCCTCGATCTTTGTAACAGCCCCCTCAATCAGTTTATCTGGGTAACCCCTACTAATAAATCATTCTGCAAACAGTGATAACTGTTCCTTACAATGGGTTTCTCTACTGCAGTTCCTCTTAACATGATAAAACTGAGAGTATGGTATATTGGTTTTCCATTATTTCACATGTCCACTTTCAGAGTGGAGATAGCTATTAGTATCTACTGGTTTGATTTAAGTTTTAGAAACCCCTCTGTTTTCTATACCTGATAAAACCAGATCTAGGTATTCAATTTGTATGGGATCATGTTTTGCTGTAAAAGTTAAGTTATACTCATTGTTACTAATATATGCCAGAAAAGATTTGATAGAGTCTATGTTGCCATCCCAGACCGTTAGGATTTCTGCCTGTTTAATTACTAATTCTTTGTTATTCTGTAAATTTTTTAAGGCCTGTGATTTTTTTTCTGGAGAGATTCTGTTTTCGGGGATTGTCATATGTCTTTAACAACCAAGTCTTGACGACATCAATGTGGCTGCTCCTAGACTCAAGCTGATACAATTTAGAGACTGGTTTTAATCCTGATATAGAATTACTTTCATAATTAGAAATTGTGGCTAATTATTTTCTATCAGAGAGTTAGTAAGAGTTAGTTTCCTGGTAAACTTATTAATGTCGATGTACATTTGTTTTTTTGTTGGGGCAAACGTTAAGCCCTTTTTTAATAGTGAAAATTCGATTTGCTGAGTTGATGTTGTAATAGGTTGAATATTTTTTTTTGTTTTTGTTGTGTATTATCTATTGCATGTGTTTTCTCCTGTGTTTTTTTGATGCCCCCTCATTATCCTCTTCTTCTATAAATCTGAGTTTCATAGGCGAAGTTATAAGTATATTTTTTCTCAGATGTTTTCGATTGCCTAATCTCACATGTGGAGTTGGTGCCAGGGATAAAAAATCATCACTATCACTACCATCTACTCTTTCCAATGCCAAAAATCTATTTTTGAAAATCATTGTTTCTTGGTCGGTATTTCTGCTAGTGGTAAGTCTATGTCTAATTTTTTTATTCCTCTGTGGAACAGTTTTCAAAGTATTGCTAGGTCTATTTATATTTCCTGCATATGACTGATAACTGCATTGATGGTTCGTACTTGGTTTTCTCCATTGTTTAATATTATTGGTCTCATAGTCTTGTTTATTTCTTGCAAATTTTCTTCCTTTAATTTTATTTACATCTGTTTCTATTCTGTCCAATTTTTTATTAAGAACCTTTTCTTTGGCCAAATATTTCTCTTTGACATTACAGGGTTCTAACAGCTTTTCTTTCTCTTGTAATTCTTCCTCAATTTTGTGAAACAATTTTTTTTTTCATGAATAATCAGTTTCATAAGATTAATAGAACATTACATATTAGGGATGTGCGCTGACCTTCATGTTTCTTGTTTCGGTTTTGAGACCAGTGTCGATTCTAAACTACTTTTGTGTTTCAGCTTTGCTACCAGTTTTTTTTAAAAAATTGCGAAAGGTTTTGGTTTTGTATCTGCACTTAATTAAAAATGGCAAAAAACAGGTAAAAAAATGTAATTTTGAGCTTTTTTGCTCCAAAATTACTATTTATAGCATTAAGATTAATTTCCAGTCAATTTTCTAATGATCCCTTCACAACTGTCCCAATTTTCACCAACTTTGGCAAAAAGTCTGCAGCGAGCTGTCTTAATGAAGAATTTTGCAACTTTACCATCAATTCATTTGCTTTCTTCGATTCTATTTAAAAAATAATAAACTGCATAGTGTTGATATCTCCCTTTCATTGCACCCAAAACTCCTTCGCAAGTTCAGACTCGCTGTAATTGAATAAATATATAATAACATGGACCCCAATGTAAATTTGGCAAAAGGTCACAGTATTCATTTAAACAAAAATGGTGGTGTAAAGAGCAATGTGAGTAATTTAGGAACTAATAGCAAAACCATACAGTGGAATGTCAAATTGTAGGTACACCACTGGTCCCAGAATATAATCCTTTACGATGTAACGGTTCCTAGTAACTCTCATAAGCTTCTAGAACTAACAGGAGAGGTCTTCTCCTATAGCAGCCACCTTTCCCAAAGAGTTGGATGGACTTACAGGTACTCAGATGCCCCCAGGACTTAACTCAACATAGTAAAAGCTTATGAGCAGGAACAGGTAGCATGGAGCTATCATAAATGGGGTCAAGAGCACGGCCCTCATATCCACTCAGAAGGCAGAAATAATTTATTTACATTTTCACACCCCAGCTGCCTGTTACTACCCGGAAAGCAGCGGTAGTGTGAGGTTTCCTGGTTGCCCTGGAGTCAGAGTGAGTACACACTTTCTTGGGGACTGCCTCTGCTGCAAGTATTGGCTGTCTCCTTTTCCCCGGGGTTGGATGAAGCTTACTCTGGGGGGATGATTTTTCAGCTCTCCCTCCCAATAAATAATTATGAGTACCCTGGTTTGATTTGGAAGGGCAGCATAATGGCACATAGCATATAAGTAAAATAAGGTAGAAAATCCCTGCTCTTGGCTACTGATGAGTACTCTGGCAATGTACTATGTGCCTAATCTTTGAATTTTTGTAGTATGGTGCAGTCCACCTTTGTCTATTTACTTTCCAAAATGTCTAGCTTTATTCATTCAAATTGCTGTCCTTCCAATGACCTCTGCCTGTTACTATAGCTTCACTATCAATGATGGATGCCCTGTAACATTCAAAATGTATTGTGTGCTTAATCTTTGAATTTTTGTAGTATGGGTACAGGACACCTTCATCTCTCAGTATCTTCATTTATTTATAGAGCTGCAAGGTAAGGAAATTCCTGCTCTTGGCTACCGACAAATGCTCTGGCAATGTATTGTGTGCCTTATGTTTTGAATTTTTGTAGTATAGGTGCAGGCCACCTTCTTGCTGAGAGCAACATCTTCATATATTTATATAGCGACAGCAAAGTAGTTAGTTCTTTATAATTGGGTGTCTACTTAACTAAATGTCTACTGATGCCTCTGCCCATCTAATGACATCTGAATGTTCCTGCCTCTTTACTCTCTATGATGCATGCTGAGTATTGTTACAAATTTAGCGCTTGACCATTTTTATCTCTTGCACCTTACTCTAAATTTTTTTGCTGTTTGATTTATCTAATGGGCTTGCTTCAGTTGGTGGCATGGCAGATAACATATTTTTTTGCAGGCGCTGCAATGTTCTACATGCGATCGCTGAATATTAAAAATGGCGAGAAAGAACCCTCACACATAAACATCCTTATTTAAATATTTCACTGAATGACCCTTTCAGTATTGAAAAATAGAATAGGTTAGAATATAATAATATACAGCCTTTTTTGGGGTGTGCAGCTGCATGCTGACCCTCAAAAAAACTTTTTTAAGAAATATAGATTAGAAAATATATATATTGTGAAACTAGACTGTAAAGTCATAGAAGGTATATTGATTACTGATTTCTAAAATGATTAAAGGGACTTCTTACCTAAGCAGACAGGAGGTGGGGGCTGGCATCCTCTCTTTAGTATGAGAGTGTGGCGCTGTGCTGTGACATCATAGCAAAGCACCGCACTCCCAGCGCAACGCTGACATTTAGGAGCAGCAGCTGGCAGCTTCTTACCTGTAAAGCTGATGGCTGCTGCTTCTAAATATCAGTGGCCGGCACTCCGTATGGGGTCACCAGGGGAGCCTGACAATAATGATTATTAAAGTTAGACATGAAAGTATGTTTAGTTTGTCCAACTTTGTCATAGGAGGAGAGCTAGGCTAGAATGCATAATTACTTTTATTCTACTCATCCAATGACATGGCAGATTTGCATAAAATTATTTTGCACACATTTTATTGGTCTTGTTCCTGAAGCTAATGACGATGTCAGTCATATATTCTTTATAGCTTATATAGTGAGAGCTGCCTCCTGTGTAATTTCCCATGGTAACTGCCCTCTCTAGTCAATGTTAGTTTTCGAAATATGTGGATCTTTTATCACAAGAAACTCCTTAGCAATCCCTCATTCTTCATTCAACCCAACTCCCTAGGCTGCAGTAGAAATGTTTGTTTTAATTGAAAAGGCTGACACAGACCCCTCTGAACAGACTTGCATCTATCCTCCAATATGCATTCCATGCTGTCATGTTCAGGAAGCCGGCTTGATTCAAACATAAGCAACCTGGAGAGGAAGCGACTCTATTATCACGATCCATCCAGCCTTGTGCAGATGGTGCTTGGGCCTTACTATCTTGGCAGACCACATCTGAAATGTCATTATTTGAGATTCCCTTAATTCTTCAGTATTTCTTCTTTATAAATAATCACAGCAGTTTATTGTAACAAAAACTGACAGGTTAGCATATAATATGCATGCATAATGACTTCAAGCCATTAAAATCTTACAATCTAATTTTATCTCAAAGGAACACGTAACTCCATTTTCTGTCACCGATAAGACTTTCTATATCCATAAATACAGTCTGACACTCCAATGTGTTAATCATATTGTAATATTTGGCAGAAGGAGTGGTTTGAAATTCCCATTTTCATCTCACAGAGGTTAAACGAAAGCTTACAAGTCAATAACTATCAGGAATATGTCAAGAAAGACATTTACTTTGGTATTTACTGCCAGTTAAGAACTGTTTGGAAATCAAGGGAAATGTCTGCACTAAATAAAATGTAGTTTATTACATTTTCAGCCTATAGAAATCCCCAGTGATCCTTTCTGATTCAGACCTTAAGTTTTGCTGACAGATTAAAAACAAAGCATCAGCGAGAGATGTTGGTTTGATATAGTGCTTGAAAGTTTCTTTTAATGCAGAAATAATTTTAACAGAATAAAACACAGTCCTAAATGAAAATCGGAGACTGGCCTGATTACCTTTCATCCAAAGCCAAAAGGTAACCATAACCATTTCATGCACTAGGGCCTGGCAGTAAGCTGTTGTGAGAAGCAGGCTGCTTGGCTCAAGTACTAGTTTCTGGCGGCCCTGCATTTCCTCTGAGTCAGAGCACAGAAATCTACAGTAAATACCACAGATGGTGGAATTCTGGGCCAACGAACCCCAATTCGTGCAGAAAGTACAGGATCCTTCACTTTCCCTAGAAATGAATAAATTAAAAAAAATCCAGACATGCACATGATATTTCCCTCCCTCTGCTGATGCACATTTGCAGGTAAAAAAAATGAAATCGCTTAATGCTAATTAGTGGACATAAGCTGTTTAACATCTGTGGCCAATTACCATTTAAGCTGCTGGCTTGTGCTCTACATAAACAGAAAATTCTACCTTCCTCTCTACAGTTAGCTGTTTCCAACAAAAGCTTTTATTTGGTATGGAGAAAATGTGAGTGAGTTTTCATAATGCAGGCACTGACCCAAACCTTTTTCTATTTATGTTTTAAAAAATAGTTCCTTTCCCCAGTGGCACACTTCCTCTGTGTTCAGTAACATCTGCAGCACTTATAAAATGTTCTGTCAATGTGCAGAATGTTCAGGCACGCTGATCTGACTTTCTACTTTTAAGCAATTACAGTAACTGTATGGTCTTCACCTGGTTGCTGACTATTGAAACAGGTGGTCCAAAATTCTTTCTACAACATAGGCATTGATGAGCATAGTGTTACATAATCTCATAATATATCATCTGCATTATGATACATGTTGCCACTCTTAAAGGGTTAGTTTACTTTTGGACAATCCCCCCTCTTCATGTCCTTTACTCCTATTTTCTAGCTAATGGAGTAGTCCTCCTGTAGGACTGATGTCAATACCTGTAAACCTGAACTGGACTTCCCTGACATTGCGCAGGCAGCTTCTGCAGCTTATGGCATCACCTGGTCCATTCTCTTCTCTTCTGACCACAGAGTGGTTACTTTAGACGGGTACAAGGGCTCACTTAGTAGGGGGTGCACAGAACCCAATTCTTTGGGTTAGAAGGACTTAAAAGCATCTGTATTAAAACAATGATAACACTTTTGTGCAGTCTAAGGGGCTAATCATCATCATCATCACCATTTATTTATATAGCGCCATAATTCTGCAGCTCTGTACAGAGAACTCACTCACATCAGTCCCTGCCCCATTGGAGCTTACAGTCTAAATTCACTAAAACACACACACACACACACACACACACACACACACACACACACACACACACACAGACTGAGATCAATTTGTTAGCAACCAATTAACCTACCAGTATGTTTTTTGAAATGCGTAGGAAACTCACGTAAAC